>NW_027468587.1:24889283-24906783 GCF_046254945.1 Alosa pseudoharengus
CCCCACCCATTGTTTTTTTGTTTTTGTTATTATTCCTTTTCCGTTCCTCCATCGCAGCCATTGAGGACAGAACCACTTTGTCTTTTCTCTTATTTTGTTGTTGCCATAGTAACAGTGGCTGCTCGGTGAAATGTTTAATGCCTTGCTTGTACACAAGGCTTGGACACCCCCCCCCCCACATACACGCACACACACGCACACACACACACACACACACACACACACACACACACACACACACACACACACACACACCCTGCCATGATGTGCACACTTCGCTCCCGCTGGTTCGACTACCCAGGGCGACCAGAGAGAAAGAGAGAGAACATGCTGAAAGAGCGGTTTTAATTAGGAATGTTTTAGTCACAAAGAAAACACTTTTTACAGATGCTTTGGCTTTTTGTCCGCAAATGTTCATTTTCTTCAGGGTGGGGAGCCTCAACTGTGAAGAAAGTGTGTGTGTGTGTGTGTGTGTGTGTGTGTGTGTGTGTGTGTGTGTGTGTGTGTGGTGAGTCTTGAGTGTTGGAAGCAGAGCACTTAGTTATCTGGTCAAAAGGAGCTGATTGGCTGAATGCTCCTCACACCTAGACTGGTGGGCCTTTGATAGATTTGATTATCATCTGATTGGAAGGTCATTGTAAACACACACACACACACACACACTGCTTGATCTGTGTGACTGCAATATAAAGAGAGGTGACAATAATGTTTGCTTAAAACAATTAACAACAATCATTTCATTAAAGTAATACAAACATAACAATAGCAAGAAACCATGTGTGTAGATGTATGTCAAATATATTTAAGTGTGTGTGAGTGTTGAGGGCGTGTGTATGAGAATGATCTGAGGGGAAGATTATTTTGCAGAGAGGGAGAACTGGAGCTGTTTTATACACCCCACCTTTCGCAGATGTGGACAGTCAACTAATCATCTAGCCAGTGCTGCCTACTGTCCACGCCCCACCACCACTCAGACTAAAGGGTTGTAACACACACACATAGACATACATATACACACACACACACACACACACACCAGTACCCTATAAAAAAACATCGCTATAAGCTTTTTGTCCATGAGTGCCATATGCTTCATTGGCGCTCGTAAAATGTTTCCAGTGGCCCGGGACACAGCCAGGAGCCTGACATTCAGTGTCTGGACCTTCCTACAACTGTCCTTTCCCTCCGCCACTGGGTCGATGCAGCAGCCAATAGCCTCCTTCTTCCCCCAACATGCGTCCGATAAATTACTCAGGCCTAACTGACTGCCCGCTCACTAAATCAACCAATCAGGTGTTCAGCCCCGGCCGAGTGGCTCGTAAATTAGTAGGTCAGCTCTCCGCTCATCATTGGTGCTGAGTAGCTTTATCAACCCATCAGGTCTGATTCGCTCATCAATCTTATGATCCGTACAAACACAGGGCCGTTTTTTTCCCTGCGTGGACACTCAATCAATGTCAAGAGCCTTAAAGTTGTTTGTAGGCAAGTCATGGCACATTCTTTTTTACAGCACAATTCATACACATTTGGCAGTTTACAAAAGCTTTACAAATACAGTAGGTAAAAGAACAGATCAGGGAGAAGAACAGGGAGAAGCAGATAAAAGAACATGGAGAAATAAAGGTACTTACAAGTGACTGTGCGTTCTGAGATATAGAGGGATTAAAAGGATGAGGAATGAGAGAGAGGGGGGGGGGGTGGCAAGAGAGACAAAGGGCAAGAGAGAGAGAGAGGGCAAGAGAGCGGGAACTTGGCTGACGGCTCCAGCGGTGTTTCATCTTCACCGGGGCGGCGTGGGGAGCTCAGAGGGGGGGGGGGGGTAAATTGCTAAGATCGTCTGATGGAGAAGAAGAGGGAGTAGAGTGAAATTTGACGGCACGCTCACTAGTTCGTCGAATCCTCCATCCCTCCCACCCCCAACCCCCACTCACCAGGTGTTCATCTTCAGGCCTGTAGGCCTCATTAATTACCCCTCCAACACACACACACACACAGACTGTCAGTTCCATCTCATTGTCTTAAAGAGTTTTAGCTGTCTCTGTCTCAGTTTAACCTACTGCATTGGTCCTCTCTCTCTCTCTCTCGATCTCTATCTCTCTCTCTTTTCTCAATTTCACCCACTGCATTGGTCCTCTCTCTCTCTAATTTCTCAGTTTAACCCACTGCATTGGTCCTCTCTCTCTCTCTCTCTCATTTCTCAATTTAACCCACTGTCTGTAGCTGATCGAAATTACATAAGCCTAAAGCTTTGATGCTATATATGTTAAGCATATTGAATAACTTATTATAGAATACAAATCATTTTGTAGAAAGATGCATCATCATATGAGATCTGCAACAATGTGACTCAGTGTCTTTGGTAGCATGACGGACATGTCCTTCTGTCTGCTGCTCATTGTCTAGCTGTGTGGCATCCTGAAATGTCCTTAAATGCAGGACCATTAGCCTATCGCTCGTTTCAACTTGGGACCTCACAGTCAGGATTATCATTTGTTTATTCAAAGTCTCAAGTCCAAGGTAGCCTGGGCTATTCAAAGTGTCAGTTTTTTGCACATTGTGTTTACGTCATTTTGAATAGCCACTGCATACCCGTGTTTGTTGGCCTGTTATTGCAAAATCCGCGGAAACCATTTTATGCAAGAAAACTGCATACAGGGAGTCTTTATTGTTGAGGTCAGACATGATAATCATCCAAATATCTTGCATCTTGACCCACACTGTGCCTTGATTCAGTGCTGCCAAAACTCCGCTTACCCTCTCTGTCTCTGGCCCTGCACTGTGCTGTGTGAGAGGAGGAGTGGCTACAGTAGAGCGGAGAAAGCCAATGTGTGCTTCTTTTACCAATATATTTAACATTATATTTTCATTACTTATCCAATCAACGTCAAACTTAGCACTGCATTTACTCGTGCCCGTAGCAAGGCACCTGTCAAGTTTGAAATCAATCGGACGAGCGGTTCAAGAGATATGCGAATAACAGACGTTCCTGTAATTTAAGATAAACGTGTCTACAGTATGTAACATACAAAAAAAACCCCATCTTGCTTGAAAAGTTAATAGCATAAGGTTGGACTTTAAGAAACGCCAATTTTTAAAAAAAAAAAGAAATTTTAATCTTTAACAAGCTTCTTATTTGGAACATCAATCTGTGGTGCTAATTGCAAAAGGCTAGGTTTTAAAAGTGATAACATGCTCTCCATTGATATTTATATAGACAGCTTGTGTGTGTGTGTGTGTGTGTGTGTGTGTGTGTGTGTGTGTGTGTGTGTGTGTGTGTGTGTGTGTGTGTGTGTCTTGGCTTTCTGTCGCTTTCTCTGTCTCAACCAATTACTGTTCCTTGCAGCCATACTGCTCTCCTCAGTTCCATTACTAGCACACACACCCATGCTCTCTCACACACCTACGCAGAGAGAGAAAATGAGACAGTGCTTAGGAGGGCAGTGGAGGAAGGCCCTGAAATCATTATTGTGTCTGCCTTAAAACCATTTACCTCAAAGAAACCGTTGGCAACACTGCAAAGAACAGAGTGTACCTAGTGCAAAGACTTGACGGGCGGCCATCTTAATACCTGTCCACTCTTTACATGATGTATGTGACCGTACAACAGCAAGGCTCACAAAAAGGCACACTATATCACATCAGACAGACAGACAAGACAGACAGACAGATCCATAGCTCCATAGCTGAATCCAGCCAAGTGAAAATTGATTCGGCCACGCTAACAGGCTGCTAAGAAAGCACCAAACAAGCTGAGATTGAAGGCGAAGCCTGAGATTACAGGCGCTCTCGATTTTCACAGCTGGGCAGCTAGAGAAGGTATTAGTCAGGAACATGTCCATTTGGATGGGTGGCAGAAAGCACAGGACCACCAGAGCAAAACACAAAGTGAAAGGGAGGAGGAGAGGGGCCAGTTCAGGAAGTGGAAGAAGAAGGAGACGAGGAGGAGAAACGGTCGGTTCATACACCTTAAGCTGGTTGCCAGGGCGACGGTAAGCGGGCCAGCGTGCAGCAGGCTGTGGTGGTCAGAGGCCACAGGGCTTGTGTATGTCTGTATTGTAACGATTTGATAGCGAACCACACAGTTGTCCAATCAAAAGGTTTAATCACCGAGAACGAGAGCAGGGATACAGACCAAGACCAAGACCAAGACACAGAACACAATGCAAACAGGGCAGGTCAAGCACGCACACACACTACACATACAGGGGAGGACGCAGCCTCCCACACAAAAAGGATCACACACGAGGGAGAACTAAAAGGGAAACATGTTACAATAAAGACGCTAACATTACACACAAAACTAAGGAGAATAACGACATAAACCCCCCAAATGTTCGCTCTCGTATCCCAGGATCCCCTGCGCGGGAGAACGTGAACACTGTCTTTTTGCGCCGACGTTACAGTATCAAAGATTCTAGAACAAAGCTCTGTTCTAGAATCTTTGGTATGTATGTAGAGCATTTCTTGCGGAAGGTGCAGGCTAACAGGAGCTGTGGGTGGAAGCGTACGTGTAAGGGATAATGGACGACACGGTGGTCTGTTCACAGAAGTTAATGCACGGTCGAGGTTGTAAAACGGCCCCGACATGAAGCGCAAAACTACGTTTAAACCTCGTAGTGCATTAACTTTTAAAATTAACGTTTTAATCGCTAAAACTGTCTTGTTTGTAGAACTAATTTCTTCCGACACATATCAACTAATTTCTCAACTCACAGGACAAACTGCCGTTACTAGTTCTAAATGGATGGTTGCTACGGCCAAAGGCCAGTCGTTAGTTTTATCTCTCCCGTTGTCAAGCGGGCGTATCCCAAGATTCTGATGAACTTTAGCTTTGAAACATCGCTTTTACTTTGCCTGCTGTCATCCATCTAGCTAAAAGCCACCTCCGTCATATGCTACAATGTTGCAATGTTCTGAACGTCTGCATTTTACAGCTCGGATGCAACGTGACAGTTCATTTAAACTTCACAACGAGTTCGGCGAATTAATATACAAGTGTGATACCAAAAAAATGGATCTACTTCATAGTGTGCAGATAACATACGGTTAATGGTCGTTCTAAATTACGTAGGACAATGGGAAATTCAACCAAGCAGTGGAATAAGGGCATGCAATTTGTGTTTTATGTGTATGCTTGTGTGCACATGTGTGTATGGGGGCAACACCTGTATAATCTACTATAGACTAAAATAATAGACTAAACCAACCTATTAACCAAAAGCAGCTTTAAATAGCGTTTGCAAGCCAGCTTTGCCGACACAGGGAAATCTATCTGATTAGATATCAGTTACTGGATCTGTTGTATTCCTCTTTACATGCCAGTGGAACTCAATTTAGTGAAGCCTTTAGACTGACACAGCCGACCTACACACCACAACACACACACAAACACACATGCAAACACAGCCACACAAACACCACAACACACACAAACACACATGCAAACACAGCCACACAAACACCACAACACACACAAACACTCGCACAGCTGATTCCTAAACTATTAAATACATTTCTTGCCGCTTTTGTTGGGTAATTAAACGGAGCACTTTGGCCCACTACCTGTGTGCCAGAGCTTCCATTTAGATTAGCCGCAGTCTAATTAAGCACAAGCTTGCCGCTTCTTCCCTCTTTCAGCGCCAGTCTCTAATGGCTGGCCAGATTGATTTAAATGCAAACTAGAGAGGATTTAATGAACTGCTTGCTCTCTGTGCATTCTCTCTCTCTCTCACTCTCTCTTTCTCTCTCACTCTCTTTGCGCCCTCAATTCACTCTGCTCTCTCTCTCTCTCTCTCTCACTCTCTCTCTGCCTTGCTGAGTATTTAAAAGGAATTTTCTCACTCGCTGACAGGTTGGCAAACATCTCGGAGGGCCATTCTTTTTCACATGGTTGTTTGTGTTGTGTTTTTAATCACCTTTTGAAAGTGTTACCTCGCCACATTAGAATAACAGCATTAGAGAGAACTGCAGATCAAACAGAGTTCCCCTTTGGAATATCAGAAATGGCTGCCCCTGTAAATATCTTTTTTTCTTTTTAATTTTTGAATCTAAGTGGCAGGTCTGTAATAGACACCCCCATTGCCTCCTGCAAATTAACATTACAGAGGTCTCCTGCTCGCTTGTTTGAAGTGTGAAAGTGTAAGACAAACCTGACAGGAAGAGGTATTGTCCTGCAGTGACCAGTCCAACAAATTAGGTCGCTGCCCCTGTCGGGGATGTGTGATGGGCAGTTAATGACGTGGGCAGATAAATAGTTTGTGCATATGGGTTCCCATGGGACAGTGACCATTGACTGGCTGCGCGGGGCCCATGGATAGGTTGATCAGGGTATCGACAGTGACACAGACCATTGGCAGATAGCTTGGGTTATCGATCGCCTATTGACTTCGCCGCCGAAGGGTCACCCCGGTGGCATGTCATTGATTGCCTGAGATTAGTTGAATTTGCTTACAGCACAGAGGGGATTGGTGTAAGACACATGGAGATTCAGTGAGACTTAGGCATCCAAGCCATCGAAGGGCACGGTGGCATCAAACGGATGGTGTCAGTTGTGAAATTGTGTATTTTCTTATGGTTGGGCAGGAAATGTGTCTAGTGATTATGTGATGAATGTGTATGTGCCCTGTGTTGCATACTCCAGCCATCACTGGATGCACTGGCATCGGACGGAAGGTGAAGTGGGCAATTTATTGTGGCAAGGCATTGTGGGAGAGCTTCAGCTTCATTCACTGTGGTTAGACAAGCCTCAGCTTCATTCTCTGCCAATGTGTTCTGTGTTGATACATACACCCTGCCATCTGTATTGGTAAATTGTTGTGGTTGGGTAAGAAGTTGTGGTAGTTTTAGCGTCAGCTTCATTCTCTGCCTGCGTGTCCTGTGATTTGATCTTGCACCCCCCCCCCCCCCCCCCCCCAGATGCTGGTGACCACGCCAGAGAAGTGGGACGTGGTGACGCGCAAGAGCGTGGGCGACGTGGCGCTCTCTCAAGTGGTGCGGCTGCTCATCCTGGACGAGGTGCACCTGCTCCACGAGGACCGAGGACCTGTGCTGGAGAGCCTGGTGGCTCGCACCCTCCGACAGGTACGTCTGCCGTGGTGCACCTGGACACCCCTGTGCACACCTGCAGTTCAGGACACTGAAATAGCATGTCTCATGGGTAAATGGAGGTGTCTGCTAGACTTGGCAGTACAGTGGCACAGGGTATTACTCATGCGACTGACCCTCCGAGATGAATGTTTATAGATGAATGGAGTATTTTTTTGGTTTAAATCAATATTCAAGGTAAGTTTTTATGTTGATTGAGTAACAATGTGCAACATAACAGTTCAACAGCAGTTAACTCAATCCCTGACTATGAGAAATACCTTTCAATGATGACTTAATGAATAAGGGGCATGCCTGTTACTTGATCTGAATATGGGTGCATTCAGACATACTACTTGGAAAAGACTAAAAGGTAAATTCTAGACTTTTGTCTAAACATTGTGGGTGCATATTGCCTTGGACAGTATGTGTGAGTGGCATTTGAGTGTGTGTGATTTGCTTTTGCTTATGTGTGGATGTTTGTGAGACAGATGGTGTGGTTGCATTTGTTTATATGTATTTCAGACATAGTATTGTGTGTCAGAGAGAGAGAGAGAGAGAGAGAGAGAGAGAGCGTGTTTTTGTGTGTGTGAGTGAAAGAGAGAGAGTGTGTGTGTGTGTGTGTGTAAAAAAGAGAGTGTGTGTGTGTGTGTGTGAGTGAAAAAGAGAGAGTGTGTGTGTGTGTGTGTGAGTGTATGAGTGAGTGATACAGTGTGTGTGTGAGCGTACAGATGCAGTAGTTGACAGTAGGTGACAGTGGTTATGCGTGTGATCGACATCTCATGTGTTGTGGTTGTGTCTTGCCCGTGTTGGAGGCCCTGCTGAGCGACAGGTCCCTGCTGATGGTGATTGGCGGCTCTCGGTGTCGGAATCACGCCGGCCGTTTGGAATATTAGTGTGATTATGCAAATACCCACAGTCAGACGCATGAGACGGCAGCAGACGCTCCGGAACATTCCTTACCCCCGTTCCGTTCCAGCGAGCTTCAGTCAGGTGTCAATCTTGCACAGGAAATTAATAAAGCTGTCGTTCTGCAGCATGCTGGGATGCTGGCTCCCATAGGTGACTGGGAAGAGGAGTAAGTCCCTTTTATTTAAAATATTTTAAAGTTGGGTGCAACCAAGGCCAGAGGTTTTTTTTTTTTATATAAAGTTTTTGAAAATTGAGTCTCTTGATCTTTCTTTCTCTCTCTCTCTCTCTCTCTCTCTTTCTCTCAAATCTATTCAATTCAATTATATGTGCTTTATTGACATGGCTATGAAGAAGTAGTGATATGTGACGTCTATTCTTTGGATTTAACACATTTCTTCAGTATTCAGCACGCAGGGCTTCTGCAGGGTGTGTGTCTCATCTACTGTAATTTTGCTTACACAGTGGACCCCATATTTCACTTCCATAAAGCGCAATAGGTAGGATTACAGTGTTGAATATTTTGGACCAGATTTTAATTAGAATGTTGATTTTAAATAGGCTGCTGTTACAAAGGTTTTAAAAGGTGTCTAGTTCCTTGAGGTCTTGGTTCCTTTTGGCTGATCATAACGTTTTGATTTGTCCAATTTGTCTTGTCAAGGCCCAGTTCTGACAGTACTGCTCTAGCAGGTCCAGGTGTTGCTGTAGACCTTTTTTCAGTGGGCCACAACAGCACCTGGTCATCAGCAACGAGCAGGAATTTAACTTCCGTGTCCAACCGGGTGAGCCCAGGTGTTGCAGATCGTTTCAGCAACACCGCGAATTCATTCAAACACAATTGGGCTCAATCTGCAACCCTGTCTCACCCCACGCCCTTGAGTGAAGTATTCAGTTCTTTTGTAGCCAATTTTAACTCCACACTTGTTGCGAATATATTGATTTGATGATGTCATACACTTCACCCGTTACACTGCTCTTTCTCTCTTTCATTCTACTGTATCTCTCTCACTCTCCGTCTGGACTCCAAACTCTGGCAGTATTCTTGTGTGTAACAGGCTTTGAATTATTGATTGACGCGCCGTAAGCAAGATTGTTGCCTGTGGAAGGAGGAAAGTGAATGGCCTCATCCATAAAATATTGGTGTGGAGAGAAAAGAAGCTCTCTCTCTCTTTCTCTCTCTCTCTCTCCCCCCAAAGGGCCCTATTTTCTTTGACATATAAAAGCAGAGAAATTGATATGTAAACATGAGCCATAAGCTTTTATCAGTTTTCACAGATGATTGTTATTTAGGATGGTGAGTGTTTTGGTTGGTGAGTGTGTGAGGGGGAGAAAAGTATATAGTATAAGTATATATACTTATATTTTGATCTTGTGAGGGAAATTGGTCTCTGCATTTATCCCAATCCTTGAATTAGTGAAACACTCGGCACACAGTGAACACACAGCGAGGTGAAGCACACACTAATCCCTGCGCAGTGAGCTGCCTGCAACAACAGCAGCACTCGGGGAGCAGTGAGGGGTTAGGTGCCTTGCTCAAGGGCACTTCAGCCGTGCCTACTGGTCGGGGTTCGAAACTGCAACCCTCCGGTTACAAGTCCGAAGCGCTAACCTTCGCTTTCGGTCACGGCTGCCCCATTAAAAAGTGTGTGTGTGTGTGTGTGTGTGTGTGTGTGTGTGACTCCTAAACTCAGTGATTGGTGTGAGGTGTGTGTTTTATTGGTTGGTATCTCTGTCCTGTCTCTCCGCACACACACACTCTCTCTTCATGTTTCTTGCCTCGCCCCTCTTCTCTCTCTCTCTATCTCTCTTTTTCTTTCTCTCTTGATCTCTCTCTCTCTCTCATTAATTTCCTTTTCTCCCTCCTCTTCATCCTTTTCTCTCCCTTTCTCTTTCTCTCTCTAATGCTCTCTCCTCCTTCCCCTCAGACCTCTCAGGCATTTCTTATGAAACTCCAGTGTGTTTCCATCTCTCTTATGCACACACATGCATGCATGCACACACACACTCTCTCTCTTACACACACACACACACACACACACACACACACACACACACACACACACACACACATTCAACCTCCATGTTTGACCATGGAGTATGATGGATGGTGGAGGACTGCTGAACTAGCCCACCAGGTCGTTTGTGTAACGTCAGCGCAGAAATGGGAATCTGTTTTTTTTTACCCCGACTAGATCGATTTTGTTCGCAAAATCATAGATTGGTTTATCTTATACGCTAGCTTTGATCCACAGCACCAGGGAGTTGGAACAAACAGATTTCAGAAGTAGTCTGTGCCTGCTTGTGTGTGTGTGTGTGTGCGCGTGTTTGTGTTTGTGTGTGTGTATGAGAAGTAGAGCTACTTGAGAGCGTAAGATGAAAGAAAGCCTGTGTACCTGATAGGTGTAACAACGGGATGAAAGCTATTTGATTGTGTATCGAGCATTTTACATCAATTACAGCAACTCTCCACACAGTGTGTTTTTCCCTGGCCAAACAAAGAGAGTGTGAAGAAACAAAGAGTGGTTTCACTCCCGTTACCAGAGTAGTCATGACAAAAATATACATATTTCTCTCCTCCTTTCATTTCTCTCTCACTCTCATTTCTCTCTCTCTCTCTCTCTCTCTCTCTCTCTCTCTCTCTTTCCCCATCTCCCCCTCTCTCTTCACACTTCTGTTTATTAGTCTAGTTATTATTCCCCTTGTCTAACACCCTCCCTCACACTTCCTCCGTTTCTCTGCCCAAATGACCCCCCAATCCCTTTTAAAAATAATTACTGTGTCCTACCTGACATAAAAAAGCACTCAGTGAGCCACCCCCCCCCCCCCCCCCCCACACACACACACACACACACACACACCCCACCCCATCCTTTCAAGGAAGAGTAGGGCACACTTTAAAGGCAGCAGCCCTGTAAAAGTGTCTGTTGTGCAACAGCAGCCCTATAAAAGTGTCTGTTGTTGTGCAGTGCTGCCCAGGTGCTTTGCTGCCTCTGCCATAGGCACAGTGGGAGGAGGGGGTTGGCCCGGGTTGAGACTGAACCTCGGCTTCCTGTCTGGCATGTGTGCTCTTCTACACTCAACACACATGCCTTAATAGGGAAACCTGTGTGTGGATTTATCAATTGTAAATCTTGGTAGTGAGCATGATTTTTCGTTCTCTACAAGACACCAAATGTAGTTTTTTTTGTTTGTTTGTTTTAGGGCTGCAGCTATCGATTCTTTTTGGAATCGAGTATTCTAGCTAATAATCGGATAAAAAATATTTTTTTATTATGAAGTGCAATTTATTCATATGCACTACAAATGTCATGCTGTAAACTAGCCCTAGACACTTCAAAGTAAATTAATATATCGGTTTTATGTAGATTTGTGCATCTACAGCATTTACCATTACTACTGTACCAAATACAACCTCCCTTCCAAAAAAAACTACAATACAGTGCAGTACTTTAGTATTTTCATGTCCAAAATACTGCAATTCTGCAGTGAAGTACAGTAGGCTACTATGCAGTACAATGCATTCTTTTGTGCATAAGAACAGCAAATATTTCCTCCAAAACTGCAGTTTTGATTCTTGAAGTAATTCAGGTTTTTTTTTGTTTTGTTTGTCAGCGCTGTAATAATTTTGTCTGGAGTAGGCGATAGGTGAGGTGGCCTAACCTAACACCGGGTGCCCGTGCGTCTGCGAGAGAGAGGGAGAGATGATTGTGTTTGATGAGTTTTTTGGTGTATTGCTCACTTGCTATTTTACATGAATTAGTTTACTACTTAAAATGTCCACAACTTAACGTCATATCGACTCATGACATTAGGCTACAGCCGCTACAAGTGGCAAATACCATAACAAATACGTTCTAATACGTAGCTACAGTAATGCATTAAATCAGCTAACATCAATAGCTGGTGTCAACAACTGGAGGCTTTCGGCTCAGATGTTGAATCATCGTTGACGTGCTGTTGTAGTACGCCAGTTCTGCTTTGCAGTGGACAAATTGCACCTTGTCTTCTTTTCTACGTTTGAAATGATCCCAAAACTTTGGACATTCTCTGCTTTTTACGGATGGTTTCTTGGCTCTTTGTCATCTCGCCAACTTATTTCTGAAAGTGTTTCAGGCGTTAGTAATAACAGTCCGTGTGAAACAATAATCCCTGAGCTGAGCAGGCCACTAACGCAAGTGATGGGAATTAAGCGAAGCTTCGAGGCAGAGAATTTTCCTCGATCATTTTTTTGTAATCAAATTATTTGAGAGTAATCGCTTTAGCCCTAGTTTGTTTTTTTGTTCTTACAGACAATGCCCTCTGGTCTGACAGCATGATGAATGTACCTTGACATGTTGATTTCCAGCACTCGTGGCCCCCACATCATTAACATGTGTATGGAGTTCCAAAAGTCAGACATTCGTCCCAGTGCTTTCATTTCATTTCAGTTTGTTCTGTTTTCATCAGGAGTCAGAGGACTGTCTGCGAACTCACAATGGCCAGCGTGTTCTGGACACATGGAAGGGAAAGAAAGAGAGTTCCAATGGCCTCTGGCCCAGTCTGCCTCGTTCCCCCTCTCATGGGGTGTGAAAGAGCCCACGCATGAATCACTCCAGCTCTTCCTCCTGCTCTCCTCCTCTTCCTCCTCCTCTCCCTCTCTGTTCTCTTTACCCAGCCCTTTGATCCGAGACATGCTCCGCTTTCAGGCTGTCCTCATCAAACCTCTCTCCCTCTGACTCCCTAGCTTTGTTTGTCTCTCTCTCTCTCTCTCTCTCTCTCTCTCTCTCTCTCTCTCTCTCTCTCTCTCTCTCTCTCTCTCTCTCTCTCTCTCTCTCTCTCTCTCTCTCACCCTTTCTTCCTCCTTGTCTTCCTCTTTCTCTTTCATATTTCCCCTCACTCTCCCTGCCTCTCACCTCTCTGATTCATCTCCATCTTTATCTCTCCTGCTCCTCCTCCCTCTCCTCCTCTCTCCCTTCCTCTCTTCCTCTCCTTCTCTCACTCGTTCACACTCTCTCTCTGTCCCCTCTCCTCTCTCCCTCTCTCCTTCTCTCTCTCCTCCACTGGTTCCTCCTCCAGACTGTCAGGACTGATGGTAATGAAACTGAGAGGTGGAGGGGATTTGTAGTGTGGAGACGGTGCAGGAGGTGGAGGCTCATCAGATATGTACTTTGATGCTCTCAGGTGAAGCCGCACGCCCCGGCTCTCCGCGGCCCCCAACGCGTCTCTTTAAAACCAAAACAACATGCAAGGGCCCTCGCTCCGTGGCCCGCATGGCAACCAGCCCTCCGTCTAGATCACGCCTCGGCACACAAGAGTCAAGTGACAAGTGTGTGTGTGTATGAGTGTGTGTGTGTGTGAGAGAGTGTTGTAGGGTTCATTGTCATTGCGTGTCATAATGCTGTCCTGTGGCTCCACTGGTATAGCAAAAACAACTCCAGGATCATGGATTGATCAAGGCACTCCAGGAACTGTATACCTGTAGTATAATTTGCATATAGTGGCATAGAATTTGTACAGATATTTTAACAAACTTACATTTTAATGAGCTTGCATGTTATAGCTGGATACATATAGAAGGTGTAGGGTTGTGGACTTGTGGACTCTGCATCTGAAATTTAGTGGTGGTATAATTAGTTGTTGCTGTGATACCAAGGATGCTTTCCCTGCATAGTAATCCATCCCTTTGTTGCATTGATAGTCGGCAAGCTGTTTTTACGCAGGCTCGACACCAAGCCTGGCAGCCTGCATTATTTCACACCACTTTGCCATTGTTCCCCGCTCCGCTCCTCCTGTCTGGAGAACCAATTATTCTGTTTTCCAACTGGCTAGATCTCTGTCAGCACGAGCTAGATCTCTGTCAGCACTATTTCCTGTTGTGAGCGGGAGCGGCAGTGGAGTGAACTGGAGGCATTTCAGGTTTTTCAGGTGATGGTTTTGGTTGCCCTCTCAGCTGCTGGACTAAAGTGGGAACGGGGATGAGTACGAGGGACCTTCACTTGGCATTTGTGTTGTAGATGAATAGAAAATTGCAGATGCCCTCTCTCTTTCTCTCTCTCTCTCTGCATCCTGAACACGATCCAACACACCTTGTGGTCAAATGTGTTGTGTCGGGGATAGATTGATGTTAGGCTATGAGGCACAGTGATGGAGTTAAGAGTTAATATGATAAGTTAGGTTAGTGAGGAGTTAGTATGGGCTACTCATTATGTTCGATGTGAAGCACAGCAGTGGCTTTAAGTTCATAAGGCTGTGTGGCTGCCTCAGGCCTCCAGTCACCTGGGGCTTGAGAAGATGCACGCACACACACACACACACACACACACACACACACACCTACAAACATGGGGCACTGGCTGGCCTCTAACTCAGTCACACTGGAATCAAACACACACCGTAGCAGTCTGGTAGATTGAGAAGCGTATGTGTGTATTAATTAGATTTGTGCATTTGTTGAGGGAAAGAGACGAAAAAAATGAGAAAGAGGGAAGATGAGAGAACTGGTGTGTGGGAGATGGAGAGGGTGTAACAGAGTGTGTGTGTGTGTGTGCGCGTGCGTGCGTGCATGCATGCCTGTATGCGTCCACTTGAAAGCATGTGTTTGTGACAGGATGTGAGTGGTTTAGTGATGAGAGGGAGAAACTCATCTTGTACTTCCTAAACCATATTACCCAGAATTCTAATGACTCAAGCACACTTCATTAGTGTGAAGGGCTGCTCTTCCATCAGGTGCTGTGTGTGTGTGTGTGTGTGTGTGTGTGTGTGTGTGTGTGTGTGTGTGTGTGTGTGTGTGTGTGTGTGTGTGTGTGTGTGTGTGTGTGTGTGTGTGTGTGTGTGTGTGTGTGTGTGTGTGTGTGTGTGTGTGTGTGTGTGTGTGTGTGTGTGTGTGTGTGTGTGTGTGTGTGTGTGTGTGTGTGTGTTTGAGAGAGAGAGAGAGAGTATGTCCACCAGGAGAGGACGCGCGGCAGTGTAATATCTAGATAAAAGCGTGGGACAGCTCCTGCATACAGTAGTCTTCTCTGACCACAGCAGGATGCCGAGATATAGAGCCCTCTCCTTTTCTCGCCCTTTATTTCTCTATTACCTACACACACACACACACACACCACAGCTCTTCATCACTCTCTTTAAAACAGTTACTTGGCTCTTCACTCTCTTTAAAACAGTTACTTGGTGGTATATGGACACTGTGTGGGCTTTAAAAACAAATACAGGCAGGGTAAGTGGATTGGGATGCCAGAGGCCATCATGACATGGCACCCACCTGAACAAAAACAAAACGCTGTTTACTAACCATTAGCCTGATATAGCCTTGTACATTGACCACCTTCCCAGAGCTGCTGGATTGTGCGTGCGTGCGTGCGTGTGTGTGTGAAATGTGATCACTCATTCTGCCCTTGCTCACGTTGCCCCTCTCCATGTCTCCGTGTCTCTCTGGTTCCACAGGTGGAGTCCACGCAGAGCATGATCCGGATCCTGGGCCTGTCGGCCACGCTGCCCAACTACCTGGACGTGGCGTCCTTCCTGCACGTTAACCCCTACATTGGCCTCTTCTACTTTGACAGCCGCTTCCGACCCGTGCCCCTCGGACAGAGCTTTGTGGGCGTTAAGGCCACCAGCAAGGTGAAGAAAGGCACACACACACACACACACACACACACACACACACACACACACACACACACACACACACGCACACACGCACATGCACTCATGTCAGACATGCACATACATATACGCATGCATGTAGAGACAAACACACAGATGAGCACAAAGATCAACATATAGATGTGTGTAAAAATACTCAAACACACGTACACACAGACAGACACCCTTTAATCTAATGATGTCAAATTATGAGTGTGTGTTGTGGAGTGCTTATTTCCCTTTTGGCTTGGTGTCCATAAAACCAGACTTTAGAAAATGTAATGTTTAGGTTGGTCTCTCTGCAGCTGTCAGCAAGTGCAGTGTATTAGCCTTGAAACCCGGAGAGGACTGCCAAGCATGCTGTAGGTATCAAAAGCAGCAAATAAGCCTAAGAGAGTGGTTGAGACTGAGCCTAAAGGCCTATTCATACCAAGAACGATAACTATAACCATAACAATAAAAGCGTTCACACTGAACAATGATAAACAAAGTCTCTATCGTAACACCCCAATTATCACCACTTTTGTTCGGAAATTCTAAAACAACGATGTTTTTAACGCTTCAAAATAACATTTGCTAAATTAACCTTACATTTTTCAGTAGCCATAGGTGTGTAGATTTAAACAAAATCTAGTTTAGTTCTTAACGTGAGCATTTCCTGCCTGAAATATCCGATTTTGTTTACCACGTTCGGAGTTATAGTGCCGGCCTGATGTGTCGCCTATATACGCCATTTCAACGGCACATGAATGGTTAGACCGAGAATACTCGTCATGAAATTAAAATTCCACTGGAGCTCCAAGCGGATGTGTACACACAGCCTTACAACACTGTTTACAGCTCTTCGAGTCACGGTAAAATGTCATTTTTGGTACATAGCTAATTTAGATACACCTATGGTGTGGGTGCTTGCATTTCTTTAGGAATCCGCCGTCTTGGTTTTTATAGAAATGGATATTAAGTGACACATGTACGCAAGACGGCGGAAATACGGGACCGACGGTAATAGGGGGAGTTCCGATACTTGTGTTAATAAATGTGACGGTTAAAATTTGATGGGTTCTGATTGGCTATTAGCTTTTTATCATTCTAAAAATCGCTCTGAAAGTGATCCCCAACAATATCGTTCTTCATGTCGTTATAGTTTATGTGTTTTAATGTAGTCATTCATATTAACGAGAACGATATTTATAGTTATTGTTATCGTTCTTGGTGTGAATGGGCCTTAAGAGGGTGGTTGAGACTGAGCCAAAGAGATTGGTTGAGACTGAGCCTAAGAGAGTGGTTTAGACTGAGCCTAAGAGAGTGGTTGAGACTGTGCCTAAGAGAGTGGTTGAGACTGAGCCTAGTGGTGGGCGTCTTCTTTTTTCCTTTGTCTCAGGTCCAGCAGCTACACGACATGGAGGAGGTGTGCTATGAAAACGTCCTGAAACAAATCAGAGCTGGACACCAGGTAGAAACCCCCACATATATTGTACAGTACATGTGAATGTGTGCACGTGTGTGTTTATGTTTGTGTGTGTTTCTATTAGGGTTGGGGATGGGTAGGGTAGTAAACACTAATTAATTACCATATGTCTGTACAGAAATACATTTATAATTTTCTACATAAAAAATAAAAAATATATTATATAGGCTATCCGGCTTGATGAAAGTGGACAGCTAAGAGAGACATACTGGCCAGGCTACCGAAGTTGAGTTGTGTGAAAGATCTGCTCCAAGAAAATCGTTGTGAAAGACGGATAGACAATCAATCTGAACACTTGCCTGTGCACCAACCAGCGGAATATTACACATTGCCAGCCTTCGCTGGGACTAGCAAAAAAGTTACTTAAGACTACTATCGTGGTCACTCATTTAAAATCTTCAGTAGTACGCTATGCAG
>NW_027468587.1:24909283-24929283 GCF_046254945.1 Alosa pseudoharengus
CTGAGCACTGCACTCCTCAGAGTCTGACAATTAACTGAGGAAGTGTATGAGTAAGTATGTGTGTGTGTGCATGTTTGTGTTACAGAGAGAGATAGAGAGAGAGTCTCTGTCTGTCTACCTCTGTGACTGTGTGTGTGCGTGTGTGTGCGCGCACGCGTGTCTGTGTCTGTGTCTGTGTGTGTGTGTGTGTTTGTGTGTGTTTACATGTGTGGGGTGTGTGTGAGAAAGAGATGGTGAGTGTGCCTATTTTTGTGGCTGTGTGTGTAGAAGTATGTGCGAGAGAGAGAGATTGTGTCTGTCTCTTCCTGTCTATGGGAGAGTGTGTGTGTTTGGGTGGGTGTGTGCTTGCATGCAGTCTCGGTTTGGGTCCATCTGCTCTGTGTATCCAAGTCCCAGTCCAGCCCACCAGGTCTGTGCCAGAGTTTACCAAACAAAACACACACACACACATGCGCACACACACACACACACACATGCGCACACACACACACACACACACACACACACACACACACAGAGAGACAGATAGATACGGATGTGTCAAGGGACAGTCAAAGCTATTAACGCTATTTGGAAGTCATCCGTCTTTTTTGAACTATTAGCCGCAATCTAATTATAGTGGCATGATGCTTAAACAACAAACCCCCTGAGTGTTGGCTCCAAATCAGCACCTTTGTGTGAAACTGTCACAACATGCGCACACACACACACACACACACACACACACACACACACACACACACACACACACAAACACACATAGTGGTTGGTGGCAGAAAATCTAGGGGCCCTAGTTTGGCGGCGGACATGGTTGGTGGGAACGGCCAGTTCTGGCTAGACAGGGTGTCTAAATCTCTGGCGATACATTAATGTCTGCCAAGGCATGGTTTTTGAATATAGCCATAGTGACATATTCCTCTCTATCTGGGAACATTTGTATGTGCCGATTACATACCATCACTTTCTATGTGTCCATCCAAAATGTTTATTTCTATTGAAAATAAACAGGTCTGACAAGCTAAACATGTCAAATAATTAAATTGATGTATGTTACAATGACACAAGGGTGTAAGGAACAAGGTAATGAAAAATAAACAGATCTCAGTGTCTCCAACTTTGTTAACCTTTAGCTAAGCTTTATGGGGTTTTTTTTAGAGTAGAAAATTGTGCTGGGCAAACGACATGCATGGGATTAATGCAACGCTGATACATGCAATTAATCAGAATTAATTGCCCCCTTGTCAGCTGAACCGAAAATAGTGTTTGTTGTGGCCGGGATAAGCTAACGTAAACACCTCAATATGCCTAAAGTTTAACTTAGAGCAGAGAGATGCACCATGTAGTTGACCGTGTTCTACAGCTGGTGTGCCAGTAATCACAATGTGCTTTAATATTAAACCATTGGCTCAGTGTCTCTCCTATTTTAGCTAAGCTAAAAGTTAACAAAGTTGGAGAGACACTGAGATCTGTTTATTTTTCATTAGATTCATGAGATTACAATTTTAGCTGAAAGATTTTCTCAGATTCAAAAATGTGTAACTCCGTGATAATGATCCTAGTCAAATATCCAGGGAACAGCAGCACAGATTTTGGAAATAGTCTGAAACTGTGTGTGCACACATATGTTTCCTTTCAGTACCAAAATGCCCGACCAGGGGGCTCAATAGTTCCCCTTATGGAGTAGGAACACCCAAATAGTTAACACTCAAAGTTTCAGAGAAACCCAGTAGAGCTGTAACTCTTGAGCCGTAAAGAACGAGCCGTTACACGTTAACTATGCCGGATCTGTCTATTCTGTTAGAATGACAGGGCAACTACTTTACAGAATCCCCCATTGCCCAATAAAGGACAGCAATAGTACTACAAAGAATAATAGTACTCACCCGAAGAGTGCTCTGTGAACTGGGCAATGAGCATTTGATCACTTAGCAGAAAGCATCTGAGAAAAGTTTGGTCTTAAGTCTAGATTTGAAACTGGCTACAGTTGGGGCAACTTTGATCTCATCTGAAAATTGGTTCCAGAGCTGAACTACATAGCAACTAAAAGCTGATTCACCATGTTTAGTTCTAACAGTAGGTTTTACTAACAAGTATGTCTCCTAAGACGTCTGGAAGGTGTGTACTGCTGCAGTATGTCTGCTTTGGTCCCGTTCCATTTAGTTATTTATAAACAAGCAGAAGCGCCAGAGGCATAGTTTACCATTAGTTTTGCTTGCAAGCTATCCTCAGTTAATGACAAAGTTAACTGGTTTAATAAAATAATTGTATATATATACAGCCAATGGTTTAATATTAAAGCACATTGTGATTACTGGCACACAAGCTGTATAACACGGTCTACTACATGGTGCATCTGTCTGCTCTAAGTTAAACTTTAGGCATATTGAGGTGTTTACGTTAGCTTATCCCGGCCACAACAAACACTATTTTCGGTTCGGCGGACAGGGGGCAATTAATTCTGATTAATTGCATGTATCATCGTTGTATTAATCCCATGCATGTCGTTTGCCCAGCACAATTTTCTTCTCTATAAAAACCCCATAAAGCCAGACCTGAATCATGGCTTCTAGTGCAGTTCTATGGAGTTTTCAGCTAAAGTTGTAGTGTGGGCCTGTGTGGCTGATGTTTTACTGCCTTATCTGCGTTAGATGGGCGGGACTTGGGGACAGGCCAATTGTTTTGAACACCAGAAAAAGTGCTGTGGATACCGGAAGACACAGAACACAGTCTTGCATTGTGTAATCCCATTTATTGTAAAGGGATTGCTTGACAATGCTGTTCATCAGCGTTAAGCAAATCTTTAACTCATCACCTTGGGCCCATCTCCGCCCAGTCGGTGCCCTTGACCGCACCTTTATCGCTTTCTTCATAGCAGGTCCTATTTTGTGCAACAGTGCAGTTTCCACCAGCCATTCTCTCCCTCAAAACTATGCCCCAAAAGTGAGTTGAGTTGCAGTTTTGGAGCGGCAAAGCGTTGCCGCACCCTCTGTGGCGGCTGTTGATGATGTGGCGGATCGCTTGTTCTCAGGCTCAGGGCCAGCTCCTAGGGCCCGCAGGCCTCCCTTGCGTGCCCCAGCTTGATATTAAATTTTCAGAAGTGGCTGTGACATATATTAATTTCATCGGGGAGCGTGTGATGGATGGAATTTTCCTTATGAAGTGCCCTACCACCTCCCCCACCCCCGCTGTGGCTAGTGGCGACGGACAGCAGGCCGGCGGAAGTTTAATAAGCTTAGGAGCCATCAGTATACGCCAGCACAGCTCCCTCACTGCTGCACACTGATAGAAAAGTGAGAGAAGGGAAGGGAAGGGAGGAGATGAGAGGCAAAACATTAGATAAATAACATTTTGCAGTAGAAGGTCTCCCCGGACTTTTACCA
The DNA here is from genome assembly GCF_046254945.1 of Alosa pseudoharengus. Classification (NCBI taxonomy): domain Eukaryota; kingdom Metazoa; phylum Chordata; class Actinopteri; order Clupeiformes; family Clupeidae; genus Alosa; species Alosa pseudoharengus. The sequence continues at coordinate 24,912,664 of NW_027468587.1, forward strand.
TTGCGGAACCGAAGCGTATGTGTTTGTGTGTGTGTGTCTGTGTGTCTGTGTGTCTGTGTGTGTCTGTGTTTGTGTTTGTGTGTGTGTGTAAGTGTGTGCATGTGGGTGTGTGTTTGTGTCTTTTGGAGAGAAAATTAGACTTTTTTTTTCTTCTCAACAAAAAGACAGAAAAAAAGAAATATAGTAAAAAAAAAATAGTACAAAAAAAAGAAAAGTGTATAAATACTAGCCCAGAAGGAATCATACATGTGTTGTTTTCTGTTCATTTAATTGCATTAACATCTAAACTAAAGTTTGCATTCAAACAAACACGGTTGTATAAATGGTCCGCAACCATGACCTCAAACGTAATAATCCATATGTATGGAGGTGTTAAGTGTCTCATCAATCTATCCCATAATGCTTTGGTGATGTTCAGTTCAGGAAGGGCACAGATAAGGTGTGCTTTTCAAATGAGCTGTTAATCAGGCAGTGCGATGCTGTGAGGATGAACCTGCCACAGTGTCGCTGAGAACAGGTCCGGTGGTGGACACACCATTTAGCACAATCACTTTGTTAGATCAGTGAGTGCAACAATTTGGTCACATTTTAGATAAACACAACCATTCTTACAGTGTAATGTAATGGCATGGTGTAGTGTGGTGTAACATACAGATTAGCGAGGTGACAAGCCACTCTTCCTTTGTGTTTAGATATGTAAAAAGGTCAAATATTCAACCAGAAAGCCCTTCAAAAACCCCTCTAAAGGCAGAGGTGGTTAAACCACGGCCAAAATGCATGAATTCAGCTGAAGTTCTGGAAAGTCGGACTTCATTGTAAATGCAACCAAAGAGTAAAGATCGCCTGAAGGCACAAGACCTCCATCTCCCTGGTGTGCCAGGCCTTTAACAAGTCGCTCCTCCCCTCTCTTCTCTTCTCTTTGCTCTTCTCTTTCCTGTCCTTCCTCATCCTCTCCTTCTCCCTCTTTCTCTCTCTTTCTTTCTCTCTCTCTATCTTTCTCTCTCTCTCTCCCTCTCTCTCTCTCTCTCTCTCTCTCTCTCTCTCTCTCTCTCTCTCTCTCTCTTCTTCCTCGACCTGCTAAGGACCTCACTGACCATCCTGATGAGCAGATGCTTTGCAGCATGAAATGCAGCCTGCTCGGGGAAATTAGCCCCGTTATTTCTAGCTGTTTCTCATTCACACCACACAAACACTGCTCCAGATTGGTGTGGGCGGGAGCTGCAAATGGGTTGGCAGGTGTTCAGAGACAGTTCTTTTTTTATTGATTTCATTTTGTTTTTATTTTATTTATTTTTTTCCTGTGGTTTGGTTGGGCGGTTGTTGTTTTGTCTCTACAATTGTGTGTGTGTGAATATATATATATATATATATATATATATATATATATATATATATATATATATATATATATATATATATATATATATATATATATATATATATTTTTTTTTTTTTTTTTTTTTTTTTTTTTTTTTTAAGGGCATCCTTTCATTAAAAAGATGAATATATAAATTAAATTAAATTAGTTATTGTAAATGAAGATCTGCCAGGTGTGTACAGCCCCAGGTTCCTCGACAAAGGAAAGATAGATGAACAGAAGTCATGGAGGAGGAGGATGAAGATTTTAAGGATGGTTGTGAGCACCATGACAACAGTGATGATGATGGTGATGATGGTGATGATGCCGGTGATGACAGTAGTGTGGAAAAGGAGATCAAAGATTCTTGAGTACCAGCCGCTCTCCCTGTCCTCTCCTGAGGATGTGCATCGTAGGCTCTTCTCTCTTAACAGTTGAGGAGTAGGAGACCCAAAGATTCTTGACGAGTCACCTCCCGGAGACCTCACTGTGGTGAAGAGGAGGAGAGCCAAGTGTAACAGACCCCCCGCTCCACAGGAGAGCCAAGCCACAGTCTCATGGCTGGCATCCCGCCACCAGAGACGGACCGTCTTCTGTTCTGGAGGATGTTCGCCGCTACTCCCACCCACAAGGCTGCATGTCTGAGGTCACCTGTACGGTTACTGTACACCGCGTGTGTGTGTTAATGAGAGAGAGAGAGAGAGAGAGAGAGAGAGAGAGATGGATTAAGAAAGGGAGAGAGAGATGGAGAGAAGGGGTGACGGACACCTTCAGGCCCTACAGTCAGGGCTGGCCTGGACATGGCTGTTTTTCCATTCAGCCTGCCCGTCACTGCCCTTCTCTGTGTCTGCCTCGTTCACCACCCCCAGCCACACACACACCTCTCTTTCTATCTCTCTCTCTTTCTTTCTCTCTCTCTCTATCCTGCTTTCTATTTCACTACCCATGTCCTCTAAGGACACTACATTACAGAGAGTGAGAGTGAGAGAGAGAGAGAGAAAGAGAGAGAGAGAGAGAGAGAGAGAGAGAGAGAGGGGGGGGGGGGGCGAGTCAGCCGGGAGAGAACACAAGCGGGCAGGGGACGGCTCCAGTGCTACGTCTCATAACTGTCTTGTATTTCTGTTATTGATTGTTTTTGTCTGTGCTATTGACTGTTTTGCAAGGGCAAAGCTGAGTATAATAGGAAAATTACACCCCTCTTTTGTCCTAAACAAAAGACACTCGCACACCACTGTGACCTTGTGAGAACAAGGGCATGGATGGATGGATGTGTGTGTATCTGTGTGTGTACGTGTGGTAATAAGTGTGCTTTTGTATGTGTGTGTGTGTGTGTGAAGAATGGAGCTGGAAATTGTTTAATGCTTCCAATGCTTCCTCGGTTCAACCTTGAATGTGTGTGCGTGCGTGCATGGGTGTGTGTGTGTGTGTGTGTGTGTTAGCTTGTTACACGCTTCATGCAGGAAAATTGTCAATTTTTCCCAGGTTTAACATTCTTGTGTGCACATGTGTATGTTTATGTGCGCGTGTGTATGTGTGCACATGTGTATGAGTGCACACGCGTGTGTGAATGTGAGCACCCGTGTGTGTGTGTTCACTATGTCCAAACTGTCCTTTGTTGGAGAGTCAGTCTTCCTCTGCACTGTAATGCCAGGGGTTCTTCGACTCATTTGGCTGATCAACTGACCTTTTCCCCTGTGTGTGTGTGTGTCTGTGTGTGTGTGTTTCCTCCAGGTGATGGTGTTTGTACACGCCCGTAACTCCACGGTGCGCACAGCCATGAGCCTGATCGAGATGGCCAAGAACCGGGGGGATGTGTCCTTTTTCCAGGTGGACCACGGACCCGACTATGGCCAGTGTGAGAAGCAGGTACGGAACACTGGCAAGGAGGATCCCTGAGGCCCACTGAAACGGCGTTCCAGCGATAAGGGACCTGTGCATGAGCAGTCCTCTCCCCCTGTGCTCTTTAGTCCCTTTAGGTACTCTGTTTAGGAATGCCATACAACTCAACTGATAATGGGTCTTTGTACTCCATCCTTTTTAAAACATGCTTCCACTTCCCCAAAACCCCCTAGAACATAGGGTCTTCCACAGAGGAACCAATGTAGGTTCATCTTAGTCTGTGTTCCCCTCCACTCAAGCACTAGGAACCTCTTTCTACAAAGCAGACTGAGAGCTAAGCGTGGAGGATTTTTGTTTTTGTTATCTGTGTCTCACTACTTCTCTTGGGCCAATACTGACCTTTCCCCCTTAGTGTGTGTGTGTGTGTGTGCGTGTGCGTGTGTGTGTTCTCAGCACATAGCCAAACTCCTCACGTGAGCCTGGAACTTGGTGGGGCAGCCCGTACTGTGCTTGCTCTTGCACTATCGAGGTCACACCCTACTGTACTGTAGCAGCAGCAGCAGTAGGTTCCGATACATGGAGCTGAAAGGGGAGAGGGTTAGAGAGAGAGTAGAGTGCGTGTGTGTGTCCAGCACTTACCCTCACCTGTGTACACAGAACTGTTTGCGTCAGCACTAACCAAGACGCATGAGTTCACTGATGAGTGTCCACCACGCCGCAGGGCTTGACTGAGGCCTCTCTCTCACACACACACACACACACACACACACACGCACACACACACACACACACACACACACACGCACCACTGATGTGTCAAAGCTTTTCACACACCTCCCGTGGTCTCAGGTTATAAAGGGGCTTTTGTTGGAAGGTCTGCCTCACATCGCTATTCTGAAATGAGGGCGATAAAAAGCTTTTACGGGTGGAACAGGGACATTTAGCACATTGTGGTCAAACATAAAAGATCGTATTACGATTAGCAGAAAATAGATCATTAGTGTGTGGACCCGCCTGCCTTGTCTGATTTTTAGCATCAATAGTTTGATTCTTGGCCCCAAGCTCTCCAGTCATTCAACCAGCTCTGCTTTTGGCTTATAGAGACAGAAGGCTGGTCTGTGGGTGTTAAACGTGTGTCTACTTATATATATATATGTGTGTGTGTGTATGTGTGCCAGTGAGTGAGTTTGTGTTTATGGAAGGAGTGTGTAGGCGTTGTGTATGCACAAGGGAGGGCTGGTGTTTTGACTTATGTTTTAGCGTGGGATGTGTGTCGTCGATAAGGTTGATTATGCGTGCATGTTATGAATGATGGTGGCGAATGAACGTGTCAGCTCTCGTTATAAACGAAGGTAGTGGTGCGTGCTTGCATTCCATACGTATGTGAGAGTGTGTGTGTTGGTGTTTGTGTGTGTTATAAATTAAGCTGTGTGTGTGTGTGTGTGTGTGTGTGTGTGTGTGTGTGTGTGTGTGTGAGAGAGATGGAGGGGCGGTGTGTTTCTCTCTCGGGGGGCTGGTCGGAGTGTCGCTCCATATTTAAAGTCTCCCGGCGCAAGGCAGAGCGATACATCCACTAACCTTCCTCTCTCCCCCGGGCTTTGCCAAGATGGATGCCCCCTCTGTGTCTGCTCTAATCCACGCGCTATTTTTACCGCCTCCTTATAAATACACACACACACACATACACACACACACAGCCTAGCGTTTGCCTCCATTTGGCTGATGTGGGAGTAGGGGGAATGTGTGGAGATTCAGGCTTTTTGCACGAAAGTGCTTGCCGTTGACCTTGTTAGTATGAAAGGGATGAATCAGAGAAGTATGATGGCTTGTCAGTGTCGATTTAGACCCCGTGACGGATGTCGATGCTCACCCGAATGCCAATTTGGATCTTTGGCTGCCTGGCATTGGGGATGTCTCGTGTGTGCATAACGTGTTATATTCAGAGATTTGTGATGAAAATGATGCGTGCATGTCGATTTCTGTGCAAACGAGGTGTATGCACATGAGGGTGTGTTCTAGATCCTACTATCATGTCTGTGTGTGTTCGCTGTTGTGTTGCTCTGTGGTTATCTGATGTTGAAACTGGTAAGTTAAAAATGTGGTGTGGTAAAAACAGGCTACTCTTTGTGTGTTTGTTTTCCCAAAACTAGTAACTACTCCACATTAGAGTTCTCAACGGGCCTGAAAATTACAACCCGACCCGACCCGGCTCGTAGCTTTTAAAGCCCAGACCCGATGTAACCCGACACATCAACATGAATTATCTGCCCGAACCCGGCCCGCGGCCCGAAGCCCCCCCCCCCCCCCCCCCCTTTTTTTCTTTTTTCTCATACACGTATTATCATGACCAGCAGACGGGAATTCAAATCAACCTTTAATGTTCACGTTTTGTTTTAAGGAGGACATTTTTCGCCAGGAACTTTGTCATTGATTGCTGCTGCTGCGTGGTGGTGGTGGTGGTCAAATGCCCACAGTTTAATGTTTGGCGGCTCAGGCTGGACAGCCCTGTTTTTTTGCGGTCATATTTCATCAGCACCTCGCGTTTTTGAGCATTGCACATAACCTGTAGCATTTCCATCAGAATCCAGCACCACTCCAAACACTTTCCAGACCTCAGATTTTCCCACTCCTGTAGTAGCGACGGCGAATTCACCTGCGGCAAGTTTACTTTTCACCAACTCCCATCTTCTTCTCCAGGCTAAAGGCGGGGACGCAGCGCAACAGGTCTGCCCCCGCCCCTCTCCATGATGCACGTTGCACGCAGCAGCCAGACTTTCTTTACGGTGAACAGCAGCGATGATTAATAAATGTTTTTTTTTCTTTCACTAAGCGGAAAAGATGAAGCCCGAGGTCCAACCCGACCCGAGTCATTTGCTTATATTTTCAACCCGAACCCGGCCCGAATCCGCGGGTCCCGTCGGGTTTGTCGGGCCGACCCGAGCCGCTGAGAACTAGAACTCTACTCCACATCCAGTGTGTTCCCATGTGTTCATAAGAGAAACGTGTTATAGTTTGTAAAAGGACAGAATTCTTTGAAATGCTGGAATGTTTTTCTTTTAGTTCCAATGTAGTACCTGTGAAGCCAACACCCACACAAACACCTACACCTACACCCACACCTACACCATACCCACCATAGACTGTATATACAGTCTATGACACCCACACAAAACAGCAGCACAGACTGTATATACAGTCTATGACACCCACACAAAACAGCAGCACAATACAGCAATACAAACACATAACAGCACAAAACAGCCACACAACACAAGCACAAAACAGCCAACACAAACACAAACAGAATACAGCAACACCGCAACACACCACAAAATATCAATGCATCACAGCAACACAACACAGACAACCGCTGCAATGTAGCTTAACGTTTATCATCCTTGACCATGACCATTCCTGTCTGAATGCCAGAACAAGAATAAAGTCTAAACTAATGGGAAAGAGTTGCTAGTGTTCTCTAAGAGGACGTCATCCATCTCCCAGAATAGCAGAATACCAAAGCATACACACTTCATACAGAATAGAGCAAGACTGAAAAGATGTGGACTTTCAGACAACTTGGATCTTTATTTGGATAGATAAGGGCTGTTTTTGTTGTGTTATATTACTGCTTTGTTTTATTATGAAGGTGTTCTTTAACTCACCTTTGCATAAACTGATCCCCAGTGAGGACTGGTAGCATGACTGCATGGCTGCCTCCGGCCACTGTTCCTCAGGGAAAGACAGATTACATCCCGAACGGCCAAGCGTCTGCGTGGAGACTGGTCTCATGAACACGTTATGGCCTGTGCAGACTACATGATTTCAGCCCGATTTTTGCCAAGATTTTGTTGTGGACGACAAATTTCCAGTGTCGGCCCCGAATATGAAATGTCGGGAACGACGCCGAAGGAGGAATCGTCTAGTACAGTAATGTGACATATTCAACGAACAGTGATTTATTGCCTGCGACATTCCACGACAAGTCTAGCATGTCAGAATTTTTGGGGAATCTCCTACGACTCCCGTGTTGACACTGACATTATAACACACAACGAGAAGGCTACGATAGATAGGCTACACGACCTTTTAATGTTGCCAATCTTACGACCAAGAACCGCGGCAAGAATTTGTGGTTCTCTGATCGTCAAATCTGACATGGTCAATCGTAAAAGACCATCGAGGAAGACAAAAAAAAAAAATCATGTAATCTGCACAGGCCGTTAGACAGAGCCGCGTCGCCACAGGCCTCAGCACTGCCGACTCTCTCCAGTCTCCTCGGCTTCTACCGCCGTATGGAAATCAGTCCCCTGCATTAATATGTATGGCCACATATATGCGTAGTGAGCCGAGACACTGCACCTGTAAGGTCAATTATATAATTTGGCATTATTTATCCTGCTTTAAAAGTCAGAAGTGAATCCACTACATATTTCCCTCATAATACTCGTTAATTTGCTTTATCGGCCCAGGGTTGAAGAGGCTGTCAGTCAAGATTAGATGTCTTAATGCGCCCACTCGAGTAAGCATTGATGGAAAAAAATGGGGGAGGGGGGGTGGGGTTGGGGAATAGCGGCTCTCTAAAGAGCAGCCCCGTCCACTTTTTAGTAGTTTTAGTGTGGGTTGGGGTGGGGGATGTTTGAGTAGTTACTAATTGAGTGGTGGTGTGCCTGGGCGTTTCGAGAGAGCTTTCAAAGAGAGAGGCCATGCACTGCATTCGCGAGAGGGGAAAGGGAGGTCACACTGATATTTTTATATCGCTAACTTTTGTGTGCATGTGTGTGTGTTTGTGAGAGAGAGAGGAGTGTGTGTGTGTGTGAGAGAGAGAGAGAGACAGACAGATAGACAGACAGACAGTAAGTAAGTAAGTATTATGTGGAATTTCCATCTGTCAGATGCTATATTGATATATATTGTGTGTACTGTATATCTGTTTGTGTGTGTGTGTGTGTGAGTGAGCGTGAGCAAGACATGGAAACAAGAAGAGAAACTCATTTTGACATTTACGTGAGGATGTGTGTACGTTTGATAAGGAGACCTTTGAAAGAACAGAAGATGACATCAGTAGAAGTTGTGTCAGCCAGTTGAAGGTCTAAGTGTAAAAATAGACTTGATGGATAGGTCTCCTTTTACGCCCTCACTCTCGGTTCACTCAGCATACGTGTGTGTGTGTGTGTGTGTGTGTGTGTGTGTGTGTGTGTGTGTGTGTGTGTGTGTGTGTGTGTGTGTGTGTGTGTGTGTGTGTGTGTGTGTGTGTGTGTGTGTGTGCCCTTGAGTACTCTGAAGGAGCTTGCATTTGTGAATGCGCATGCTTTTATTTTGTGTATGTCGTGAGAGACTGTCAATTCAGTTTATAACATGTGGCGCATTGGAGACTGCCACAAGCCCCTACCTATAGTGAAAGGTATATATTTCCTGTGTATAGGAACAGAAAAGCTTACAAAGCCTTAGCTATATACTCCAGTCCAAAGTGTGACCTGTGTGTGTTTGTTTTTTATTTCCATCAGGTGTGTGTGTGTGTTTGTGTTTGTGTGTTTGTGGCATTGTCTGAACCGTTTCTTTGGGCTTATTGTCCCTGTGGACGTGTTCTAGCCCTGGAACCCTTGTCTTGTCTGTGCTTTCTTCTTCATGTCAAAAGTTCAGTCAGTGCCGCAGTGTCACACTGAAACTACTGAAGAAAGAGAATGTGGGGGGGGTGCAGAGGAAGGCACAGCAAGTGTCATGTTGGTAGCCTAGTGTATCTCATCCTTAGCGATGCTCTCTGTCTCCATTTCTCTTGCTCTCGCTCTGGCATGGAGAGTAGGAGCCCTCTGCTGGTCACTCTGTGGAACTTTAGGCAGTCTGGCCTCAGGCACCGCGGGAAACAAAACAGGATGAGCACCTAATGGGTTGAGAGAGTACTAGAAACAGGAGATGGGAGAGAGAGAGAGAGAGAGATGGAGATATAGGGAGAGTGTGGGAGAGACTGAGATTAAAGGAGTTTGAGAGAGAGAGATGTAGTGAGAGAGTGTGGTCTCCTGGGCCTTGTGTTTTGTACTGGACTGGACTGGCGAGAGGTGGCAGATAGACAGCAGAACACAACTGGAGTGTTGTTTCTGCTGATGGCCTTTTGAAGTTGGGTGACACAGAGAGAGAAAGAGAGAGAGAGAGAGAGTGTGTGTGTGTGTGTGTGTGTGTGTGTGTGTGAGAGAGAGAGAGAGAGCCTCCCTCTGAGATTTCATGTTTTCGTCAGAAAGCCAGATGACCGAGACTTTGCTGTCCGCTCCCTCAAGTCCATTATTTGATGGTCTTTGCAATAACTCGACTATGTGTGTATGTGTTTGTGTGTGTGTGTGTGTGTGTGTGTGTGTTCCTCCTGGGACGTCAAAGCAGTGTGAGCTCTGCATCATTAGTTCCTATATTTCCCGTCTACATTTTTATTTCTTTATTTTTCTTTCTTTCTTTCTTTTTTTTTTTGTTTGGTGACAGAACTATTTTTATCCAGACTGTTCTTTGAGGCTGTCAAGCAGTTGCCTTGAAGGGGATCTGCGGTGATTTGTCACCAGAGCCATGAGAAGACCAAAGACTGACCCATAAGAGGCAAACTCTCCCTCACCCCCAACTACACACACACACACACACACACACACCAAAGCAAGAAACAAATATTCAAATATCACACTTGTATATATTAATTTATTTTACTGTCTGACATCCTCACAGTAGTCTTAACTGCCTTCAGGCCATTATTTGACAAGCACATTTGAGACAAGCACTGAGCAAACCCTTTTGTGTGTGTGTAAGTGTGTGTTTGTGTGTGTGTGTGTGTGTGTGTGTGTGTGTGTGTGTGTGTGTGTGTGTGTGTGTGTGTGTGTGTGTGTGTGTGTGTGTGTGTGTGTGTGTGTGTGTGTGTGTGTGTGTGTGTGTGTGTGTGTGTGTGTGTGTGAGAGAGAGAGCGTTGTAATTGCTCACTCATGGTATGGGGCAGAGATGTCAGGGTGCTATCTTGGAGACACTGACTACATCCTGCTGCGTGTGTTTTTCTTTGCGCTCTGTTGTGACTGTGTGTGTGTGGTTGTTTGTGTGTGTGTGTGTGTACGTGAGGAGATTGCACCCCACCACCCAACTCAGTAGGAGCAAAATAGCAGTAATCTCCCGCTGTTCTTCTGTCCATCACACACTCAGACACACACACACACACACACTCACACACACACTACAATCAATATAATACAGGACACATTCACACTCAATCATCACCTCACTCACACACACAAACAGAAACAGCCAAACACTCCCAGCACTGGGCTGCTCTCACAGCAGTGGAAGAAAACACACAAAACAATTCTGCGTTCCAACAGGACGAACGCACTTTCTTTTTTCTTTTGTGTGTGTGTGTGTGTGTCTTCCTCTCAAGCAGAGACTAGGTGGAGATGGTACTAGTGTAGCTAGTGCTTCGTTGGTAGTGCTTTGCAATAGTCAGTCAGCGTCATAGGTAGTACTTTATAGGTAGTGCTTCGTAGTTAGTGCTTCATAGGTAGTGCTTTGTGGGTAGTGCTTCATAGGTAGTGCTTTGTGGGTAGTGCTTCATAGGTAGTGCTTCATAGGTAGTGCTTTGTAGGTAGTGCTTCATAGGTAGTGCTTCATAGGTAGTCTTACCAAACCAAGGCTCGTAGTTGGCGTGGCAACATAAATAGGAGACCAAACGAGGATAAAGTATTTACAAAAGTAATTTATTAACGTAAATAAGTAAATAATAGAAGTAAGCTAGTCAATAAAGCTAGTATAAATGTAGTGGTGAGAAGAATAGAATGTGGTGCAAATCAGTCAAGTGTAATTAATAATCCAACACAACAACGGCGACGCCTGGAGAGAGACCCTCTGCTCCTGCGAGGTAGCCCTATATAGGTGCAATCAAGTTGATTTGGGCACTTGACCGGGACACCTGCACAACTCCCAACCTGCGACACAAACAAGAACAGCCCAGCAGGAGGCAGCAACGGGCGAGCCTGTAACAGTAATGCTTTATAGGTAGTGCTTTGTAGGTAGTGCTTTGTAGGTAGTGCTTTGTAGGTAGTGCTTTATAGGTAGTGCTTCGTAGGTAGTGCTTCGTAGGTAGTGCTTCGTAGGTAGTGCTTCATAGGTAGTGCTTTGTAGGTAGTGCTTCATAGGTAGTTCTTTGTAGGTAGTGCTTTGTGAGTAGTGCTTCATAGGTAGTGCTTTATAGGTAGTGCTTCGTGGGTAGTGCTTCGTACAGTAGGTAGTGCTTTGAAGTCTGCTCGGTCTGCACTTTAGAGCCGTTTCGAGATGCGTGTGTCTTACTTATCACATCAGAAATATCATGAGCTCTGATGTTCAATGTCTTCTGAATATGAATCCACTGTATAATATTGAAATAAGGGTATCAGTTTTTCACAATTGTTATTGAAACGATATTGGTCATAGGCGAGACACTACAGGTGAATAGGGTAACATTTTTAACTTATAGTTACTGTCATGAAACTTTCCTAGTTTTTTACTTACATTAAAACAAGTAACTTTTGTATTGCAAGTTTTCTGAAATGTTATGTTTATATATGGAAAGGATTATTGAATGGGGAAAGCGAACGCACACCGATAGTTATCGAGGTCAAGATTTTCTTGAGGTGCTGGTCACGGGATACGTAATGTGATGAACAGAGGGAGACCGCACACTCTCGCAGCTCATATGCCAGTACTGTAGTATTGGGCATCTATTTCAGGCAGAACTGCGCGTGCGCAAGGCTTCACAGCACCAACCTCGCTCCAGCTGCAAGATCACAACACATGATTGGCACGATGTATTCACAACACACCACATAATTGGCACAATGTATTCATATGTCAGCTATTTTCGACGGAAGGGGGCGGAATATGTGTAGATAACTGCCATGTTTGTGTTATGAACTAACCCCATACTATATATACATTCTTTGAGTGCTGTTTCTCCTCATTAGAAAGTCTCTGATAAAGATAGGAATAAATCTGGAGAGTTTGATGTAGGTAAGTGCTATTGAAGTGTTTCAGAATGTGATGAAAAACTAACATTAGGGAAAAAGCCTTTAAACATATGGTTTGGAATTGAAATCTGCAGACTCAAATCAGAAGTGTAGTAAAGCACCACTGCCTGTGGACGACACCAAAATAGATAGCTGGTTCTTCAGGCCTGGAAGAATGAGCATCCACACCTGGCCTTGTGAGTTCAACCCCCTGAGCAACCCCCTCTATACTTTTGCACTCCATAAGGCTGATGAGCTTGGTTTCCGCATGTAAAGGAGGTGGTTGTTGCCTACCTGTGGAGGCAATCGCTTCAGCATAAAAGTCATCAGGCCCCATCACTTAAGGACTGTGTTGCAGCATCGTGGAAGAGCACCTCTATTGAACATATCTGTCTAAGTGCAAGCTGGGCTTTGTGCGATACCTTTGCCAACATTTATAGCCTACATTGGTAGCCTGATCTGTGCTTTCAACTTCACACACGTGACTGGCGCCCAGCGGGTGTGTCACGTCTTGTCTCAGTCTCTAATGTCAAGTGTGCTCAATGTGGACTACGGTCACTGTCAACTCACACTGATCGCTCTGTGTTGTCGGCCTCACACCAGCACCTAGGACCCTGCCTGCTCTGTTGTCGGCTTGTGGCAAGTAAGCTAGACTCTAGAAACATGTCAGTATGTCAAATTCTGCAAGGTTTTCAGCTTGGGTTCATGACTGATGGTAGTTTAGTGCAAGACATGGTTGTCCGTTACACAGTAGGCTATATGTGTTGCCATTGGTTAACACTGCGTGAACTCACCTAACTGTTGTGAATATATTGGTTCAGTTCATCACGTCAGCATCTGGTAACGTCTCATGTTCTCCTTTAAAGAACTGAGGATATATTATTCATAACTGTTATATTGTGCAACATTTGCATGTTTGAAGAACCTATAAATGTACAATATTGTACCACCCACTTTTTGCTTGTTTCTTTTTTGACCTAGACTTAAAACCGGTTTTGGGCAGCTATTCTTTTTATTATTTATGACTAAACAGTGACTTTTACAGCTTGTTATACAGAAGAAATGGATTCAGCACCTAAAAATCATATAGAAACAACCTATGAAGTACTTTTCCTCAAAAATCCCTACCACATTTTTTCCAGGGCTATTTCTTAAATATTGGCCCTGACTATATTAAACAACAATGTCAATTCAATCAATAGCCTAATGAAAATAAACAAATAATATAATATACAAACCATACACGTAAAGTGCATGTTGAACAGATATGCCTTTAGACCCCTCTTGAAAGACCCAAAACTATAGGTACGGACAGCACTGGCCAACTCATTCCACCAACATGGAACCACTGAGGAAAAGAGTCTTGAATTTTACCTAGCGTTTATGGCTGATTGACGCAATTAAAAACAGAATGCTATGATTTACAAATCATATCAACACTATATTTAATTGAGAATTGTATAAAGACAACATATAATTTGTTGAAGTAGAGGAATTTGACTATTTCATGGAAAATATTAGCACATTTCGAATTTGATGCCAGCAGCAAGTCTCAAAAAAGTTTGGACAGGGGCAACAAAAGGCTGGAAAAGTTGTGCAAAAGTTGCGCTACGCTATGGAACGCTTCTGTTGCGGACCAGTGTGGATCAGGTGTGTGTATGTCTGTCTGTGTGTTGTTCTGGTAGTACTCGACTTCTCAAACCAAAACCACAACGTTTGTACGTGTCTGTCACAGGTGCAGCGCTCACGGAACAAGCAGCTGCGGGAGATGTTCCCCGAGGGCTTTGGGATCCACCACGCAGGCATGCTGCGTCCGGACCGGACCCTGATGGAGAACATGTTCTCCAGGGGGTACCTGAAGGTTCTCGTGTGCACCGCCACTTTGGCCTGGGGAGTCAACCTGCCCGCACACGCAGTCATCATTAAGGTAAGACACGTGTGTGTCTGTGTGTGTGTGTGTGTGTGTGTGTGTGTGTGTGTGTGTGTGTGTGTGTGTGTGTGTGTGTGCGCACTAGTGTTTATGTGTTACTAGCCCTACTACTCACACTGGCTTTGTGAGTCCACCTGCCCATTCCCCTGTTAGAGATATTAACGCGACAGAACGCATGTTAACACATGCGGTCAAAATTGGCGTCATGTGGCGCCTCCTTGCTCCCTTGCATTGAGTGGTCCTGCGAGGTCACTGTTCTGAGTGGTCACTGTCCTGACCACCCTCCCCAACTGTGTGGTTACCAGGGCACGCAGATCTACGATGCCAAGCGGGGCACGTTGGTGGACTTGGGCATCCTGGACGTGATGCAGATCTTCGGGCGTGCTGGTCGGCCCCAGTTTGACAAGTACGGCGAGGGCACCATCATCACCACGCACGACAAGCTGAGCCACTACCTCACGCTCCTCACCCAGCAGAACCCCATCGAGAGCCAGTTCCTGCAGAGCCTCGCCGACAACCTCAACGCAGAGGTGACCACACACACACACACACACACACACACACACACACACACACACACACGTTAAGCCACTATCTCTCAATGTGACTTGGCAAAACCCCATCGAAAGGCAGATCCTTCAAATCCTGGCCAACAACCTCAGCACTGAGCTGACTGCTCGCACACACACACACACACACACACACACACACACACGCACACGTACACAAGATTTCATACAACCTTTATCAGTGCTGTAATAACTGCATAGCTGTGCCATAGTACTGCTGCACTTATGATGTGGCCAGAGGCAGCAGTGGCTATCTGATTGCCTGCCAATCTAGAGAACGTCCACAGGGTGGCTGCAGCACAGGGTCACTCACACTGGAGCTGACAGGATATGCCCACCAGGTGGCGCCAAAGGACAAGAATTGACATTTAGAGTCATACTTTTTGAGGATGAAATGTGTTTAGATCGAACTTCTCTTTAGGGTACTTGAGTGCTGTCTATCTATCCCCTCTCTCTCTTTTTTTCTCTCTCTATCTCTTTATTTTTCTCTCTCTCACCTTCTCTCTCCCTCGTTCCTCAGGTTGCCCTGGGGACGGTGACCAACATAGAAGAGGCAGTCAAGTGGCTCAGCTACACCTACCTGTATGTGCGAATGAGGGCTAACCCTCTGGCCTACGGCATCAACTACAAGGCCTGCCAGGTATGACTCACACTCACTCGCACACACACACATACACACACAACTGTCCTACCCCAGGTGCAGTGTGCCCTCATTAGTCTCACTTTACCCTCTTTGGATCTACTTTGTGTCTGTGTGAGCCTTTCAGTCCAACACACAGTGTTTTCACTGTCCAGTTTGTGCCTAATAATCGATCGTCTTGGAAACCTCGCCTGGACTCACCCAATTAATGACGTGACAAAATCACATCACAAAGTCTCATGACAGAAACTATGTACACATAGCCAGAGCCTTTTGAGTTATCTACACGTCTTTAGACATAGTTATACTGAAATGGACTCAATTCATAATCACGGTCTAGTCTTCCCCAGGCTGTTGTTCTGGATCCCTCACTGTAGCACAATACCCGATGTATGGCAAAAACCCTCATTAGGTGTAGAACAGGAAAAGAGATGCTAAATGAGTGATATCTAAACAGGAACATCTCATGATGGGCTTGATGGGTGGTATATAGCATGATGCTATCTAGGCCACCACTTAACGGACTCGTTTCCCTGTGGTGCATCAGATGGTGTGAGCTGTAAGTGATTGCTGATGGCCATGCTTGTGCATGCTCTGTAATTAGAGCCATAGGAAGCAGACAGGTTTGTTTTTTTCCCCCTCCCTTTCTTGCATTATGACATTATGTACAAATTTACGAGCTGAGAGGTTCAAGTGTCTTCATTAAAGGAAAATAAACAAGCTTGAATCATGTCATCAGGCAGGTTAATTATTTCAAGGCAGGTGTAGGTCAGGGTGGAGAGAGGGCTTCGGAAAAACACCTTAATGTTAAATAATAGACTGTCCACGTCATAAACAACGGCAATAAAAAATAAAATAAGGTGGTCAAAAATGGTTTTCTATGTTTTAATTTGTGACAAGTGATTTAGTACACATTCTCCCAAGAATGAGCATTGTATGAACAGTCTTGGATGTCGGAGTTGTTCTGAAATAAGGAAAAATGCATTTTTGACATCTGCATGGCCCTTGATCTTAGCTTATGAGTTACAGATAGAGGGGTAAGTAGTGGACAGTATAAATATGTAGCACCTGTGCCATATCCTTAGACCAGTCCTGCCACCTGGACTAGCTAATGTTTTGGCTCATTTATGTTACGGATAAAGACAGGGCTATCTGTCCTCATCTGCGCTCATATTTCGTCCGTTTCCTGAAAGTTTATGGGCATGGATGAAACGAAGCGACGTTTGATATATCTATGTTCATACGGAAAGGGGGCATGAATGAGTCTGAAGCTTCCAGGTCATCTCTCCCCT
>NW_027468587.1:24931783-24934283 GCF_046254945.1 Alosa pseudoharengus
GCACACAGAAACTGTGTATGCAAGACTTTTGTTGGACTTTAGACTTGCATTCGTCAAGACTCGACCATAGACCCTTACAGACTTGCCAATGAGGGCATCCACCCATCCATTATAAGGACTGTGTCATATGACTGCAGTCTTCAGACACACGGACGCTTCAACAGAGTTCCCATCCCTTTCGTAAGTTCCATGCTCTCACATTGACAATGACTGGCACTTCAAATTCACCAGCAGGAGCGGGTTTCAGTAAGCACTGCCAGTGGCAGCATCTCAGAGCTACCACACTGTACCATGGAGCCCAGTGGAGGCCCCAGGGCGTCCGCAGAACAGATTTTCATGCTCTGCCCGCGCCCACGACGTCGCCACCCTGCCTGGGTGGCACGGTGGGTCCTGCCAGCCACTAAACCCCGACAGTTCCTTCCCAAACAATCCCTATCTCATTGGGCCAATCCCCCCCGCCGCCCGTGGGTCTGCAGCTCCGGTCCGCGTGTCCGGGGTTACAAAGTTGGACGCTGTGCGGCATGCCTGTAAATATGGTTCTGTTTTCTCAGCAGCTGTTTTGTTTGGGGGGGGAGATAAATGTGCTTCATTAGCTGTCAGTGCTCATCTCGTTCAAAGCTTCTCCCACAGACTTATGTTCATGAAAAGCGCATGACTTTATAAATCCGGAAATTAAGATTTTGGACGCTGCGTGCTTTTCCCAGCCCCTGTGCCATATCTCCCTTCATGTTTCTGACTGGTCTCTGTCTTTCTCACTGTCTGTCTGTCTGAGGGCTTTAGGTCTTTCTGTCTTTCTCACTGTCTGTCTGAGAGCTGTCTGTCTGTCCGAGGGCTTTAAGTCTTTCTGTCTTTCTCTTATTACGTCTCTTCTTTCTGCCTGTCTTTTTCTTTTCTTTCTTCTCTTTTCTCTCTTTTCTTTCTTATTTATTTCTTCCCCTCTTCTCTCTATCCCTCTTTCCTTCTCTCTCCACTCTCTCTGTCCTTCTCTCTATCTCCCTCCCTTTCTCTTTCCCCTCTCCTCTCTTGCCTCTCTTTCTCTCTCTTTCTCCATCTCTCCCTAGTTCTCTGCTGAAGCCATCTCGGCTTTGCTCCTTTTCCTCCGCTGTAACTGGTTCCATGTGTGTGAATAGCTGAAATAGCTCGGGCAAATTCCCTCTTTGCTCCTAATTCGCCTGATTTCAGATGTGCTGCTTGGGAGCGTGGCCGGCCAAGCAGCCAAACGGAGCTGATCTCAAATCCAGACCATAGGCCCTCAGTGAGATCGCTCTCTCTCTCTCTCTCTCTCTCTCTCTCTCTCTCTCTCTCTCTCTCTCTCTCTCTCTCTCTCTCTCTCTCTCTCTCTCTCTCTCTCTCTCTCTCTCCTTTGTCTCTCTCTCTCTATCTCCCCCTGTTCCCAGAGACCCGCGAGAGGGAGACGTGGAGGGTAAACTGGAGAGAGAGATCGAGCAGGGAAAGTACGAGGGGGAATTGGGATTAACGGGACAGATTTGTCTTTTTAAGGTGCAAAATGACTGTGTTGGTGTCACGGACACCAGCCCTGTTCCTCATTCTTTTTCTTCTGTGTTTTTTTTCTTTCTTGTATGTGTTTGTCTCTATGCATAGAATACATAAATACAATGAAAAGTCAGATAAAAACATTAACTATAAGACTGCAAAGTGTAAGAATGTTGTGAAGCACTGTCTTGTAAATCAAGACTGAGATCATGACTGAGTGACATAATTGCTGTACGGATCAAACTGTTTGATAACACAAGCTACAAATTGCAGCTTTAAAAGAGATTGCGTTGGATGAAAGAGAGGGTGCCTGGGAGATGGAGAGAGCAGAAGAGGATGAGTGCGAACGGGGGTGGGGATGGGGGGAGAGAGCGATAAAGAAAGGGAGGGGGTGGGGGGTGAAAGAGACGGGGAGAGATAAAGGAAGAAGCTCTGTCATCTCAATGGATTTACCAACAGTGTGAAAGAGAGGGGGTGCATCATCCTTCTGTCGTTTTTAGCTATGCATGTGCACACACACACACACACACACACACACAAACGTTTTCTCACATACACACTCAAACTCTCCCACACACGCACAGATGCACACACACACACACACACACACACACACACACACACACACACACACAGCTCAGCTTTAGGCCTGATCCCCTACAGGCCCTCCATGCAGGCATTGTAAGTACGACTGACGTTCTATCAGTCCCTCCTTGCATCAGACACTTTTACTGACTATCCCCACGTTGGGTGTTTCAAAGCATCCACTGTCTACACACACACGCACACACAGACACAAATTGCTGAACGCTCAGAGAAAGCTGTCAGAGGCCGGAGAGGCCCCCCATAACCAGCACCAGACACACATCTGCTGCAGCAGGTGGCCGCTCCCCTCCTCAAAGACCCCCCCCCCCCCCCCCACACACACACACACACACACACACACACACACACAGACACACACACACACCCCTACCACCCCCCACCTCACCATCACCACACATCT
>NW_027468587.1:24939283-24969283 GCF_046254945.1 Alosa pseudoharengus
ACTTATACTTAAAGTCCACATGCCTGTGTAATGACATCTCTAGGACGGTATTTCCCAAACAGTGTGCCGTATAACACTGGTGTGGCATGAGGAAAATCCGTATTTCAAGCTTTTTTTCTTTGCCTTTAACAATCATTAACAATATGCCTGAAATTGTATGTTATTGAAATCATAGCCGTTTTTGCACATTCATCCATCTTTTTTGATACCATTTATGCTGGTCAAGGAATGTTACACTTGCGTGCAACTAACAATCACATATCAGACATTGCACTACAGTGGAGCAGCATGCAGAAGTAGCCAAAAGTTGTCTCAAAAGCATTGACATTTTTTTTTTACAAATGCTTTAAAAGGATGCCTGACCATGCACCTTACCCCCTCCCTCTCTTTTAAACAGAAAATAGAAAGTTGAAGAGGAGCAATTGGGGGGGGGGGGGGGGGGGGGGGGGGGTCAAGTCTGACGCAGGTCATTTCCCGATCTCTCCCCATCTGTCTCCCACGCTCTTCCCGTCACTCTCTATCTCAAAAAAGGGACAGAAGACTGACGCTAGGCTACAGTAGGAGTTTGTGCATAGCTCTCTGACATTATGTGTCAAAATGCCAACGTTTTTTTTTTTATTTTTTTTTGTGGTGGGAGGCAGTACACAGCCACAAACTTGTTTTATGATATGGCTTTTGTATGCTTAATGCCATGGTGGAGTTATTCTAGTGTGCCACAAAAGAAAAATGCGGCGCTATAAGATTTGGCTTTTCTCTTTATTCAGTTATACACTGAGATTCAGGTCATGTAAGGTCCTTGTCTCCTTGTGTGTGTGTGTGTGTGTGTTTGTGTGTGTGTGGATAATTGGCAGTCGCCACATCTGGAGAAGGCGCTGTTTTTTGTACCCATGAACTGAGACCAGAGGCATAGGCTACTGGGTTTACGATGCTGGTATCTAAGATTGTCTGTGTTCAATGAAATCTATTGTAAAATGTGAACACAAATAAAGGTATTAAAGTGTGTGTGTGTGTGTGTGTGTTTGTGTGTGTGTGTGTGTGTGTGTGTGTGTGTGTGTGTGTGTGTGTGTGTGTGTGTGTGTGTGTGTGTGTGTGTGTGTGTGTGTGTGTGTGTGTGTGTGTGTGTGTGTGTGTGTGTGTGTGTGTGGTGTAAGCGACTTACAAAAATGAGGAATAACAGCTACAATGCAGAGGAGACCACACACAGCTAGGCATGCGGTGTGAGTCAGTGCTAGGGGTGCTGGTGTTGGTCATAGCTACACAGTAGATCAGTGTGTAAGTCTCTGCCCTCTCTCTGCCCTCTCTCTGCCCCTCTCTGCCCCTCAGGTGCACGGCTCAGTGGGGGAGCCCTGGTGGCTCTGGGTGGAGGACCCTGTCAACGACCACATCTACCACTCGGAATACTTTCTGCTGCAGAAGAAACAGGTGGGCTATTGAGGTGGATGTATATGTGGGTGGGTGTTTTTGGAGATAAATCGTGTGTGTGTGTGTTTGTTTGTATCTGTGTGCATGTATGTTTACAGCCTGCAGTAAACCTCTGTAACAGTCCTAAATACCTGGAGAATTCTTGAAATTTGCACGATGCAGCTTCAGTATCCATAGCAGTGAAATAGTCTTGCATTATTATAGTATTGCATAGACGAGTTATTAGCCTGAAAGGTTAAGGTCTTACTGTACTTTTGTACTTTTGCGCATAGGCTTAATTGAATGTGAACAGAACTAAGTACAGCTGAATAGAACTAAGCAGAGCCATATAAAGGTACAAGGCTCTGAACTAACTACAGCTGAATAGAACTAACAGTTGAATAGAAGTAAGCAGAGCCATACAAAGGTACCTTTATATGGCTCTGGAACTAAGTACAGCTGAATAGAACTATGTAGAGCTGAATATAACTACAGTATACAGCTGAATAGAATTATGTACAGCTGAATAGAACTAAGTACAGCTGAATAGAACTAACAGCTGAATAGAACTATGTACAGCTGAATAGAACTAAATACAGTTTAAGTTCAGGTGAATGTTACTGTACAGTTTTGGAAAGATCTGCACTTTGTGTGAATGGCATTGGTATGGTATGGTGCAAGTGATTGTTGCTCTCCATCGCCCCCAGGTGGTGTCAGGCGAGCCGCAGCAGGTGGTCTTCACCATCCCCATCTTTGAGCCCATGCCTTCGCAGTACTACATCAGAGCCGTGTCTGACCGCTGGCTCGGGTCCGAAGCCGTGTGTGTCATCAACTTCCAGCATCTCATACTGCCCGAGAGACACCCACCTCACACAGGTAGACACACACACATACATAAACACACAAACACACACACACACACAAACAGTCACATACATGCACACACACACCCACACACACACACACACACGAACAATTACACACACACACACACACACACACAAACAATTACACACACACACACACACACACACACACACACACACACACACACACACACACGAACAGTCACGAGTGCACACACACAGATTCCCATAGAGAGTATTTTATTTTGCAAACATCCAAACTGATCTGTGACGCCCACCTGATCTGTGAGCCCCATCTGTGTGCTGCAGAATTGCTGGACCTGCAGCCGTTGCCCGTGACGGCCCTGGGGAACCGCGAGTACGAGAGCCTGTACCGCTTCACCCACTTCAACCCCATCCAGACGCAGATCTTCCACACGCTCTACCACACCGACACCAACGTGCTGCTGGGGGCGCCCACAGGCTCCGGCAAGACCATCGCCGCTGAGCTGGCCATCTTCAGGGTCTTCAACAAGTACCCCACCTCCAAGGTGGTCTACATCGCCCCACTCAAGGCTCTGGTCCGCGAGAGGATCGAGGACTGGAAGATCAGGATAGAGGAGAAACTAGGCCGCAAGTAAGTGTGTGTGTGTGTGTGTGTGTGTGTGTGTGTGTGTGTGTGTGTGTGTGTGTCTCCCTCCCTCTGTATGTCTGTGAGAGTGGGAGGGAGAGACAGAGTATGTGTGAGTCTACATTTGTCATTGTGAGGATGTATAAACATTGACATGTCTTTCTTTCTTTGCTTTGTTTGCTTACTCTTTCTCTCTCTCTCTCTCTCTCTCTCTCTTTCCTCTTTCTCTCTCTCTCCTCCCTCTCTCTCTCCCTGACAGGGTGGTAGAGCTGACTGGTGATGTGACTCCGGACATGCGGCAGATCGCTAAGGCGGACCTGATCGTCACCACCCCAGAGAAGTGGGACGGCGTGAGCCGCAGCTGGCAGAACCGCAGCTACGTGCAGAAAGTGGCCATCCTCATCATCGACGAAATCCACCTACTCGGTACACGCGCACAGACACATACACACGCACACGCACACACTTTATAACCCCCCAAGAACACAACCAACGCACATACTGTACACACACATACTGTACAAGCGCTATCACTTTTAACAATACACTATGGATCTGAGTAAAAGTGGTGAAGGCAGCCTGGAAGAAGCCTTCTTTGTGTGCTGATTGTAAGCGTCAGTGTAAGTCATTGCTACCAGTAGCTGGATCTCAGCATGTCCATACTCTATCTGCAGGTGTACTCATTGCACTTGTGCTTCAGAAATAAACCACCTCAGGTTATGTGTGCATAACATGGGCTTCATCAGCAACCCGACTATAGATCTTGTTCGTAACGTGAACATAATATTGGATTAGAAGGTAATTACACTTTGTTCTCCCCAATAACCCTCTAACCCTGTGGAGGACCCTGGGTTGCAGCCTCCAGGCTTGCGCTCCACCCTGCCAGCCACTCCTGCAGCTGGTGCCAGTGTTGAGCACCTCCTCAGCCCCGAGATGGGAGGTGGGGGGGGGGAGTAAATGACGACCATCAGCTGGTGTAGAGCACAGTGGAAATAGATCCTGCTTTACAATGGGCCCAGGGGAGCACTGAACCACAATGGCTTTCAGTTGATCACATGGCCTAAATACCCCACTGGGATTATTTACTTTTTTTTTCATGATTTCACTCCATTTTTGATCATAGGTCTTTTGTATAGCTTGTTTTTTTTTGTGTGTTTTGCTGTTTATTTCATATCAGTAATCAGCCCTAAAGTCTAGAAAAAAAATGAACTACCTGTAGGGATAATCAGTCTAACTGTCCCAGAGCAAGTTCCACTGATCTCACCTTGGACCGAACCATTTGTGTTGCTCCACTGATCTCACCTTGCTTGGACCGTACCATTTGTGTTGTTCCAATAATCTCACCTTGGACCGTACCATTTGTGTTGATCCACAGGGGAGGACAGAGGCCCCGTTCTGGAGGTCATAGTGTCCAGGACCAACTTCATCTCCTCACACACATCCAAGGCGGTGCGCGTGGTGGGGCTGTCCACAGCGCTGGCCAACGCTCGCGACCTGGCCGACTGGCTGGGCATAGGACAGGTGAGCCATCCGGCAGACTTACAGTGATGGCCAAAAGTGTTGCCACCCATGCTAAAGTTGACTGAAAAGAGGAATATAAAATCATCTTTTGGAAATTGATCTTAATGCCTTAAGTGAAAAATGAGGAAATATCTAACCTTTAAGGACACCAATTTTCTTAGTGAATGAATAATGTATCATAAATAAATAAATGTTCTTCCTTAAAATACAGGGGTCATAAGTATTGACACCCCTATGTTAAATTCCCATAGAGACAGGCAGATTTTTATTTTTAAAAGCCAGTTATTTCATGGATCCAGAATACTGTGCATCCTGATAAAGTTATCTTGGCCTTTGGAATTAAATGAGCTCAGTGCAAATCAAACCAGCTAATAGGCTAACTGAAATAACACCCATGCCAATCTCTAGGTATGGTGAAGGGTATGTGATGATGTGGGGCTATTTTAATTCCAAAGGCCAAGGTAACTTTATCAGGATGCACAGTATTCTGGATCCATGGGGTGTCAATGCCTGTATTTTAAGGAAGAACATTTATTTATATATGATACATTATTCATTCACTAAGAAAATTGATGTCCTTAAAGGTTAGATATTTCCTCATTTTTCACTTAAGGCATTAAGATCAATGTCCAAAAGATGATTTTATAGTCCTCTTTTCAGTCAACTTTAGCATGGGTGCCAACACTTTTGGCCATCACTGTAGCTGGTCACTTCACAGGACATACTGTCCAGCTCACAGGCTACTTTTAGGGTTCGCTTGCAGGTGTGCTCAAGGGATCACACACAGGTCCTGATCACATTCTCCTTTCAGCATCAGATTTGGCTTTCATGAGGTTTAAATACGCTTTGGTTCAATAGCAAGCACACAAACACACACACACACACACACACACTGTTGCGCACGTGTAACTTGTCAACTTTCAACCTCTTTTTTGCCGAGTGCTTCTCTTGTTCCTTGCTGAGGGGCACGTCAGTGGTTTTCTCGATCATTTCTCCAGGACAGATTGGAATCCGCATATTTTCTCGGTATAAAATTGCTCCGGTCAGCCCATCCGTGACAAGCGAGGGGATGTTTTTCTGGTTCATTTGCCGACCGTCCTCTCAGATTGTTAATAATGCGGCGATGGCGGGAGTCATTAGAAAGGCGAGGGAGGGGGTCCGTGGTCCATCCTGGTCTTTAATTGGCAGGCTTTTGTTTCCGGAGGGGTGGAGGGTGCGCTCGAGTGCCAACTGCAATCATCAGCAACAATGTGGCCAGCAGCCTCGGTCAGTTTGAGATATTTAGAGTTAATTCATAACAAAAGCCCCTTACAGTATATCCTCACTTTCCCTACAGACACAGAGTGGGGGAAGAAGAGTCATGGGGAGATGTGCTGTGTTTGTGTGTATGTTTGTGTGTTCTTTGTTTCTGTCTGCATGTGTGTGTATGTATGCACATGCAGTTTATGTTTGTTTAGGAGCACTTATTTGCTGTATATTACATACAGCAAATAAGTGTGTGTGTGCACATGTAGGATATGTGGGCCTCTCTCTCCCCGACATGTCTTTGTTTTCATGATTGCGTGTGTTTTTGTCCACGTGTCCTCTTTATAAGTCTGTCCTTTTCTGTCCTTCCTCCCTCACACACACACACACACACACACACAAGGCCCCCATGTCCACACTCTCTCTGGGCTTCAAGCAGCAGCGGTTATGTAAACGTTGTTTCACTGTTGCCGAGCGACATGCCCTGGCAGACTGATGGTGCCATGCATGAATAGGAAAGGGTGTTTGGGGGGGGTGGGGGGGGATGTGGGGTCACTATAAATCTGTGTGGGGTGGGGGGGGGGGGGGGGTCACAGTGTGTGAGCTGCCCAATCCATTATCCAGGAGCTTAAATGTGTGCGCACACACGCGCGGGCCTCTGCCACTTGTGTGAGAGCGCGGCCGGCGCTGGGACGGCCACAATGGCTGCCTGGAATTACCCCCAGATGGGCGGCAGGGACGGGGCGCCGCCAGCAGCCAGCTGGTCACTCCTGCTCCGCTCTGCCCTCACCCCCTCCGTCTCGCTGCCCCCTACGCGCTCGCTCTCTCTCTCTCTCTCTCTCTCTCTCTCTCTCTCTCTCTCTCTCTCTCTCTCTCTCTCTCTTTCTCTCTCTCTCTCTCTCTCTCTCTTTCTCTCTCTCTCTCTCTCTTTCTCTCTCTCTCTCTCTCTCTCACACACACACTTTTCCTCCTTTCCTCTTTATCTCTCTCTTTCTTTCTACCTCTATATCTCTCTTCCTTCTTTCCTTTATCTCTCTTTCTCTCTCTACTTCTCCCTCATTCTTCGGTCTTTCCTTTATCTCTCCCTCTCTCTCTCACTCACTCACTCACTCACTCAGAGAATCAATCAGTCTTGCTCTCATGTTGTGTCTTATGTGTTTTCCTCTGTCTTGCCATGTTTAGTCCATCCATTATATGTTAGTCTATCCATGAAATATGTTTTTTTTTCCTTTAATTCTGTCCATCCATGATTTATGTATTTGTCCTTTAATTCATCGTCCTTGCTGATTGTCCTCTCTGTATCTCTGCATTGTGTATCATTCATATTACTGCTATGTGGAACAATACGGTTAATCTCAAAAAAATAAAATCTTAATCTGCTTAATCTGTGTTACTTCTCTCTCTCTCTCTCTCTCTCTCTCTCTCTCTCTCTCTCTCTCTCTCTCTCTCTGTCCCCATCTCTTTCTCAGGTGGGCTTGTTTAATTTCCGTCCATCTGTGCGTCCTGTGCCATTGGAGGTGCACATCCAGGGTTTCCCAGGGCAACACTACTGTCCTCGCATGGCCAGCATGAACAAACCTGTGTTTCAAGGTACACACACACACATGCACACACACAGCTCTGTCTCTGTCAAATGTGTCTTATGGTCAGTGATGTTTAAATCAGCATATACTGTAAGTGATGAAGTGGGAGAAATAAGTATTGAATACTGTATGTCAACATTTTCTTCAGTAAGTATACTTCCAGTGAGGCTACCAGATATTTTTTACCAGACATTAGTATTAACTCAGGTAATCCTCACATATAAAAAAAAAAAATCAAACATTAAAATCCATAAGTAGAGTTGTGTGTAATAAAGTGGAATGACAGAGGAAAAAAGTATTGAACACGCTAAGAAAAAATAGTACACCAAGGCAAGGAACGAGCTGGAATCTGTAAGTAGTTAATGTATTTGTAAATTAATATAATATAAGACGAGTTAGTACATATCGATGGGCTATAAAAAGGTTTTTTTGTTACCAAGGTGTCACACGAAAAACATCTCATGATGGGTAAAAGCAAAGAGCTCTCCCATGACCTTCGCAACCTTATTGTTGCAAAACATATCGATAGAACTGGTTACAGATGCATTTCAAAACTTGAGAATCTTCCAGTAAGCAGCACTGGGGCCATTATCTACAAGTGGAAGGAACATCACTGCGTTATCAACCGGCCATGCACAGGATCGCCTCGCAAGATTTCTGACAAGGGGCTCAGAAGGATAATCAGAAGAGTAGCCCAAGAGCCAAGGACCACTCGGAGAAAGAACTCCAGAAAGACTTGGAGGCAGCAGGTACAATAGAGAGTAAATCATAGGTAATATACTTCAGCGCCATGGCCTCTATGCACACTCACCCAACATGACTCCATTACTGAAGAAAAACATGTTGAAGCTCATTTAAAGTTGCTACACAACATTTGGATAAGCCTATGAAATGCTGAAAGAATGTAGTCTGGTCAGATGAGAGCAAAATCTAACTTTTTGGATGTCATACTACATACCATGTTTGGAGGAGAAATGGCATTGTACATCACCCTAAAAATACCATACCAACAGTGAGGTTTAGAGGTGGAGGCATTATGATGTGGGGCGGTTTTTCTTCTACTGGCAGACTTCATACAGTTGAAGGATTGATGAATGAATTCATTTTTTTCCTGGGAGAATTTTGCTATCCACCAGGATGATGACGATGAGACATGGCTAGACCTTCCAGCAGGACAACGATCCAAAGCATACAGCAAAGGAAACTCTCAATTGGTTTCAGAGAAAGGAAATCAAGGCCCTGACTTAAATCCAATTGAACATTTCTGGAAGGAACTAAAGATCAGGATTCACAATAGGGACCCCTGGAATCTTCAAGATTTAAAGAGTATCTGGGCAAAAGTCTACACCTGAATACTGTGACTGATTAGTTTCGTCATACAGGAAATGTCTTTTAGTAGGCACGTTCAATACTTGTTTCTTGGGTCATTCCACTTTATTGCACATAACTTTATTTATGGACGTTAATGTTTGGATTTGTTTATATAAGTGTGGATTATCTGAGTTAATACTAATGTCTGGTGCAAATGTCATGCGAATAGCCTCACTGGAAGCATACTTGCATACAGGGTTCAACACTAGTTTTCAGTACTAGTATTTCCCCTGCTCTATATAGCTGCCATTAATGACGTGCATTCTGGCAGACTATATGAATACGCAATGGTATTTCATGTATTGCGGAGACAATTCCCATGCAGTGTTGTAATGGAAGATCTTGAGATGTTTAAGGTGGTAATTGCACTCTTGTATTAGTAGGGCGGCTAGACCTGCTTTTGTACCATTACACTCTAAAGTCCCTGCTTTACCCATTCAGCCATTCGCAGCCACTCTCCAGCCAAGCCTGTGTTGATCTTCGTGTCGTCACGGCGACAGACGCGTCTGACCGCCCTGGACCTGATGGCCTTCCTGGCGACTGAGGACGACCCCAAGCAGTGGCTGCACCAGGACGAGCGCGAGGTGAGCAGGCTGCTCGTAACTTTATGCTTCCTTGCGTGACTGGGCACCAGCGGTCACATTTGGGTGAGCGGACGCCAGCGGTCAGATTTGCCCGTGGGGGGCGGGCCGTTCAGGATGGACAGTCAGGCCTGTCCGGTCCAATCCCAGTGGAGATTCCTCACTGAAAGGCAACTTTTGGGTCTGAGTTGGTGAAGCAATTACAGGACCGCAGGGTTCGATTGTAACCCTGTGCACTGTTAACACATGAGAAGAAACATTAGCACCCACATTAGCACCCTGATTACGGATGATCACCGAAACAGCAGCAGCATTACTCAACTCCCATGTCCCCTTGTGCTCCTCCTGCCACCCGCCACACCACTTCTCCCAATTATAACCCTCTTCCCATCTC
Source organism: Alosa pseudoharengus (assembly GCF_046254945.1). Lineage (NCBI taxonomy): Eukaryota > Metazoa > Chordata > Actinopteri > Clupeiformes > Clupeidae > Alosa > Alosa pseudoharengus. The sequence continues at coordinate 24,948,856 of NW_027468587.1, forward strand.
ACCATGCTGAGTGGCTGACCCCACTGGACCCTGGACACAGGATCATCCTCTGGTGTCATCTGCTCCGCCTCCTCCTCTTGGCCTCTCATCCATCCCCAGTTCAGTGGCATGCTCGTTCCTCTCTCATCCATCCCCAGTACAGTGGCATGCTCGTTCCCCTCTCATCCATCCCCAGTTCAGTGCCATGCTCGTTCCTCTCTCATCCATCCCCAGTACAGTGGCATGCTCGTTCCCCTCTCATCCATCCCCAGTTCAGTGCCATGCTCGTTCCTCTCTCATCCATCCCCAGTTCAGTGCCATGCTCGTTCCCCTCCGTGCGTCCCTAGTTCAGTGACATGCCCCTCCGTGCGTCCCCAGTTCAGTGCAAGGCTCGTCACCCTGCCTCCCCTCCCTGCCTCCCCTGAGCCCTGGCTGCAATGCGCTGGCGTTGATGGCGCGGCTCTGTTCCTTAAGCAGGTCTTAGTGTAATTACGGAGCCAGCGCCGGGCCGCCCCTGCCAGAAAAGCCTGTGTCATCCTCCATTAGGCTCTGTGGGTACCTTCAGATCACTTCAAGATGTGAACACGCAGCCTTTTTGGCTTGAGGCTACTCACTCTCTCTATCTCTCTTTCTCTCTCTCTCTCTCTCTCTCTCTCTCTCTCTCTCTCTCTCTCTCTCTCTCTCTCTCTCTCTCTCTCTCTCTCTCTCAATCTCACTCCACCTTTCCACTCTATACCAAGAATATGCTAATATCTTTACAGAACTCAATTGCGCAGCCTTATGAGAAATGGACGCTTTGGTAATTACCTCAGCAATCAGCCATCCGCTATTCCCCGCTCAGCCCCAAATGTGCACAAGCTGCTTTTTAGGAGAGGGGAATGGGACTGTGCCAAATGTCTTGAGTGTGTACACACACACACACACACACACACACACACACACACACACACACACTAACAAAACAAACAAACACAGGCACATTCACAATCATCATTTCTAACACAAACATACCAATGCATACATACAAAGCAAACAAGCTAACAGCTACGTTTATAGTCATATATGATACACATGTACACAGAGTCCCCTCTTAGTCCTTAATGAGTATTACAGAAGAGAGATCATAGGCTGGAGACCAGGGTATCTCTTACTGCTCTCATCTCAGGGCGGAGTGTGTGTGTGTGTGTGTGTGTGTGTCACATGGAGGTGTGGACTGGATTGCCCCGCTAAACTAAGAAGAATTGTAAGGATGTGCGCATTCGTGTGTGTGTGTATGTGTGTCTTTGCGTCTTTGCATGTGCGCATATGTATGCATTGGCTTTGTCTGTGTGTGTGTGTACACATGTGCAATGCTAGTGCATTGGCTTTGCCTGTGTGTGTGTGTACACATGTGCAGTGCTAGTGTGTGTGTGTGTGTGTGTGTGTTCCAGTGATATATGTGGCTCCCTGCTGCTCCTCTGCACTGGGGCGTGTAGCATCTGGGGTCCCGCTGAGTGACTGACAGGCGGCCTGCGCACACTGTCTGTCTCACCGCGGGGGTCCAATCCTCTTCCTTCCACCACCCCACACCCCCACACACACACCCCCACCACCCCACACACACCCCCACCACCCCACACACACCCTTTCTCTTCTATCACTCTTCCTCCTCTTGCTTTCCCTCCCTGCAGTATTTTTACTCCTCTCCTGCCAGAGCGGAGGCAGCTGCGCCCAGAGGTCCCATGTCTTAACCAGCCGGGATAATGGAGCTAGTCTGGACTAAGCTGCGATCTCTCTCTCTCTCTCTCTCTCTCTCTCCCATTCAAAAAGAAACAGTCTGGCCAAAAGCACATACAGTACAGTACAGAAATTACAGAAACCTTTAGAACATAAAATAACATGAAATAGTATTACAGCATCTCCTAGTCAGGTCTGTGTGTGTGTGTGTGTGTGTGTGCGTGTGCAATGAACATGACATTGATTTGTGTCTTGCATTATTTCAGCAAACAAAGGGAAATAAAAATAAAAAAATGCATGGAATGCATACGAGCTGATGATGAACATGGTAACCCCTAGAGGGGTGTTGGGTGGTGATGTCATGCTGCTGTCTGGAGTGCGTTTGAGTTCGAACTATGACTTCCTCTTCCTCAGATGACTGACATCATCGCCACGGTGCGCGAGTCCAACCTGAAGCTGACGCTGGCCTTTGGCATAGGCCTGCATCACGCCGGACTCCACGAGCGCGACCGCAGGACTGTGGAAGAGCTCTTCGTCAACTGCAAGATCCAGGTAGCCCCGCTGCGGATCTCCCTGGCCCCAGAACATTTCTCCTAGATCATAGAAATGTTATTATATATCAATGTGTACCCATCATAATTTTACGAATATCAGAATATTTTAAGGCACAAAGCAAAATGATTGTATGCATGTAATGTGCTTGTGCAGATTGGAGTCATATTTTAACCGTGTGTGTGTGTGTGTGTGTGTGTTTGTGTGTGTGTGTGTGTGTGTGTGTGTGTGTGTGTTTTGCATTGTGCTACAGGTGCTTATTGCCACCAGTACCTTGGCATGGGGCGTGAACTTCCCTGCCCACCTGGTCATAGTGAAGGGCACGGAGTACTTTGACGGCAAAACACATCGCTATGTCGATTATCCCATTACAGGTACACTGTGTGTGTATGTGTGTGTGTGAGTCTGCATAGACACTATTTCTACAGCTGGTGTGTTCTGTTATGTTCGTTTGGTTGGTTGGTTGGATTTGGTTACGTGCCCTGAAGAAGGCCAGTATAGCCGCAACGCATAGGCCCATGTGCCTTTCATTAAGCTAGTTTTAAACTAGTTTAATTAAAGGCTTTTTCATATATTTTTCTAAACAGTGTCTTTGTTACATTCCTTTTTGACTTAACTCACGTCCCCTACCAAAGAGCACCTGTTTGAAGCGATTATTGACAATAGTCTCCTGGTTTTTCTCTTTAATGTGAAAGCAATTGTAAGTTATAGCCTATTTATAATCCAAGAGGCTACACAATATGAAGTGTACACATAAGCCTCCTCCTTGATAATTGTCTTTGAAAAAAAGAGACCGCTTAAAGTATTTATCACCTCTTAATAACTTTCAAGGGAAATTGATAATCAAATCTGGGTACTTTTATTTATTAATAATAAAAAAAAATATTGAAGGCCAAGAGGCATTGAGAATCATTTAATAATCAAAGCGTAATGTGAGTCTAATTGTGCAGGTGAATATTACACCTTTAATGAAAATGTAGCCATGTGCTGTAATATAGAAAATTGAGGATGTGTCACATCGTGATGCATTGTGAAATCGAATCGTTGAAGGGATAATTGCAATCGAATCGTGAGACCAGTGGAAATTCACACCCCTAGCGTGTATGACCCTAAACATGTCAGGAGTATCTTCATATTTCCAGTTGGTAGGCTCTGCTGTACTTGTTACTGTGACATTATTTAACTGTGTGTGTGTGTGTTTGTGTGTGTGCACTGCTCAGATGTGCTGCAGATGATGGGTCGTGCTGGGCGTCCTCAGTTTGATGACCAGGGTAAAGCGGTCATCCTGGTGCACGACATCAAGAAGGACTTCTACAAGAAGTTCCTGTACGAGCCCTTCCCTGTGGAGTCCAGGTCAGTCAATCAGCAGACGTCCACACTTCATTAGAGGTGTCATCCCATTGCTGCTTTTTTCTTTAAAAAATGTTTTGTTTGAATTTTTTTTAAATATTTTGAGTTTATAGCAGTTGAAAAATTAAAAGTTAAAAGAGTTAAAAGTTCCGCACAGTGTAAAGCTGTCACCCAATCATTATCAAGTTAAGTGAGGTCCACCATGACAGCCACCTAGTGAAAGTGTCTTCTGAGGTGGTACTGACGGTGGTGTGTGTGTGTGTGTATGTGTGTGCGCACGTGGCCACAGCCTGCTGGGTGTGTTGTCTGACCATCTGAACGCTGAGATTGCCTCAAGCACCATCGCCTCTAAGCAGGACGCCATGGACTACATCACCTGGACCTACTTCTTCCGTCGCCTCGTCATGAACCCCAGGTAAATCTTACACACACACTTGGAACACGAACATACACACACAACTAGCACCCAGTTTGACATAATTGTATCAAATTAGAGCACACCCGTCAATCACGCGTCCCCTGACTCGTGAAACTGGCCTGGCTTGCTGTCCTGCAGCAGGCTGCTGTGTGAAGCCTTCTCCACTCACACACCCAGTGGGGCTCCAGGGAAGTCACTGCGCCCGGCCCAGCTCCGGCCCCTGGGCCTGGCCACTGGAGCTCCACTCACCCCCCGGCCCCAGAGCCAGAGCCCTGCCAGGGCATAACTCACCCCGGCCAGACATGCTGACAGGCCAAATGTGAAAGGGGGGGCTGTGTGAAAGTTTGGCTACTACAGAATTGTGGTTTAGTCCCTTAATCGCTCTCTCCCTCCCTTCTTCCCTCTCTGCCTCCCTTCTTCCCTCTCTTCCTCTCTCTGTTTTTTACCCTGCCTCTCTCTCTCTGGTTGTTGTTCTCTGACTTTTTCCCCCTCTCTCTCTCTTTCTCTCTCTATCTCTATCTCTCTCTCTCTCTGTCTGGTCTCTCTCTCCCTCTCTCTCTCTTGGCTTTCCTGGGAAGAACAACCTATTGGGAGTCACTTTGTAGATCCTAGAGTTTTTAAAGGGAATGGTGAAGTGTCCCATAAATACTAAATAAGGGATAATGTATTGTCTGCCGGTCATTATCGAAAAATAAGTCCAGACAGGGCGAACAGGACCCCGATGTACAGCGGAGCGGTCTTGCTTCGTCCTGAAGGGACTTATTTTCCAATAATGGCAGTTAATACATTATCCCACATATTATACGGCTTCTTGCCAAAATGAGAAAAGAAACTTTACAAAATGGGTATTTTCAAATTATTTTGTTACCGTTTTGTGGCTTCCGCTGAGAAAACAAATAGTTCGCTCCACTTCAACCCTCTCTGGTTGATCTGCTGTGTTCTAAAGAATGTTTGATTCAAGTTCAGCATGTGTTGTTGCAAACTATTTGTTTCTCAGCAAAAGCCACGACGAAACAGTAACAAATAGGCTATGTAGGCTAAAGAGTCATATCGTGGGGAGTTTATTGTTTCGTTTTGGCAAGTAGCCGTGTAATAAGCGGGATAATGTATAGAACGCCAGTCATTATCGGGAATTACCGGTTTGCCCTGTCGGGATAGCCTGGGTTTTCCCATGCTGCCTTACGTGCGCGATTTTATTCATGCTGCTAGGCAGCCTGGATTCCATGGACTTCGTTTTCACCTCAACGAAGGAACCAATCACAGAACGGAGGGGGCACAGCAAAACGATGATGACACACCGAAGCGGTTATGAGCTACGTACAGACTCATTTGATAGACATTCGTAGCGCCCAATAAACGGCTCTGGGCATTCGTAAACCACGTTTCAAATACGAGAAAATGTACATGTAGTTCCCAGACCCCATATCAATGAGATGAGGTTTGGCGTTAGCCAGGCTACTGTCGGGACCTATTTCCCGATAATGATAATGGCGTTCTATACATTATCCCTTACTTATACGGCCTTTCAGAATGCTGCAGAAAGCGCCACTAACGGGCCTTCCTAATGTTAGGAGGGCCAATAATTCCGTAAAATGACTGCTTCAAAAAATGAATAACCTCTCTCAGTAGTAACAGGTTTTGTGCTTCTGATTCATATACTGTATAATTCCAGGAGTAGTCCCCTCACATGGAACTTCATTGAAAGGGAACTTAATAAGTAATACGTTGCTATGCAACATCTGAAACTTTCAAGTTCTATTTGTGTGGCGAAATGTGTTTTTCGACAGAAGCCACAAAATGTTATCAAAATAATTTCAGACACATATGAATCTTTTCTTGTTTTAGCAAGTGGCTGTATAATAAGTGGGATAATGTAGTGTCCGCTGGTCATTATCGGAAAATATGTCCAGGACTTGCTATGGCCTGAAGGGGTGTTTTTGCATTGTATGTGTTTTATTGGTCTAAGCATGTAAGAAAGTTAGACAGTGGAAGGTTAGACACATATTGTCCTTCTTGTCTGTCTGTCTCCATTTTCCTACTCCCATTTCCTCCTCCTGTCTATTGTTCTGCCCATCTCACTACAGTCTTGCCCCTTAGTCTCCCTCGCTCACTCTCTCTCCCTGCCATTCCTCGTCTTTCCTTCACTCTCATATCTCTCTCTCATCTCTCTCTTTCTCTCTCAATTTTCAATTCAATTCAGTGAGCTTTATTGGCATGACTGTAAGTGTTACAATGTTGCCAAAGAAGTAGTTACCAAATCAAAAAATCAAAAAATTAGCAATTAATAGTAATAATAATAACAATTGACATGGACTATGGAGAATAATAAAAATAATAGAACATTAGAGCACACACACACACACACACACACACACACACACACTCTCTTTCTCTCTCTCACCTCCCCATAATCCTCCACCATGGGATCCATAATTTATGTCTTGCGAAACGTAAATGATATATAGCATGTACCATGTGTTGCCATTTCACACTCGCTCACGCAATCTTCATGAAGGGGAAGGAAATTGTTTACTGAACTGGAAACATGTGATCCTGCAGTGCCTTGAAATAACTTCACTAGCATTGCAGAATAACACTGATAGTGTTGAAATAGTGTTTGCTGTGTGGTGTGCCAGACGTCACAAATCACATTTATTATATGTAAGTGTTTTGGAAAAACACTGTGTTATATAGCTTGTGCAGAACACTGATTGTTTAATGTTTTGGCTCAGCTCAGCCACACACATAGTTGTGGTCTCACACACATATTCACAGATACACACACACACACACACACACACACACACACACACACACACACACACACACACACACACTCTTACACTCAGCTACAGCTCATACACACACCTTTCTACCACACCCCAAGCCCACTGACCTGCTGTTACCATGGCAACAGGTCAGGTGGTCGCCGATTCTCTTGAACACAAACCTGGCAAACCCATGTCTTATGTGTCTCGCAATGGAGTTAAAATACACATGCAGTCTCTGACTCACACACACACACAGACACACACACACCACATCACACAACACTATCGGCTCCAGGGGTCAAGAAGGACGGCGCACACATCTGCTCCAAATTGAGCGAGCCGATTCCAGAACATTCCAGAGTGCTGGCATTTGCACGGCTGTCAGCTCACATTTAACATGTCGGTTCTGTGCCCTCTGCTCTCCACTCCCGCACAACAGCAGACGCTGCAATTGGCCGTTAGACTCCGACACTGTCATCTTACATGATGAGCTAAACACACACACACATACACACTCACACACACACACACACACACACACACACACACACACACACGTAAACACACAGAAACACACACATATTGGCAAGGATTTACATGAAGGATGTATGTCTTATGAAATGTTCAGGCATAGCAGCACAGCCAAGAGATGTGACAGAACACGAAACAGTGATTCACCATGATGGCCACTCTGAATGACCGTGATGGCCACTCTGAATGACCGTGATGGCCACTCTGAATGCAGTTTTCGGATTCACCATGATGGCCACTCTGAATGCAGTTTTCGGATTTTAAGAGACGGCACCACTTGTTGGTCAGTCTGAGGTGGCGGTTCAAGGCGAGTGTCAGTGGTCTGCTCTGTTCTGACCTGACTCTGCAACAGGACCAGGTGACCCCACACGGCTGTGTCCACTCCCCCTAATAAAACTCACAGCTGGTGAGGAAGAGGTCAGAATCGGCCTCTGCATGGTGGGATGTACCTTTTAAAGGCAGACTGCAAACTTGGGTGTCTGTGTCACATAATCGTTTGAGTTGTGCAGTAAAAAAGCCACATGTCCAACACTGGAAACACTATGTGTAACAGCGTGTGTGTCTGTGTGTGTGTGTGTGTGTGTGTGTGTGTGTGTGTGGACACGCATGTATGTGTGTGTGTGAGATACAGAGAGCGGTGGAAAGAGATTGCCATGTTAACTCGTCCCCATCTATCTCTCCTCTGTGTCCCCTGCTCGCTCGCCCGCTTATAAAAAACCTTGACAGCCGCAAAACGGTCACCTTGACAGCGACAATCCCTCACCGCCAATGATTCACCCACCAGCCGTGCACCCCATGGGGGTGGTGAAGCAGTGTGTGTATGTCTGTGTGTGTATGTCTGTGTGTGTTTGTGTGGGGGGGGGGGGGGGGGGGCAGGGCCTTTTTCTCCCCCAGACACCTCCCAGTCCCAGGGGGGCCGTAATGCAGTGTGCGGGCTGAGCCGAGAGCTATGAGTTCCTGTCAGGGGCCCAGCCACCATAATGACCACGCCAATGCCTTTGTCACACGGTGAGATGGGACTGTGTGTATGTGTGTGTGTGTGTGTGACTATCCTGTGGCCAAGCTGAGGTGAACTCACAAACAGGCTGCTGGGTTCTGTTGTCGAGTGCCAGTCAGTCAACGCAAGTGCCAAGTGCCACCCTCCACACACACACACACACACACACACACTGCCTGAGAGTAGCGGTGTTTAATACCTTTTCCAGCATCAGTTGCCCATGTGTGTCAGAGAGGCTACGGCTGCACCATCATACAGCACTGCTGTGGGGGCATGAATTACCCCAGCTCCTCTACCAACACGCAGATGCACACACACACACACACACTCTCTCTCTCTCTCTCTCTCTAGCTCTCTCTCTCTCTCTCTCTCTCTCTCTCTCTATCACTCACTCCCACTCACTTATTCTCACTCGCTCTCTCTCTCTCTTTCTTTCCTTCCCTCTCTCTCTGTCTTTGTTGATCTCTCTATCTATCTTTCTCTCTCTCTCTGTCTCTCTTTTAACATGCAGGGTGATTTACTTTTTTCCCCTTTTCCTTTGTTTGAAAAATTGGGGTTAAGGTTTATTGCTCTGTGATCGTAGGATAACACCCCCTGTTCTCAACCAACCAGACACCATCTCACACACACACACACACACACACACACACGCACACAGTAATTACGGCCAGGCGCCATCGCTCCACCTGTTAACGGTGGTGTAAATATGCAGGCTGTGCGGCACTGCACTGGCCATGCCTCCTCCTGACACCAGCCCGAGATTGCAGTGCAGTAAATTAGCCTCTTTGACAGCTCCATTTCAGCGTGTGCTTACACAGACACACACACACACACACACACACACACACACACCGCTGGCAGCCTTATGGCCACAGAAGGCTATCTTCAGTTTACTTATATTTGTGTGTGTTTACGTATTCCAAGAGTGTTCCCAGTGCTAAGCAGAGACATTGATCTTTCTTTTTCTAATTTCAGACTCTTTACATCCCTCTTCATCACACACACACACACACACACAAACACACACACACACTAATATACTGGCTGGCAAACAGATGAAAATGGCCCACTCACCCACACATCCAGAGGAATGTTGCCAGTCAGTCAGTGGTGTGTAGCAGCGTGTGTGTGTGTGTGTGTGTGTGTGTGAGCCCAGTTGTTTGTTGTTCTGTGTGTGTGTGTGTGTGTGAGCCCAGTTGTGTGTTGTTCTCTATGTGTGTGTGTGTGTGTGTGTGTGTGTGTGTGTGTGTGAGCCCAGTTGTGTGTTGTTCTTTGTGTGTGTGTGCGTGTGTGTGTGTGTGTGTGTGAGCCCAGTAGTGTGTTGTTCTCTATGTGTGTGTGTGTGAGCCCAGTTGTGTGCTGTCTCGGCCGCTCGCTCGCTGTGGGTTGCATGTGGGAGCCCTTACAGAGGGGAGCTGGGCATGGAAGCCATTTCTCCTCAGCTGCATCTCAAAGCTGCCCAATATCTCCCAACATGGGAATCATTTCGCCTTGAGGGTTTCTGTGTGTGTGTGTGTGTGTGTGTGTGTGTGTGTGTGTGTGTGTGTGTGTGTGTGTGTGTGTGTGTGTGTGTGTGTGTGTGTGTGTGTGTGTGTGTGTGTGTGTGTGTGTGTGTGTGTGTGTGTGCGCGTGTGCGTGCGTTTGTGCGTGTGCGCAGTCCATACTCTGTAGTCTGTGTGAGGTTCTAACAATAGGCTCCCGCGGTTTAGAATCAGTATGCACATCAAACGCCCCATTGGAGACTGTTGGAGTGTTTTTTGTTGTTGTGTGCAACTGTTGGCAGTGATGCATGTCGTAGTAGGGGTGAGAAACTGTTTCCTTCTTCTTTGTGTGTGTGTGTATGTGTGTGTGTGTGTGTGTGTGCACTCACGAGTGTGTGTGTGCACGCACGAGTGTGTGATGACAGTCGTTATTGATGAGCAAGTTGTGAAAATGTCAGAAGCAACAGAAAAACGATTGAAGGGGTGTGTGGGGTAGGGTGTGGGTGGGGTGGGGTGGGGTGGGGTGGGAGGTGGTTGGGCATCATCATCTGGCAGAAATTTACTGGCAAATCAATGTCCTATAATAAAACAACAGACAAGAAGAACAAGAGAAGAGCTGTGTTAACAAAAAAAAAAAACATTAAATTGATGCGGGCCTCCAGGGGCCTCAAACTACACCCATCCTCTGTGGATCATCTCTCTAGCTCACTCATTCCTCTCTCTGCGAAAAATGTTAACACACACACACACACACACACACACATAAGCATTATGTACAGTCATTGTGCGTTTCTGTCTGTTCTCCATATAATGTTGTAATTGAGGTGCCAAAGGGAACATGTTGTGCAACATGTTAAATAGTTTTTAGAGGCTCAAGTGTAATGTCTGTCTTGCTCTCACTTGTTATCTCTCTGTATCTTTGTACTTCTAGCTATTATGAGTTGGATGACATCAGTAATGACACTATCAACAAATACTTGTCCAGCCTGGTCGAGAGAAGCCTGCGTGATTTGGAGTGCTCGTATTGTATAGAGATTCAAGAGGTAGGTGTGTGAGTGTGTTTATGCGTGTGTATGCGTGAGAGAGATCCGTAACCAAGAAAAAACACTGTATTGGACAATTGGATTTGGGTGTGATTGTGTGTGAAGGATTTGATTGTCTGTGGGTGTGTATTGTTAGCTGAGCTCTCTAAGTAGAAGTTAAAAATTACCCTTTAGCTCAGTGATTAACACATTCATGCACACACACACACACACACACACCACTGCACGCACTGTTACATATATGGCTTATTGACACACTGGATTTTGCTTGTCTATTCCCGTTGCAAGTAAAACCGGACCGTTACAATAGCAGGCACCAGCAGTACCCAGTGCATGTTGACTGTAATTGAGCTCTGTTGTCTTAGTCACTTCATCAGTGAAGCGTGAAAGCTCAATCAACAGGTTAAGCGAGGTGCTATCAGTTCTACAGTCATGGGTTACATCCCACTGCATTCATATCCTGTAATCCAATATACTATACTGTGATGCAAGTCGTTATGTACCACAAGCCACTTTGAATTAAAACATCTGGTAAAACACTGCTAAAGGAACAGATGGAAGTATAACCCATACACACACACACTCTCTCACACACACACACACACAGACACACACATACACCCACATTAGCATAAAGAGTGGCAGGAAGATGAAGTGTGAGATCAGGGAGGAAAGACGGAGGCGTTGTTTCTGTCCTGTTTGTGTTTATTGTTTGTGTTTGTTTGTTTGTGTTTGTTGCGGTGGGCAGGACGAGCGCACCATTGAGCCGCTGACATACGGCCGCATCGGCTCCTACTACTACCTCAGGCACCAGACCGTACGCATGTTCAAGGAGCGGCTCAGGGCAGAGCTGCCCCTGGCCGAGTTGCTCTCCGTCCTCACGGTCAGTACACACACACACACACACACACACACACACACACACACACACAGTGTTCACTGTGTGCTCTGTGTGTTCACTAATTCACGGATGGAAAACATGCAGAGACCAAGTTTTGTATACGCAAGTATACTTGGCCTAGAAACCTGATTTATATTTACATTTACATATACACACACACGCACACACCTATATACACACAAACATTCGCACTCTGTCTCTCACACACACACACACACACTCACACTCACCAAACTTACTCTCATTTACTCCCTCCTCCCACACTCTCACTCTCTCACACACACAGACCACACTTCTGAGGTCAACAGGTTACAAAATAAGATTGAATTAGATGTATTGTGTGTTTGCATCTAAACAAAATGTGGACTTCTCTATATTTATTATTTTTCAATTTCCTGGTGAAATATTGCTGTAATTGCTTCCTCCTTGTGGAGTCACGTCACAGCTCATAGACCTCATAGAGTATCCCTGCGGTTCCTAGCCCCCAGTAATTGTGCAGCTAGATTTATGATGTGTATTGGACATTAATGTATTTGTGTTTTATATAGGTTCACATCAGGATAATATAGGGTGATAACATATTTAACAATGTGGGAGAAAACATGAGGATCAAGAGGATTTTGCTGAAATCTCACACACCATCGCGCGCACACACACACACCAGACATAATCACACACTAACAGAGAGAGAGAGATTGGTTCAACACACACATACACTTATTCATTCATTCATTCATTCATTCGTTCGTTCATTCACTCACTCAGTCATTCACTCGGTGGTTGTTTGCCTGCCTTGTCCTCTTGTCCTCTTGTCCTACCCTGACCCCAGTTCATTGCATTGCCTCGCTCAGACGTGAGCTTGTGTCTTCACAGCCAAGCAGCAAATTAGCACCTCTGTTCAGCCTCATTAGACCAACACTCTGGCTCTGTAGTCACCCTTTTCTCTCTCTCTCTCTCTCTCTCTCTCTCTCTCTCTCTCTCTCTCTCTCTCTCTCTCTCTCTCTCTCTCTCTCTCTCTGTCTTTTTCTCTCTCTAGCCTGTATATTTCTATATGTATGTATTTGTCTGTCTGTCTGTCAGTATGTCTGTGTATCTGTCTATTCATCCTATTTTTTTCATTCATTCATCCCACTCTTTTCATCTGTCCATTTGTCGATCTGTCCACCCCCCACCCCCCTCCTGGCTGTCCTGCTGTGCTCTCTGGTCTCTCCAATTGGACACATAATTGAGACACAAAGCAGCTTCACACCCTCACTGTGGGTCAGTGACATTACATCTGCTTTAGCCTTGCCTGACACACACACACACACACACACACACACACACACACACACGGACATACAGAGAAAGAGAGACCTATGCACACGCAAACACACCATAGATCACTATATCCATGTATGCCCTCATGCATGTTGCACACACCAGCATGCACTCATATACTGTATATATATATATAGAATTATATATGTATTTTCTCTCTCTCTCTTTCTCACACTCACACAAACCATAGACAGTACACAAACACACACACGTAGACAGATGTCTGTAAGGCAGGTATACAAAAGTGATGGGAAAGTTCAAAGTTCATTTTAGGGAGAAACACACACACACTCAAAGCCACAGACTATGTTTGTAGGGAGTAGCGCGGAGATCTCATGTATATACATCGATATGGCCTGATTTTGAACTGTCCCAATAATAGGCACATTGGATGCAGGGCCCTGTTTGGTGATTTCTCTCCACAGATAAAGACTCGGGTTGGGGAGGGAATCATATACTCTACACTCTACACACACACACACAACACACACACACACACATACTCTCACACTCTCTCTCTTCTCATTCACACACATACACACAGTCACGTGCATGCATACACACACACACACACACACACACACACACACACACACACACACTCACACACACACACACACACACATTGGCGCAATCTGACACTCTTTTTTCATACACACACTTAGTCTCTCACACACACACATAATAACACACACACACACACATAGACACACACATTCATACTCATTTACATTGACTCACACACACACATCCTCGCATGATGCAGTGAACTAACGGACGGCCTCAGCCATCGATGTGAATATGGATTGGCTTTTTAGTGACTGATTTGTTTTAAGTGTTCTTGAGGTAAATGGAGAAGTGGGTGTTTCTTCTTCTTCTCTCCCTTAATGAGTGGTGATGGACGGTTCACACACACTAACACACTCTCCCTCCATCCTTATTTATGGACTTCATAGCAAACTTAGCGCCAGCCACAGTCTGCCCATGTTTTTCTCAGAGAACAATTTCCTCAAGCCAGTTATGGTCCTATGCTATTCTCTCTCTCTCTCTCTCTCTCTCTCTCTCTCTCTCTCTCTCTCTCTCTCTCTCTCTCTCTCTCTCAATTCAATGCAATTCAATTCAATTCAATTCAAGAGAGCTTTATTGGCATGAACGTTTCAATAACATTATTGCCAAAGCTCAGTTACATGTGCACATAAAGTAGATGCATAGACAGACAATTACATATACATTATACATGCAATACACATAAACGTTAGAGAATGGCTGTCTCTCTCTCTCTCTCTCTCTCCATGTGTCCAACCTCATTTTCTCTTTCTGTCCATCTTTGTCTCATTCCAATCTCTCTTGCTGTTTCTTTTTCATTAACTTTGTTGCTGATATAAACACGCACGCACGCACACACACACACACATATATATCCCTGCCATTGGGCTAACTTGTTTTTTTGAGTTATCTTTGTGTGATACTCAAGGAGTCTAGTGTGTGTCTCCAGGTCATAATGGTTTTGCACAGCTGGAAAAGCTGTTGTCATCGTTTGTTTCAGCTATTCTGAAACTGATGTGAGTTCTTCAGTTAGTTAATTGAATCCAGTTGGTCTCATTTGGAATCAGTGCTTGATAGAGTATCATGTTACTTGCTAGACATACAAGGGCCAAGAACATCTCATCTCAATCAAAGGAAGTGGTTGCATAAGGTTTGTGTGTGTGCGTGCGTGTGCGTGCGTGCGTGTGCGTGCGTGTGTGTGCGTGTGTGCGTGCGCGTGTGTGTGTGTGTGTGTGTGTGTGTCTCTGTGTGTGTGTGTGTGTGTGTGTGTGTGTGTCTGTGTCTCTGTGTGTGTGTGTGTGTGTGTGTGTGTCTCTGTGTGTGTGTGTGTGTGTGTGTGTTTGTGTGTGTGTGTGTACATTAGGCCGTACCCACAAACCAAACCCACATATGAGTTGTTTGTTTAAGAGTTGGTGAAAGCACACACTCACCCCCTGACTCACCCTTTACCGTGCGCTGAACTCTGAATGACCCAGCCACACCGTGTGTGTCTCTGTGTGTGTTTGTGTGTGTGTGTGTGTGTGTGATCAGGAGATATTGGGACACTAGATTGCTTCTGTGGGCACTAGTGACCTCAGTTCTACCCCTCTACTCAGGACTGTTATCAGTCAGACAGTGTGCTCTGGTTCTCACCTGTGTTTGTCAGTGTGAATCATGTCTCAGAACAAACATATTGAGAAGTTCAGTATTAATACAAACTGAAATTGTGTGTGTGTGTGTGTGTGTGACAATGTTTCTGAGTGAACATACATCTGCACAGGAACAGGCATTCACACAAGTGTGAGGTTTTTTGTCTCGTGTGTGCCTCAGACACAGGACTGTGTGTATGTGTGTGTGTGTGTGTGTGTCTAAAGGACGCATCAGGCAGGGCTCGTGGCAGGTCCCATTCTTGTCTGTAACCTAGAGCTCTTTTATTAGCTGTTACTACCACTTTGTAATTACTTAATAAAGCTGTTCAACATCCCCTTAGAGACCACTATAGAGAGCCACACAAAGGCACCCCGCTGCTACACACACACACACACACACACACACACACACACACACACACACACACACACACACACACACACACGCCTTCTGTCCCTCCAAATTACTCCTCTTGTCAGTGCAGACAAGAGAGTCCCACCTCCTCCGTGCGTCCTAATGAGTGTGGCGAGTCCCTAATGAGGAGTCCAGTGTTTCCCTTTCAGGCAGTCCACACCCCTCACAGCCACCCCTGCCCCGACTCCACTCATCCCTCAATCTGTCCCTCTTTCTTTTCTCTCCCTTTCTCCATTTTTCCACTTTTTTTTTCACTTTTCTCTTTCTCTACCTCTTCTCTCCCTGTCCCTCGCTCACACCCTTGAAGTAGAAAGGGTTGTTTTTTTTCTTCCCTTTAAACTTTGGATGTGAATGTGGGCCTAAGAAGATGCGCTGTATACTGTTGATGTTTGCCATGTGTTTCGGTCACTAGGTGTTAAACCTCTTTCCTGCTCACTCCTTGTTTTTCTCATTTTCTTCCTCTCTCTTTCTCTCTCTCTTTCTCTCTCTCTTTCTCTCTCTGACACTTTTCTGTTACTCACTTTCTCATTCATTGTCCTTCTTTATCTCCTGTATTCCATATATTAACATTCTCTTGGTCTCATTTTCTCCCTCTATCTCTCGTCTGCTCTCTCTCTCTCTCTCTCTCTCTCTCTCTCTCTCTCTCTCTCTCTCTCTCCATCTGTCTCTGCCTCTCCCTGTCTTTCGCACTTTGTCCCCCCCCCCTCTCTCCCTTCCTCCTTAGTCACAATCTCACCATTCGGTGCTCACGAGGTGAAGTCCTCTCCATGTTGACTCTGTGAGGAGCAGCAGTGGCACAGTGGCTTTCTTATCCCCAGTGACATGAGCATTTTAAAGAGTAACAGTGGAGCTACACGGGGCGCGCAACTGAAGTGTTTGCTGCAACAGCTACCTTCCACTATAATCAATAGAACGGGCGACACTAAACGAGAGAGAGTGCTACGCACTTTTCAAAAAAATTAGACCAGTCTTTCAAAACTATTTTTAGGCTCCGTGAACGGAACGCTTGAATTAAACTCCCGGTGTAACCTGACGGTAATCCAGTGAACACAGCACAGATGGAAACCTCATCCTCCCTCTTAACCCTGGGCCTCAGCGCCTCCTCTGGGCCTCAGCACCTCCTCCTCTGGGCTTCAGCGCCTCCTCCTCTGGGCCTCAGCGCCTCCTCTGGGCCTCAGCGCCTCCAATGGGCCTCAGCACCTCCTCCTCTGGGCCTTAGCACCTCCTCCTCTGGGCCTCAGCGCCTCCTCTGGGCCTCAGCACCTCCTCTGGGCCTCAGCACCTCCTCTGGGCCTCAGCGCCTCCCCTGGGCCTCAGTGCCTCCTCTGGGCCTCAGCGCCTCCTCTGGGCCTCAGCACCTCCTCCTCTGGGCCTCAGCGCCTCCTCTTGGCCTCAGCGCCTCCTCTGGGCCTCAGCACCTCCTCCTCTGGGCCTCAGCGCCTCCTCTGTGCCTCAGCGCCTCCTCTGGGCCTCAGCACCTCCTCCTCTGGGCCTCAGCGCCTCCTCTGGGCCTCAGCACCTCCTCCTCTGGGCCTCAGCGCCTCCTCTGGGCCTCAGCGCCTCCTCTGGGCCTCAGCGCCTCCTCTGGGCCTCAGCACCTCCTCCTCTGGGCCTCAGCGCCTCCTCTGTGCCTCAGCGCCTCCTCTGGGCCTCAGCACCTCCTCCTCTGGGCCTCAGCGCCTCCTCTGGGCCTCAGCACCTCCTCCTCTGGGCCTCAGCGCCTCCTCTGGGCCTCAGCGCCTCCTCTGGGCCTCAGCACCTCCTCTTCTGGGCCTCAGTGCCTCCTCATCTGGGCCTCAGCACCTCCTCCTCTTAAGGGCTTCTAGACACAATAAAGGCTTGTACTTCATCAACACAGCATCATTGTGTAAGATGGTGTGGTTAGCGTTGCCACAGTCAATGCTGTGTGTTGCCAATTTTCTGTCAAATACCTTACCTTTAAGTCTAGTCTTATCATCACCTTTATGTTATCAAGTTCCAAATGGCTCGCTGCGCTTCATGCTCATCCGTAGGGCCCATTCACAAACTGTGTGAGCGTACTAGCCATCATTAAGTCTTGTACAAGTTTAAGAGAGTGTGATAACATTGTTCTATAAGGCCTAACCACCCTGACCCCAGAGCAAGCATGTAGGTGACTGTGGAAAGGGAACGCAACAGTGAGATGAACATTTTTCAGAACGCAGCTCTCACCGGGCACAGCCGCTACCCTGTGTTAGTGTACTCTAGTGTTTTGTCTCACTGGAGAAGTGTGTTAGTGAAGTGTGTTAGTGTACTCTAGTGTTTTGTCTCACTGGAGAAGCACGTTAGTGTACTCTAGTGTTTTGTCTCACTGGAGAAGTGTGTTAGTGAATTGTGTTAGTGTACTCTAGTGTTTTGTCTCACTGGAGAAGTGTGTTAGTGTACTCTAGTGTTTTGTCTCACTGGAGAAGTGTGTTAGTGAATTGTGTTAGTGTACTCTAGTGTTTTGTCTCACTGGAGAAGTGTGTTAGTGTACTCTAGTGTTTTGTCTCACTGGAGAAGCATGTTAGTGTACTCTAGTGCTCTAGTCTCACCATGCTCAGTTTGCTCACCATTAAGCAGTGTTGAAATGCCAGCGTTAAGTGACACCCGAGTGCCAGCGGCTGGATGGACTCCAATGAGGCGGGTGTGCCGTGCTGCTGTGTGCCTGTGCATGGTATTGATTGGGGCTGATAAGGTCTGTGGGTGGTCCCACATACTGCGGAGCGCATCAGAGGCTGCTGAGCGGGGCCTGGGAGTGTCGGAGTGCCCGGGCCCCCGGCCCAAACGCCCCTGTGTGTCCCTCCCGCTCAGCCCCAGAGTAAATGTCACCAGCTGATAGATAGACCGCACAAAAGAGACAGAAGAGAGAGAGAGAGAGGGTTTTTTTCTTCCTCCCTCATCCCTTGTTTATAGATCAGCTTTGTCTTTGGTTATCGCCGCTCACATACATATGCAGACTTGTGCTGTGATACCAGTGCTGTGTAAATCACTGTGTGTGTGTGTGTACAAGGATTAAAGTTCTCCGTCATAGGACGGATTTCCGTCAATTTGATTTTAGAAATGTCATATTTGAGATCGATGCAGATCCGATGAGAAAAAAAATAGGAGGGGGGGGGGGGGGCGCGCTATCACTTTTGCTTTTCCAAAGAACACGTATGGAGGACCATAACGGTCTAAAAGTTGGATTATAGTGACACATTAGATACAGCTGATGAGGTTGGCCAATCCATTTAACTTTTTTGGATATGATATTGTGAGCTCTATGTGCGAATTCGGAGAATTCCGTGCATCAATGTAGACAATTTCTTACTATCGCGAACTCTTGTCAGGGGAGGTCATTCATTTTGGGTGTCACCTATGACTTGAACAGATGGCCTTCTATGCCACCCGATGTAGGCTACTATTATTGTTAGAGTTTTTAATCAATGCAACTAACATTATGTGTAAATCGACGCAATATAAACCGTAGCCTATGCAATTTATTATCCCGTCTGTTATGACATGTACAACAATGTTTTTCACAATTTGCGACGGAAGGTTTTGACTGAGCGTGTTAGCATAAAAAAAATAATAATATCACTGTCATCATCGCGAACTGTTGAGTAAGGGGGTCAGTCTGTTTGTGACGCACAGACAGCCTTGTAGCCTATTTTGCTTAGGCCTCACTTTTAACGACAGTAGGTTGTGAGTGTATGTTGACAAAAACTAACCATACAATTAAAATAGTCAACTTAAAACTTTGCTATAAAATATTATTAATTTATAGCACAAAACCATAACCAGTAGGCTTACCAGAACCTCGCAAATTAGCGTCATGATTTGTGTGCGTCTATTTGGCAAGGCCACTAGCTGTCATGGATGCGTTGTTGCTAAAGGAAGGCAGGTGTCAAAAGTTAAAAAATAAATGGAGATGGGCAGCTGTTGGAAACGGGGGAGAACTAACAAGCCATGGTGTAAAAAAATAAAGTGCCAGGGGTTTGCTTTTGCGCAGTTTGCTGCAAGTAAATTGTTTATGGATGCAATAGGAAAACGTTTTAGCACGCCATCAATCAGAAGTCCGCCATAAGGTTAACGTTCATGCACTTCAGGACATCTTCCCTACCTGGTGCAACTAGCCACCACGACAGAGGTAGGTTACGTTTATCTATGGCTGACCGTTTTTACGTTTAGAAAGTAGGCTATGCATGTTCTTTCATAGCGCAACACGACCTGTCCCTCACCATATCGCAACCTCTTGTCAACCTTATACAATCTGTTGCTGAAGACAAAAGCACCCTCTCCAGATTGTCGTTATCAAATGCGCAGACCTCCTGCATGAGCACACACAGTATTGCTGCTCATTGGAAAACTGAGTTGTCTGTAAAACTAAAAATTACCATGTTTTCATTAAATGCGGATGAGGCAACAAATGGAAATATTAACAATATCTAGAATGTTCTGATTCGTTACTTTGATGAGGAAATGGGAAGTCTTGCAAACTTGATTTTATAGATTTTACTTGGTGTTGAATTGCATATTAACAAGAAAAAAATCTCCCCTTTAAACACTTTTGGCCTGAAGTAATTAAATAAGAGTGTGTTAAAGCCTTTCTACAATATTGCTGCAGTAGAAAAGAACAGCAATGGCTAATCAGCAATGGTCAGGGATGGTACTAAAATATATTTTTGTTTATCAGGAAAACTCAATCTCAATCAAGAACACTCTCAATTCGCCTTATTCACATGGCGGCCATTGGCGGCTAAAACGAGGCTACAGGGTACACAAACCATAGGATTGTTAT
>NW_027468587.1:24971783-25016783 GCF_046254945.1 Alosa pseudoharengus
GTAAAGCCATGACAAAGCGCTATGATAAAACCAGAAGAGCCGCGGCTCCAACTCGATACACTTGAAAAGAGGCGAGTCAGTGCCGCGGGAATCGGACTGACCGCTTGTCCTCGACTGTCCCTCTGTCTCTTATTTATTCATTCACTCTGTCCTTTCCTGTCGGGTCCTCAGAACCCGGTCCTCTCCTCTCTCACCGCTTGTCTCCTTCAACTCACTATTACAATATTATATCCACATGTACATGTAGTTCTCACGGATTTCCTGTATTCTCTCTATTACCACATTACCCCCCCCCTCTCTCTCTCTCTCTCTCTCTCTCTCTCTCTCTCTCTCTCTCTCTCTCTCTCTCCCTCCCTCTCTCTGTTTCTCCTCATTCATTTGCATTCATCATTCGTTTATGTGCATTTGGTCATCTTTGTCTGAAAACTAAGCTAATGGGACATTGTATTCCTCTCCCTCTGCCCCTTGTTCTCTTCCTCTTCCACACTATCCCTCTACTCTCATCCTTATTATCACCCTTTCATCTCTTATCACCCCCCCCCCCCCCATCTCCCTCCCTTCCTCTCTCTCCAGGAAGCGGAGGAGTATGCGGAGCTGCCTGTGCGGCACAACGAGGACCAGCTGAACAGCGAGTTGGCCCAGCGGCTCCCCCTGCAGGTGAGCCCGCACTCCTTCGACAGTGCGCACACCAAGACCCACCTGCTGCTGCAGGCGCACTTCAGCCGCGCCACGCTGCCCTGCTCCGACTACGCCACCGACACCAAGACTGTCCTGGACAACGCCATACGCATCTGCCAGGTGTGTGCACGCACCTAGGGTGCCATTGTGTTTGGATGTGCCTGTGTGTACAGTATGTGTGAGTGTGTGTGTGTGTGTGTGTGCGTGCGTGTGTGCTTGTCTCGTTTCTACATTTGCATGTCTGTGTTTATATGTTCAGCCTCAGTTTGTAAGCGCACACACAGACATACAATTTTTTATTATTATTTTTTTATTTTCATTACTATATTTATTTTATTTCTGTGAGCACCTTGGATCAATTGTATTGCGTTTAAGTGTGCTATACAAATAAATGTGACTTCACTTGATTTGACAGACACAGTTCATAAATGCACACACACACACACACACACACACACACACACACACATACACAGACTTTTCTTCATATCCATGACTTTGTCTTGCAAAGCTGTGATTTGTATTGTACGTCTGATCTGAGTTTTACACCGGCTGTGAACACTTGCACGTTATGTGCTAAGGTATAACCTTATACAGCTGATGTGTGTGTGTGTGTGTGTGTGTACGTACATGTGTGTGTGTGTGTGTGTGTGTGTGTGTGTGTGTGAAGCTTCACTTCCGTCAGGAGGCTATCCTTCTCCATCAAAGCAGACTTCTAGCACTCGTTCATCATAAAACCTCCATTCTCAGCCTGGAGACACACTGACAGAGGCCTGAGTGCATTTCCATGTGTTGCTTTTTAGATGATCTGTGCGGAAAAAAGAAACACACACACACACACACACACACCGTCTCCACTCCCAGCCCCCAACCTTCAAACTACCTCCCAAGTGAAATTTAACATCTGTCTCCAAAACGTGAGATTAACAGATTAGACATTTGATCTGCGGACTGACTGCCGTCTCTTCCTGAGTCTCTATCTTACAGCCAGGAGGATAAGGATCTCTCTCTCTCTCTCTCTCTCTCTCTCTCTCTCTCTCTCTCTCTCTCTCTCACCCCCCCCCTCTCTCTCTCCCCCCCTCTCTGTCTGTCTCTCTCTCTCTCTCTCTCTCTCTCTGTCTGTCTCTCTCTCTCTCTGTTTGTGTAGGCTTGATTGAACCCACTAATTGTGTGATAATAGCTTGTTGTCAGCTTGTTTCACAGGTAATAGGTGCGCAATGTGTGTGCATATGTGGCCTGTGTTCCTTAGCTTATACGTGTGAGTGTGTTGAGGAGTGGTGTATGCACTCAGGCCTGTGTTAGAGAGTTGTTTATCCAAACGTGTGCTTACGGGTAGGCGTGGATGGAAGATGTGTTTGTGAGTGAGCCTGTGTGTCACACCCTGTCTATCCCCACATATCATTCAACCCCACCTGTTGCATGTTGCAACAGCATGAGAATAGACCCACACACACACACACACATTGACTCCACAACATCTCCATTCCACAGTACAGAACTGAGCCAGTGTATCTCCTCACACTACAATTGGCTGTCAGAGCCAGAAAATCCTTATTTAAGGATTAAGGAGCATATTTAAGGTGTGTGTGTGCGTGTGCTGTGCGTGTGCTGTGTGTGTGTGTGTGTGTGTGTGTGCGTGCGTGTGCTTGTGTGTGTGCGCACATTCAGTAGCATGGCCATGTTGGTTTAGCATCGGCACATTTCCTCGTGCAGTGCTGCGAGCCCAGCTGAAGATGGAGGGGCGGCGATGACAGATTCATGTATTAACTGCCTGCACCTCTAGGCCCCTCAAACCCGCTCGTTGAACACCAACTGTCAAAGCACTATCCCATTGAAAAGGACGAAATACACTTGAGGCAGACTCTCCTTTTGTCATTACAAAAAAGCCACTGCAATGTTTTCGTTGTTAAATGAAGAGTCTCCTAAAGCAGGTTGATGTCAGTGTGCAACAGAAGATATTATTATCCACAATGACCTCAGGCACCAGGCCACTCGTATACAGGGTGCAGAGGAACGTAGCACCAGGCCACTGGCCACTCACAAATGGGGTGCAGAGGAACGTAGCACCAGGCCACTGGCCACTCACACACGGGGTGCAGAGGACAGGGGCAGCGTCTCCGTCTGAGAACCGGTCAGGCGTTTGCTAGCTCCTACCAGACATGTGGACTCGAGTCACATGACTTGGACTCGAGTCAGACTCGAATCATGATTTTAAAGATGAACTGAACTGAAAGAATCAACATTGATAATGTGTTGATTATGACAATTAAAAATAAATGACACTAAAAAAATAATTTAAAAAAATCAATACGTAGCCTTTTTTAAGCAACACCAAAATTGCGTTTGTTAGTATTAGAACGCTGCCAGGTTCAATGACGTCACTGGCATGGTAGGACCTGAGAAGTTCTATAGGCAACAGCTGCAGCATATTATGTATACACGAAAATTTGTAATTTTAATGGCATGGGTTACAAATTTGAGCCTGTGAGGGACAGGCCTGTAGTGTCTTGACTACCACTAGATGGGTTTCAGGCTCCAGCTCAACCTTCAGTATGATCATTTGGGTGAAAATGACTGTGTGGGCGCTGCCGGAGCATGGACACTGGAATCTATCTGTTGCAAAGCAGTGGCGAAACGTAGGGAAAATGTTCAAGGAAGCCAAAGTGACGGGAAAAATGTGTTTATTTATGTATGTGTTTATTTCGGGGGGTATACATTTTGTGCAATGTACAACATAGATACATTTTGTGCGGCACAACATAGGCTACTGTAGACCTAGCCTAGGTCATGTAGAAAACTGGACGAGGGGCGCTTGAGACAGCAACACGCACGCTGTCTCTCTGTCTCCCTCCATCCCTCACACACATACATTGCCTACTGTACATCCTCCACACAACTGCATACTCACTCACCACCACTACATTAGGCCTATGCGAAGGCTACGTGCATATACAAATAAGCTATATAACACGCATTGTCACGTCAATGTAGGCTAACGCAGTATGGACTACTGGCACTAGTAACAGCAACTCACACGGGCTCTCTCTCTCCCTCCCTTGAAACTGTTAAAAACTTCGTTACCCCAAGTTGACCCCAGATACACGGAGGATACACGAGTTTGCCGTTTATTTTAGGCTAACGTTAGTGGAGAGTTTGCAGATTTTTACCTTGTGGATGTTGATATTGCACGAGTCTCTTGGATAGCAGTACTGCGAGTTAAACTCCCTCGCATCAACAATCTGTCCTGAGACGGTGAACAACTGGCTTCAGGGTGAGTAGAAAGGGACATTGGATTCTGTTTACAGACCCGCTGTGGTTTAGTTACCAGCTAGTAAAAGCATTATTATCGATCTGTGATATCGTCGGAGTCATGGTTTACTCTCTATGGTCGGAGTGCTAGCTTGTGGAGTTTGACATAAGAGTGTTTCCAAGGTGTTAGCTGCTAGCCCTTTCCTAGGTTGGATCGTATGGTAGCCTATCTAACACTGGACCTCACCTGAGGCTACTTTGAGATATTATTCCAAAGGAGACAGATAGGCTACTGCACTTAAAACTTTAAACGATTGAACGAACCTTCCCAGACTTTGTAATTGCGACCAGTGACTGCATTGAATGAACGAAGCCGAAGTTGAAACTTAGGCTCCATGGCACATAGACTGTGGGCTCGCCTTTCTATGAATTGAAAAAGACTACAAGCTGTTCCACCGAGTTTGCGATAAAGTAAGCAAGAAAAGGGTTTTTTAAGTCAGGATATGGCAAGTCAATGGCATTTATTCGTCCAAAGTTACAGACCAGTTTCCATAGTGCACATCTTATCAATAGTTTGAATGTCGTGTGTGTTTCTGCTCATTGACAAAATAGCGTTCAGTATGATTCATGCCAAATTAATTTCCCCTGTTAAAGTGTTCGCCTTTGTTTCACTAGTTTGGTTTCATTTTGTATGAGATTTTGTGATGTAGGCTAGCCTATGATAAATGGCTTATGGCCAATATGTAACTCAGCTAGGCCTAATGTTAGTTTCCTCAGCCATGTCAGCTAGCCTCAGACTCATTATCTGCTATGGCTGCTAGTGCTAGTGCAGAGTAGCTTACCATGCCAGTGACGTAGCCGATTGTTGAAATCCAACATGGCGGCGCCCGTGTAACAACAACACCACTTTCAACGTACAATTTTATCCCTTTTAATAAATTCAGCCATTTTAATCATTGTACCAATGAGAAGAAATAAAATACATCTGTTATATCACCTTTACTTCAAATTCCAGTTCAGTTCAATGACTTCAGACTTGACTTGATAAAATTCGGCATGACTTGCGACTCGACTTGGACTTGAATACTATTCACTCGAGACTTGACTCGGACTTTGCCTTTTTGACTTGTGATGACTTGTCTCGAATCAAAAACGAAATTTCCTGATCGTGGACCAGTCACCCCAGAGACGCTTTCCCTCCGCGACTTAAAAAAAAAGACAAGCGGCCAGATCACAGTTCAGTGCTGCCGCTACCCCCACACGCGTTACGCACTGTGTGTAGAGCACCAAGAGACAGAGGAAGGACCAACATTTAGCCGATAACTAGTAGCTTTACTGCAAACTGATTTGCACTCTTGTTAGAGAATGTTTAATTTCAAAATGCACCAACAGCATGTTACATAAAGATTATATTTTTCTAGTCCTCTCCATTAAGATCCAACTTGAGTAGCCTACTGCATTTAATTGAGAACGCATCTAAGCACGCACGAGAGGGAGAGAAAACGAGTAGGTTCCAGCTGGCTTATATACTCTTTTGATCCCGTGAGGGAAATTTGGTCTCTGCATTTATCCCAATCCGTGACTTAGTGAAACTCACTCAGCACACAGTGAACACACAGTGAGGTGAAGCACACACTAATCCCGGCGCAGTGAGCTGCCTGCATCAACATCGGCTCTCGGGGTGCAGTGAGGGGTTAGGTGCCTTGCTCAAGGGCACTTCAGCCGTGCCTACTGGTCGGGGTTCGAACCGGCAACCCTCCGGTTACAGGTCCGAAGTGCTAACCAGTAGGCCACGGCTGCCTTAAACTCAAACATTGTTAAATATAAGAAACGTATGAAAGGAAATTGTGAAGGCAACAAATACGAGATTAGAGGAGATTGCGAATTTATCCGGTTCTCACTAGCCTACTGTTATAAACTATGAGATCCAGGTCACTATGACATACTAGCTGCACTCACTGTGATTTGGAAAGTGGACAAGAATATGAAGAGTTGTCTTTGCCTTTGTGTAATGGAACTGGTAATTTATTTACATGAAGCACATGATATGCCGACTGAAACACATTCCACTCAGCTACTGTAGCTAGGTGGCTACTGGCTACCAGGCTCATAATTCACTTTTAATTGCAAACAGAAAATGTCAAGCAATCATCATGTCATACATGCTTCTCTTTTCAAAGGAATGAAAGCTGTTTGTGCCAACTTAATATCATGCTTATCATTGTTAATATTGTGCTATACATGTGGCACAAACAATGTTTGAGTTTGTGGACTAGCCATAGGCTATATTTGAATGGAGCTGGTAAAAAAAAATCATTATGAGAACGTGTGGACAGCGGCACACAATGGGCTTAAAGTGACAGTGCACCATTTACAAATGAGATAAACAGCATCAAATGTGTAGTATTTCTTAAGAAATGAATACTTTAAAACAAAATTACTGTCATTATTATCTTTTAAATAATATAAATTGACCTTGGCTTCCCTTATGAGTCGCCACTGGAAGACAGCCTAATAAGTTGTTTGCAGGCAAATCTGTGGCCTAGCGCAGTGAAATGCCATCAGTCAAATTATTACTCATCCTTACAGTGGGCTCCGCAATTTGGAAAAACAATATATATATTTGCAGCTGTGCTGAGTGTCATGTAGCTACCCGTTTTGTACAGATTACTCAGGTATGCACATGTGTATATTACACAGGTATGCGCATGCATATGTCGTAAAAGATTACAAGACAGAAACATTGAACATATTTTAATCTGTATTTATAAAAAAAATACTGTGGATTAGATGGAAGTGCTAAAATTATGATCGATAGTCATTATTAAGTGAAGAGTACCTGATGACTTGTTCAGGACTTGAAAAAGATTGGGACTTGGACTTGGACTCGACTTGGCTTTGATGTGACTTGGACTTGGACTCGACTTGCCCTTCTCTGTATTTCCTTGGGACTTCACTTGGACTTGACTGCTAAGACTTGGGACTTACTTGTGACTTGCCAAACAGTGACTTGGTCCCACCTCTGGCTCCTACCACTATAGATGAAAGCATCTGCTGAATCCTACGCACCTTACCCATTCCTTTTAACTTACAGCTAATGGCTAGCCATCTTGTAGTGTATTGGAGGCAACATGGTCAGACATTGCCAGAGGCTTGCCGCCTGCAGGGCACTGGAGTGTTGGAGTGTATATTTAGGATAGGTGGAGGATTTGACCAATAGTTCACTCTGAGTGCAGTACTCAGTATAGGTGTAGGTTCAGCATACAGCCTAAATCGCCAATTTATTTATGCATCACAGCAATTGTCGTATGATGTAGTATTTCATGGGACAGTTGTGTTGACTAGCTGGCATTTGAGAACCCAGTCCAAACCCAACATGAGCATCTGCAACCCAGAGCACCCAAGAACCACAGGCCAATTGAGGAACAAGTAGGCTGTGGTTGATTGTTCATGCCTGATCCCAAACCCCCTGGATCTGCTAGCGATTGTTTCTGCCTGAGCCTTTGATTTTCCCAGGCTGTGTGTCTGAGAGAGAGAGAGAGAGATTGCTCATGCTGCCTGCCTTTGGCTCACGCAGGAGATCTGCAAGCCATTGTCCATCCCTGCAAATGGCTGGCTGCTGTTGCTGCTGTGTGTGTGTGTGTGTGTGTGTGTGTGTGTGTGTGTGTGTGTGTGTGTGTGTGTGTGTGTGTGTGTGTGTGTGTGTGTCTGGTAGTGATTGTCCATGCGTTCATGTGGTTACTTTCGTGGGCTCCTGCTGGTCCAGGCTATGAGTCTGCTGCCAGCGACCTACCTCTTCTCCCAGCATGCATCTCTGCTGGCCTTTATCGCTTCACAGCTGAGCCACAGACACCCCCCACGCACACTCATACACACGCGCACACACACATACACCCACACACACACATACACACGGGCAGACAGGCACACACACACACACACATGCACTCACACACATACACATGCACTCACACACATACACATATACACACACACATGCACATATACACACACACATACACACATTCACACACACATACACATGCACATGCACACACTCACTCACTCACTCACTCTCTCACACACACACACACACACACACACACACACACACGCACGCACGCATACATGCACACACAAACGCATTCACATGAAAACATGAGCATATAAGCGCACTCACTCAACCACAAACACTTGCTAACATACACACACACCCACATGCAGTCACATGAACGCATATGAACAAAAGTACACTCACTTACACAAAAACTGACTTCCATACACACACACATGCACCCATGATAAGCTCTGCCGCACTTAAAGACCACTTATAATGCCCAGGCATGGACACTTTTCCGTGCTCCCTGAGTCAGTCTTTAACATTTCTATAAATAATCTGTAAATAAAGGCAAATATAATGACACACGCACAGATACACAAGCATACTATCAAACACGCACAAATATGCACACGCTGTAGAAATCACCACAGCCTCTGCCATCTCGCTTACGACATTTGATTAAGCGAGAGACCAGAGAGCTCTGCGGGCTGCTGGCTTTTTCCATGTCTCCATGTCTGTGTGTGTCCATTTTCCATGTCCATGTGTGTCGCAAGCTGGACCTCCAGAACAGTTCCAATCAAGGCCCTGACGTAACTGTTCCCTGTCAGATGCTTTGTTTACCACATAGAGGACAGCCGCAGTTGATGTTATTGTTTTTTTTGGGTTTTTTTTTATATTAATATTAAGTGCTCTGGAACGTGCTGCTACATTCCATTCAGTCCAGACTGTCACTTCAAATGCATATGGCTGTCACAGAGGCTGTTTTCATCACACCACAAAATGGTTGTTTTTCTTTCTGATTTTTCCAAACAAAAGGACATCAAAAGCATGGAAAACAGAATGAAAAACATGTTTCCATCAAATTCTGATGAAAACATAATACAAATGTTAGAAAGTGAAAGGCTTTTCTGAATTGTTCTAATTGCATTGTCTTATGTGAAAACTAATGACCATTATTTGGCAGTGGTTAGGGAGGGCTTTGTAATTAGTTTTCCAAAACAATGTGACCAACATGGTTATCGCTGATGTGGCTCTCTCATATTTATAGTGACACTGGAATGTGAGCTGATCTCGGAGCAACAGGCTCCAGATATTGTGGAGGATCAGGAGAGGGGAGGGGTTTTTGATAGCGTTGAGATGGCTGGGTGGGGGGGGGGGGGTACTCCCTCAGGTCTTTGATAGCATTGAGATGGGGGGGGGGGTCATATTCTCAGGTCTTTCATAGCATTGAGATTGGGAGAGGGGGTCATATTCTCAGATCTTTGATAGCATTGAGAGCTCGTTTTAACCTGCTTAGCTGCACAGACAAACTGGGCCTGCTGATCTTACGAATATCACACCATCACACACACGCACACATATGCTCTATGTTTCTCTGTCCTCTCTCATTCATACTCTCTCTAGAATAGAATAGAATAGTTTTGCGACACACACACACTCACACAGACATGGATAGACATTCGAAAGGCACAAATGGCATCTCAAATGCTGCCCAATCTCTGAGTACCCATATATAAATGCTTACTACACACATACAGATACATAGACACACATGGATAAACACTTGTTATATTCTTGGACAAATATACACACACCACACACACACACACTGAGATTACTGAGTCCCGGTGAAACAGAGCTCAGTCAGGCTGGATTAATAAATTCCTGGAAGGCCCTCAGTGGCAGCAGCGAGGCACCTTTACGGCCGTCTTCTGGCGCTCACCCCGCGATGTTGAAAATCTACGCCTCGCAGGAACGCTCCAGCAGCGTTCCAGAAGGGAGCGGAACGTCAGCGTGGCGTCAAGGAGGAGAAGCACACCACTGCAGTGGTGGTGGGGGGGTGGGGGGTCATTTGTCAGCTTTAGCCTCCATGTCTCTCTCTCTATCTCTCTGTCTCCCTCCCTCCCTCTTTCTCCATCCCTCGTTCCTGTCTGTTCTGCCGCCCCTGTGACGACGCTGACATCTGCCCGGCCCCCGTTGTCAGTTTGCTGGCGAGAGCGGGCACTGTGAAATGTTAATCTCGCCTCTAATTTGTAGCGCATTAGCATTTTGATGAAGTCTTCTCCCTGGTCCAGCCGCCACACTCAAGGTGCTTTTTAGCGAGAGTTACAGGAGGGGAAATGACTTTCTGATTAATTAAGTTTGTTAGCGCAGCTGAGCTCAGCAAACTCTAACCTTAGCCACCGGAGGAGGACGAGAGAAGGCAGAACGACAGAGGGAGGGAGAAGGAGGAGGAGGAAGAGGGTAGAGGAAGAGGATAAATTAAGACCTAAGCAGTTAGGAGCTGCCAAATTAAAGTGCGATGCGTTTGCAACATGGTCATCTTTTTACGACTTTTAGTTAACTATACTATGGGAGTCCCCACAGCCCCAAACTCCCAGCCAAGCCGTGTGTGTGTGTGTGTGTGTGTGTGAGAGAGTGTCTGTATTGTTTTTTTTTGTGTGTCTGATCTTTCTCTTGTGTATGAAAACAAAAAAAACATAGACAAACAGAACACACTATGTATGCGCTAGTTTCCTCTTTAATGATAACATTGTCATATGGACATATTTGGCAGTGCATACACCACGCTGCAGTATAATTTACACAACTACAGGGCAATTTAAGGTTTACTGCTTTTTTTACATTTCCCAATGAATAGTGTAGCTGCAGGACATGGAATGAACACTGAATCTGTAGACTAACGTTGATGGTATGTGTGTGTGTGTGTACGTGTGTGTGTGTGTGTGTGTGTGTACATACGTGTGTGTGTATATGTGTGCGTGTGTGTATATGTGCGTTTGTGTGTGTGTGTGTGTGTGTGTGTGTATGTATGTGTTCCTGTAGGCCATGCTGGACGTAGTGGCCAATGAGGGCTGGTTGGTGGCGGCTCTCAGCATCTGTAACCTGGTGCAGATGACCGTTCAGGGCCGCTGGCTGCATGACTCCTCCCTCCTCACACTGCCTCATATCGAACAGCAGCACCTCTACCTCTTCAGGTAAGCGTACTCACACACACACACACACTGTTGCTGCTGTTTGAGAATGACGAAACGAATGAAACGAGAATGCCCATGGATGAGTACTGTCTGTTATATGATGGTTAGTTTCATGTACTGTGGGATGTACATAATGTGGACACACAGTACTGGGGAACAGCATTTTTTGCCACCATATGTTTTCATCTTTAGGTACACACACACAGATACACACACACACACACACACTATGTGAATGTGTATATAAATATTATTTATGTTCTTGGCTGCTTCGAAAATTAAGTGAGAAGTGAAAGTTGGTCATGGAAATCCTAGTATGCCGTGTGTGTGTGTGTGTGTGTGTGAGAGAGAGTGAGAGAGTGTGTATGTGAGAATGTGTGTGTTAGCTGTTTCACATCTGAGAGTTAAGGGCTCACCTGGATCTCAGTATGTGTTCATAGCCGCCTGTTTTATGGGTGTTGTGTTGACTGTTTTGTGAGTGTTAGTGTGTACAGTGATTTATTGTCTATGAGTGTGTGTGAATGTGTCCAAGAAAGATTGTGTCAGCAGGCAAAGGCTCAGTGGCTAATCCATCCTGTGATACCACTGGACCTCTTCAAACAGCACAGACATCAGCAATGGACCCCAGCCAACACACCACAGCAGCCCCACAAACACACTTGCGCGCGCACACACACACACACACACACACACACACACACACACACATATACACACACATCATGTTGCTTGCTTAGCTGCTTAAATCATTGCAGTTCATTTTTTTTGTTTTACCTCATCAATCTGCACTCAATACCCTATCATAATGACAACCTTAAAATAACAAAATGCAAGAAGTTCAACATAACAAAATGTGATAAAAGGGGGTCTCAATACTTTCACTGTGTAAGTAAATGAATAGTGATTAGGGAATAGAGATAGATTAATAGGAGAAACTAAATATGATGTTTCCTGTTGGACCACTAATGCAGAAGATCCTACATAACAACCATGATCCCACTAATGAACAAATTGGCCTATACAGTACATGCAGATTAGAATTACAGCTAACCTGTATACTAGTAGATAGTACACACATTCAATAATAGATATTCTTTATGCATGTGAGAACATCCATCTTAGTAAAACACACACACACACACACACACACACACACACACACACACACACACACACACGCACAGGGGTTGTGCAGAGGATTTCGTATCATATGGATAAACCGGCTCAGTTCCCCCGTGGCGGGCAGTAATCCCCAGCATAATTCCCCAGGAACACAATATAAATGGTAAGAAGTGGCTGATGGGATAGCAAGACCTCCCTCCAGGCTGCAGGAAGTATGAGAGGGTTCTTTTGCTCTCCCTGATTGGCGGCTCACGTGACTACTCCCTTTCAGCCTTGTCCTTGCTCTGCTCCTGACAGGAGGTGGGGCTCCAAAAGAGGGAGAGGCGGGGCTTATGACGGACCAATCGAGAGCCTGCCGGAGCTGATGGCGGCGTGTGATGGGAGGGAGGGCACGTTCGCCGCCATGGTGAGAGACGAGTTGTCGCCCAACCAGGTTTCCCAGGTAACAGAATATCCACACACATACCAGGAGTGTCCACACTGCTTCTCTGTGTCCACACACACGCACACACACTCACACAGTCCGAGTCAGTCTCGTGAGGACAGGACTTTGAGGATGAGGGCTTCGGCGAAGAATGCTTCAGTTCTTACAGTGTTTAGCTGACAGATACAGATACAGTGTAGGTACAAATATCACATGCCATTGGCAATAAGAGGATATGATGAGTATAAGATCATGATGATTTGGATATCTCTTTACAGGGACACAGATTTGGGTGGGTGCATAAACATCAGCCAGACTAGTAACTGTCTCTGTATTTTCTCTCTCTGTCTTCATGACTTCATGTGTGCACTGTACGTTTGTATGCTATTTTGTACTTATGTGAAAATCAATCACATAACCTTTTCTTTATACTCTACACACAGACACACACACATACACACACACACACACACACACACACAGCCCAGATGAGTGTTTTTTCGGCTGTCTGCTAATTACACGTCTAATGAGAGCATCCGGCCCCCTGTCTCACATCAGCATTCACACACATACACATTTTTACCCACTGTAGCCACCACATATGCCGCCCGCACACACACATGCTCTAGCCACTTCATATGCACACTCCCCCCCCCAACTCACACACACACACACACACACATGAGGCCGCCTCTGTGCCCCCCTGCCAGCAGCCCGTGCTAATTAAATAATGACATGCGCCGGCGCGTCTCCGTCTCATTGGCTGAGCAAGAGTAATCCTGACATAAATAGCTTTGGCAGCGTGAATCTGGCAGCGTCTTTTCTCCCCCTTTCCGTTTTTCCATCTATTTCTCTCTTTTCTCTAATATGGACAGGGCAGCAGGGTAGTATCTCTATCCATCCATCTATTTATCTATCTAT
Organism: Alosa pseudoharengus; assembly: GCF_046254945.1. Taxonomy (NCBI): domain Eukaryota; kingdom Metazoa; phylum Chordata; class Actinopteri; order Clupeiformes; family Clupeidae; genus Alosa; species Alosa pseudoharengus. Next base: position 24,985,216 of record NW_027468587.1, read on the forward strand.
TTATCTATCTATCTATCTGTCCATGCATTCATCTATCTATTTGTCTCACACACTTTCTGTGTCTGTCTCTAGTCTCTGTCCTCTGGTCTGCCATCTTCTCCCTGTCCACTACTTCTTTTCATCTGATGTTGGGGCCCGATGTTAGCGTTAGCTGGCTGAGCGCTAGTTGGACTGGATGCTAAATGTCCAGTTGAAACAGTCTCAGCACGGGTCTTGTCACGTCTTCACGACCTACAAGGCCCAACCACCACCACCCCTTACTGACTCCCTGTCCATGTTCATAACCCATCGCCCATTACATTTAGCAATTACCACAGGCTAGTCATTTTGGTCCTATTATGCCAGTGTGTTTGTTTCGCCATTCTCTCTCTCTCACTCTTTTTTTCTTTCCCTCCCCTCCCTGTTGTCATCTTGCTTGCCTTTCCCCCTGTTTTGATCTTTCTCCCTTCCACTGCTTTCTCTCTCTATCCCTCTCTCTCTCTCTCCTCTCTCTCTCTCTCTACTTGCCATCGCTCCCTCTTTCCATTCGCTCACTCTCTCACCATCTCTCCTCCCTCCCCCGTGCCCCCCCCCCCCCCTTCCTGGAGCAGGCGTGGTGTTTCCTGGCCCAGCTGCCGGTGCTGGAGGTGAGTGTGAGCGTGCGGGGCTGGTGGGAGGGGGCGGGCGAGCAGAACGAGCGGCCCGTCTCTCTGGCCGCCTCCAGCCTGAGGGAGGGCAGCAGTTGGCTGCCGCTGCACGCCGACCAGGAGTATGTGCTGCAGGTCACCCTGCGCCGGGTCAACGCCGGACATCAGAGGGTGAGTCTGCGCATAGACACACACACACACACACACACACATATACACACACAGACAAACATAGACATGCACACATTAACAATACATGCACACAAATACACACACACTCCATAAACAATATACACATGGGCATGCAGACATACTGTACACATGCATGCACATGCACACAAACACACTCACATACAGACACAGAAACATACACGTTCAAGTATATACATATGCAGTCACACACACACACAAACATACACATTCAAGCATATTGCATACGCAATCACACCTACACAGACATACAGTTACACACGTGTATGCACGCACAAGCACACACACACACACAAGACATATTTACTCACTCACATACAGACACAAACACACACATACACACTCACATGTATGTATGTGATTGTGTGTGTGTCCTTTAGAGAAAGCAGGACAGCAAGGCCCAGGCTCCTCGGTTCCCCAAGCCTAAAGACGAGGGCTGGTTCCTGGTGCTTGGAGAGGTGGACCGGAGAGAGCTGCTGGCCGTCAAGCGCGTGGGATACGTCAGGAACAACACCTCCGTCTCCCTGGCCTTCTACACGCCCGAGAAGCCCGGCAAGTAAGTCAATCGCCAGCCAACATATACACAAACGTACAGTATACATGTGTACACACACACACTCACTCACGTACCTATATTCACACATGTTCTTACATACACACACATGTACTGTATAATATATAATATACAACACATGTAGACATTCAATACACAAGTATGTACACATATACACACATCAACACACACACACATGTGTGCACATATATACATGTACATACACACACTCATACAAACACATATACACATGTATACACATATGCACACACATACACAGGTTAGAGCAGTGATGCCAGGGTTACGGCCCGACTGTATGTCACATCCGGCCCGCGGGTGATAAGGGGAGAAAATATTTTTATTTTATTTGTATTTCATTTTCGGTGGAATCCGTCAGTTGGTCTGTTGCTGCTGCTCACCTCAGCTGCAGCAGCGTGCTGACGGTAGACTAGTCGCTATCGAAATGTTATCAAACTCGTTACAAAGTATTATGATAGTGTTAATGCTTTTCAAAGTAAACTGGCGTTATGGAAGACGCAGCTCTCCAAGCGCAATGCAGCCCACTTCCCCTGTCTAAAATCTCAGCCTGTTAATCGAGTATGGATAAGTAGGCTACGCAAACTTGCTTTCCGGACTCAGGCACGAGTTTGACAATCGATTCACGTTTTTTTGCTGAACTGGAAAAGGACTTTCCATTCACGATTGACTCTTCCGAGGTCCCAGAGGTGATCCAAATGGAACTGATAAAACTGCAGTGTTGTGCACCGTCGAAGGATTAGCCTACTATGTATCTGTTGCAATCGAATCATTTGATCAATCCTTGCCACCACAGTACCCAATGCTCACGGCCTTTGCAGGTAAAATACGTGTGTAGATGTATGTTTGGGACAACATATTTATGTGAGCAAGCCTTTTCCGTGATGAATATGAATAAATTAGGGCTGTCAAAATAACTGATTCATTTCGATTAATTAATTTGAGAAAAAATAACTGATTAAAAAAATTAGTGCAGATTAATCGATTCCTTATGACCTTTGACCCGAGCCGTTCTAGTCAGTAAAAATTAGACTGTAAAATGAAGGAGAGAGAAGAAAACGTGCTGCCTGGATCATTGATTGGAACATTTACTTTTAAAAAAACCGCCTGATGGTGTTGATAAAAACAAAGTGTTGAAAATAAAGTCCTTTGCAATGTCTGCAGCAAGGAATTTGCATATCACCGGAGTTCATCAACTCTATAGTCCCACATCAATGCAAAGGAATAAGTGTTGACATTGAGGGGAGTGTTAATTTATTTTCATATGTCCCCTAGGTTATATATGTGGCCTGAAATGCCTTGTATGTGAAGAAAAAACTTCTTCCCGAAGCAGTTTTGAATTTATTTCCTCAGCATATTAGGTCATATCATAGATTATTATGGCCGTTATTTGAACAGTGAAAATAATAATAAGAGTTTTTGAACTTTAATGTCACTAATGCTGATTATTCAATGATTCAGTTGAATTTAAATATTTAAAATACTTTCACGGCAAAAATTATATATGCGATTAATTTAGTTTAATTAATCACAGAGTATGTAATTAATTAGATTTTTTTTTTTTATCGATTGACAGCCCTAGAATAAATCAAAAGTGAGAAATCGCCTGACGCACGGACATCTGAATGATGTTATGTAGGCTAAATAGCCACTGCCCAGAAACTGTCCCCCGATATGGACAAGCTGGTAAGAGTTAAAAGGTGTCTTTTTGTTTTACTAATTCCTACTGGATATTCAATCACATGGCCTATTGTTGGACTACTTTATTCTGGCGCTTACTTTCTGTGACTCGCTTAGGCCTACTTGGCCAGGCCTTCTTTTAATTGGCCTAATTATGCATTGACGCGTTTTCATGTGCAAGCCTTCAATAAATATAATGAAAGTAACACTTATTTATATTGTGTATGTTATTGTGTAAGTATGTTATTTATAGGAAATGTGTTTTGTTGGCTCCTAGTCTATTTTGTTGCATTTCTAATTTATAAATGTAGGCTACTTGCATGGATAGGAAAACTTTTTTAGAGGGTAACTGTCTCCTGCTTTAGGTTGTATGGTGCCAATGGAAGTTCTTTTTGATGTGTAGGCCTTCATGAATAATTTCAAATAGCCTACCTATCCATGTGTTTGGCATTTTCAGTGTTTGGCATTTTCAGTCTGAAAGTGTAATCCGGCCCCCGAGGTCTCACTTGAAAAAAATCTGGCCCCCTGTCCAATTTCACCGTGGCATCCCTGGGTTAAAGATATGTGCGGATGAGCTTTAACGTCACCCAAACCCGCTTTTAAAAATAAATCATCAAACCCGCTTTTAAAAATAAATCATGCACTTAAAGGAAGGATCCGGAGTTATAACAACCTGGGGTCTATTTATGGAATGATAACGAGTTCAGCGAGTGCAAAATTAAGCCTACGTTAAGAGGAGGAGTTTTGAGCTAGACCGTTGTTTGCATTAGAGACACGTCAAAATAAATTGCTATTTTCAAACCACGACGAGGCTCAAAATAGCCTTACACTTCATAAGCATGGGTAGGGTGCCTACAGACAAACCAAAGTATTGTAAACGTGTAAAGATAGGTTAACAAGCCCAGACTTTATATGAAGGAAGCATTCCCTGATTTCGTGACGGTGTCAAATCAGTGGGCGAGTTCGGTCTTGCAGCGTTGCGCAGATCTGACAGAATTTTCAGTCATCTACCCGCGACCCACCCGTAGTTAACGAGAGTGTTTTTTTTGTTGTTGCTGGGCCTGCCCGACCCACGGTTAATCCGTGGTGTCTGCGGATATAACCAATAACTGTGCATCTCTAACACAGCTACACACATGTGTACACATCCAAGCAGTCCGACGTGTGGCTGCTGCTGCTACTACTACTAGTACTACTACTACTGCTAATAGTGCATGTGTCAATCACAATGTCGGTTAGCAGACAAAAGAAAACGCACAAAACTGCTTACAGGGTTGGGTTAAAATAATAATAATATAAATAACAGTAGTGTTAAAGGTGCAGTCAGTGATTGCACAGGAAGTCCTTTATGTTTATATTTAAGATCATTAGCAGTGTAAATTATATTTTAACCAAGGACCAGACGAAACACATCAAAGAGGTAGCTCACCCCTGCCTTCAGCATACTCCACATAGGGTTGCATTTTCGTTTGGGAGACAGGCTGCCCCCACTTGTTTGTTTCCAGTTTTCGGAGCCTGGGCTTCCTATAGAGACCGTTTTTTTATTTTTATTTTAGTGTACTCACGGAACGGACAGCTAGCATATCTTGGGGAGATGATTGCTGTAAAATTGCTGACTTCTCCTTTAATTTATGTAGCTCGTTCCTCTTTTTAGTTATAATAATAATGTACATTAATGAAGCTCTCTCCTCCATGCTGCCTTGAACGAATTACGATAATAGGTGGTGTGAACAGCAGTATGCACAGCGCAGCCTGAGTTTGATTCCCAGACAGCAGTTAGACACGCTGTCCTAGCGGTCGCCATAATGCTCCAGTCATTCACAATCACAAGCAAGTATTCTATGGGTGCCTTTCTTCACAGCTGTCAAACACGCCTCTGCCTCAGCTGATGGGAGACTATGCTTACCATTCAAGGTCCTGATCTGAGTTTTCAGCGGCTTTTCGTTAACAGGCTTGCTTTTCCTGGCGTCCTACAACAATTGAAACAGAAATGCCACTCTGAATGAATGTGTCAAATGCAATGCGTCTCTCAGACAAATAAACATTTTCACACTTGGATTTGCACCACGCATGAACTGGTTGTCAAATAATTTGAGGTTGGTGTTGCTTCAGATTTTCTTCAGAGAGCAAGTATGGTTAGAGACGAATAGAAAGCAAATCGTATGACTGGGCATGAGGGAATGTCACTGCACCATCAGTCTATGCAGTCAGTATACTCACACACATATACATACAATGTGCACCATCAGTTTACACAAACATACAATATGCACTGTCAGTTTACACATACATACATACAATATGCACCGTCAGCTTACACACACATACAATATGCACCATCAGCTTACACACACATACACACAAAATGCACCATCAGCTTACACATACATACAATATGCACCGTCAGCTTACACATACACACAAAATGCACCATCAGCTTACACATACATATAATATGCACCGTCAGCTTACACATACATACATACAATATGCACCGTCAGCTTACACATACATACAATATGCACCGTCAGCTTACACACACAAATACACAAAATGCACCATCAGCTTACACATACATACAATATGCTTACATACACATACAATATGCACCGTCAGCTTACACACACACACATACAATATGCACCGTCAGTTTACACACACATACAATATGCACCATCAGCTTACACACACAAACATACAATATGCACCATCAGCTTAAACACACATACAATATGCACCATCAGCTTACACACACATACACACAATATGCACCGTCAGCTTACACACACATACAATATGCACCGTCAGTTTACACACACATACAATATGAACCGTCAGCCTGTGTGCCCACGTTCATACAATATGCGTAGTCAATCTTCACACCCACAATATTCACGGCCAGTTTACACATGGAAGGTTGGGAATTATTAAATAAGAATTAAAGACACACAGACACACACACACATGCTCATGAAACATATATTCAACTTGTAAATAAATATATAAATGAAAAGGAATAAACAGCACCATGTGTTTTGGCTGTCTACTCAGAAGCAGAGATTCACAAGAGTGAAAAATAAGCCCATATTTTGGCTGTCCTCGCAGAACCCTGTCATCTCAACATCTGCAAATAAATTCACTCAGTCTCTTCTCTCTTTTCTCCTCCCCCATTATCTCACTTTTGTTTTCTATGTCTCTTCCTCCTATCTTTTCTCTCTCTCTCTTCGTCCATATTCCTCTCACTCTTTCCCTTCGCTCACCCCCCCCCCATCTTCATCTCATTCTGTCTCTCTCTCCCCCTCCCTCTCTCCCTTCTCTCTCAGGTGTGTTTACACTGTCTACCTGATGAGCGACAGCTACCTGGGCCTGGACCAGCAGTACGACCTCCACCTCAACATCACAGCGGCTAGCCTCCAAGCCAAGGTCAACACCGACGTTTCCGAGAGCGCCGCCAACATGACCCTGGAGTGACCCGGTAGAGGCGCGCGCCTATGGGAAAGAGAAGGCAGCATCAGAGGGGGCCAGCCAAGGCTGCTCCTGCTCTTCAACCCAAAATCAAACCTCGCCTTGGTTTAAAGGGCTCCAGCTCTGTTTTCGAGACCCACACCCTATAGGGACTGGATTTCACGTTGACCAAAGAGGCCTTTCATCTGAAAGTCTCCTTTCTCCACAGGACACAATATGGGTGTAATTAATTCATCTTTCGTTCAGATTAATTCGGATTTCAAATGTTGATTGGGCACAAAGGACATACGCTTGCATACATGAACAATGACCTTGAGCTTGTCACGAGACAATGTTTTGCAGCTCAGCTCTGACTTTGAACACCTCCCCCCCCCCCCGAACCCGGTGCTGGAAGTGAAGGAGTGTGTGTGACGATGGCGTAGTCGTGAGGGTGCGAGGGGAAGGGAAGAGAAATGCTGTGTTCTGATTAAGTTGTCAGTCGCGCTGCAGCGGCTCCAAGGATGGGAAGGATTTGGCTGTTTACGTTTGTAGTGTGGTGTAACTGAGATGGCCTGAGGGAAGGGTGGAAGGGAAAAAACAGCCACTCACAGGTTTCTGGAGTCAAAGTGTGTGTGTGTGTGTGTGGATGAGCTTAGACTAGAGCGCATTTTGGGCCAAAGAAGATGTGGAATTCCGTACAGGTGTGTTAAACATGCTACCCACTGTGCAAGACTACACTCTGTGCCAAACTGTCACATCTGCTTTGCCAAATGCGCGCACACACACACACACACACACTCACAGCCATTCCTTGCTGAAGGCTCATTTCTCACCACCAGTTACATACACAGGCTCCACAGTCGTCATGGAAACGTTGCTTCACACACATAGGTTTGATGAAAGATTTAATCAAAGCCACGTCATTAAGATTGGTTATTTCTGTTGGGTTTTGGCAAGGATAGGAGCAAAAATATATATGAAAAGTTGTAAAATATTGCTGCAACTGGGTAAACAGCTCAGCATAAACATTGGGAAAGCCTTTTGGGGAAAAAGGGAGGAGGTATTTTTATTTTGTTATGCTTGGTCTCTGTTTATTCTTTATAAGTTCAGCCGGTTTAATGACTTATTTTGGGCAAGAAAATAAAGAGATGAAAATGTTAACTCTTTTGAAGTCGGTCTGTTGTGCTGTGTTAGGCCAAGCCTAACTAGATGCTTTACCCAAGCACAGAGCGGACAATGTCGAATCATTGCTATTTTTATTAGCTGCCACCATGTTTTACACAATACATCAACATTACAAGCGGGCTCATAGGCTACTTTTAATTCGCATTTTTATCCCACTCACAGATGACACTGAGGTAAATGATTGATTTCGCATAATAGCCTACTCTCGTAGCCTTCTCGGGAAACTTGACAACAGAAATAATCTACAATGTGTGTACAAATAGGCCTATATATTTTATTTCAAATTCATTCATCTGGCATCTTCAAATCGACTGTCTTGTTGCCTTATGTTTTTTGCAACCAACGCAAAATTGCAGTGTTTCGGTGTTGATGTATTTAGACAACTCGTTTGTAAATAATAATAATAAGTCGCTGTGATTTTAAATAAACTAAATGAGTGGTCTGTAAAATTGGAGACTGTGTGGTTTAGACGGCTCCCGAGGGTGTGAATGACCTACGGTAATAGTATAGTCCATATCACTTCAAACCTGAAATCATTTGACTTAATGGCGGAGAATATTTACCGGTCATGTTCCCAGTGCTGTCAAGGACGACCTGCTATATGTGAGGTGGCATACAAGACTCTTCCGCGCTCACCGACCATCTAGCAAATACGATCCGGGTCGACCCAACCACGTGTTCCAGAGATTTACATCAAGCTAGAGGGCATATGGCTATGTTGGGTGGGGTGGATGTCCAACATCTTACCTCTCTCGTCCTACTGCTTTCCCGGCTATATCGGCATGCGCATTTGTTGGCCCGCTGCAGTATTGTCTTGGAACAACAGTGTGACAACCACTTTGGTGTAAATATATTTTATCCTGAAAAGGGTCGTTTTTTCAAGGAAATCGTAAGATTACTTTTTCAAGATTAAGGGCAATGGAAAATGTGGCGCGTATCGCCTTGTCCTGTGGGTGCCTACCTTTCCTGCGTCTTAATTGGATGGCTGAAATGCACAAAAATTGCTCTCACAAAACACATCGCACTACATCGTTATTAAAATAACACTGTCTCATCGTGACATTAGTGTGGCATTTAGTGTTATGTCGTTTTAGCCACGCACTGCATGTCCGAATCGAAAATAACAATATGTGGGTTGTTGAATGATGTGGAATATCTTAGACAAATCCATATTAAATGTTTGAAACAGTTTTTGTTATTATTGCATGCGCACAACATTCTACATGTTGGCGTAATTTGCAAAATGAAAGCAAAGAATTTTCCTCCATTAAAGGCAATTAAAATGACTGCGGTGATGACTGGCCTAGTATAGGCCTAGTTAATTGCGTCTTTATTCGATCAAGACAAAGGGGGATTTTGTGATGGTGGGATTTTAGTTCTGTTTCAAAGAATCCATATTTTGTGGTATTTTCAATTGTGATCTTTTCCACCAACGCCGTTTAATTAGCAGCAAATTCGGGGTTTAGGAAAAGGTTAAACCAGCGTCAACCATTTCGTGCGCGCTGAACGTACTGTCTGATTTTCTCCCGCGCGCTCGCTGCAGGTGATTTCCCATTAAAGGGGCATCCGTGTCTAAAGCGTCAGGGAGACAAACTCAGTCGACGGTGTGGAGCAAGAGGGGGAGGGGAAAAGGGAAAAATGACAATTTATTCACGTAATCAATATGCGTATGTTGTACTCACCGGCAGCCTGTGGCCGTACAGCATTGGGCAGAATGCATAGAGCCCCACACAGTATAGCCTACTGGCTTTCCCTCTGGTGGTGCGCGTCAAATCCCCAATGTTTTGCACGTTTGTTCTTGCTGCAGTAATGTCTGGTATGGGGTGATTTTAAAGCGAATGCTTCTGTTTTCAGTAGATTCTCCTCCATTTAAAAAAAAAATAATTTTCATTGTGAAACCACATTATAGATTGTCCTTCTCGCAGACGCAAACAGGGGAGATGCAGTATATCCTCCAACATCCTAGCCTTGCCTACTTCTTTTCTGCCCTCTGGCTCAAAGGCCTATCTATTTTTGAACCTTGTAACTACTATATGTTGGTTACTAACAATTGGTAGATTTAACCAGTGAATTTATTTAAATAGGCCTGCAATTAACACTATGTAGATGCAGACCCTCTGGTCTATTCTCGATCTGCACTAGTCTATAGCTTATTTAAATAAATGTCAATTTCGATCCCAATACTATTTTGCAGACCGAAAACATGCTATAATATAACAGAGCAAAAATACTGAAAATACTGTTTAGTTACAAATTCAACCATTTATTTTTACAAAAGCTATTTCGGTGCGTTTAATCGCTTTTATTACCGAGTCACACATTCACAACCATAGGTTTTGGTATTCTTAAGATGTCTACATTGCGTTTCAATTCCATGAAAAGGCTTGTGTGTTTTGTTCATTACCATAAAGTGTTCGATTATTTCCTTAACACCATACATTTTAAGAGGGAAACGTGCGCATTTGTCCTAATGTCCTCCAAATAATAAAGCGCAAGACATTAGGTCTATACCACCTGGAAGGATTACTTCGAATTTAAATGGCTCTGCTTTTACAAAGAAATGTGACGAATTAATGGAGTTTTGACGAAAGAATGGCAGAACCCTGCTTTTCGTACATATGGGTAGGTATGTGTTTAACAGTCTACCCTCAAATCTATGTTCGTGTGAAACGTCAAAAGGTGTGAATATAATTTGTTCTGTGTGAGAGGTCAGAGGGTAGCATTTCTAACAAATCCCGGTTTCACTTCAAGCACCAATACGTTTATATTAAGAATGCCCAATAGGGAAATTGACTTTAGCGCTGTCGGCCCAATAAGAGGCAGGGTGATTGGGAGACGAACAGGGGGTGGGGTGATCTCGGGTTGAAGCAGAGACTACGGGAACGAGAGTTTGGAGTAGTGGATGTGAAGAAAGTATCTCAGACACACTTGCATCTCCTTAAGCAAAACCAGTGGAAGTTATATAATCAGCTGTAGGCTATGTCAACTTACTGAGGAATATATACGCTATCCTGAGTGGACTGCAAAATATATACTGCACAACACTGCATGGATCTGGATATTATTAGTCTGGGCGCATAGCCGTGAAAGCAATGGAAGTTTATGCCAGAAATTGGAGGTGAGGTGCGAGATAAACGTGTGTTTTGTCATGTTTAAACGCATGCTTTGTGTCTTAGTGCCGTCAATGTCCTACTGTTAAATTCCGGATCGATCACATGTTTACGCTTCTGTTAACCACTGTCGCGACAACGCTGATAATATTGTGTCTGTGTCAACAAAGTTCTCACGAGTTGGTGTGTAAAGCTGTTACTTTTCCAGGTTTTACGTTCACATTGCATTGTTCGTTATCTTCGTTATTACCCTCGGATAATTCACTGTATGTGTTGCATTTGTTTCTCTAAAGGGACCTGTTATGGACAGGGACAATGTGAAGCACTCCCCCGCCATACAACACCAAGAAACGCTGGGCCCGGGCGGATGTATCGCCAAGTAAATCTGGATTTACACGTCTAGTCTCGCTCAGTTTAAGGATATGAAGTTCGCTGGCGCCGTGCAGTGTCACTGAAGAATCGGCGGGCTGGTTTAGTGGTGTTGCGCTTGGCTTGCCCAACACTCTTGCGGTCTGAACTCAACTGGGAGCGGGGAGTGTTGCAGGTGAATGTCCTAGGCTACATGCATTCTTCAAGGGGAGCCTCCTGCGCCTTACTTACAAATCCTCCCAATGTGTCTAACATGAGCTAAAAGCTTACACCAGCCTTTCAATAGACGTTTTTTCTTCTTTGGAGGCGAGAAGACATCTTGCAAATCAGGAGAAAGTGTGTCTCTTGGTGAAATATAGAGACCTAAACAATGAAAGAAAAATCCAAGAATGCCGCCCGGACGCGACGGGAAAAGGAAAATAGTGAATTCTATGAGCTGGCTAAACTGTTGCCATTGCCTTCTGCTATCACGTCTCAGCTCGATAAAGCTTCCATCATACGACTCACAACAAGCTACTTGAAAATGAGAATTGTTTTCCCAGAAGGTATGTATGAAGACATTGCACTATAATATTACTACCAAAAAATATTAAAATATTATAGACCAAATAATTATTGTGCTGACAGCAATTTTCTGTTTGTTGGGAGGCCTAGAATTAAAATGAATCAAAATGGATATTTCAGAATGCACTAGCAACAACAATCAACAGACTAGTATCAAATTAAATAGCTCTATTATTAATATAAATAATGCAGTGTTACAATAACTTATAACATTACCTATAATAATTATGGCCATAATCAAATTAAAACTAACAATTAAAATTGCTATTTAAATAATAGGTATGATTATTGTTGTTCTTATTGTTTTAACATTATAGACTAACTTTGACTTAGCCAGGTATTTATATATATAGGCTTATTATTTTATTTATAAAGGCCTACATTATATCTGTTTTTCTGTGCAGTCTATAGTTTCACTGCCCTTATCCCAGACTAATAAGACAAATATTGTAATAATTCCATCAATGATAACTTTGAGTAGGCTAATATTGTACATTTGTACATGTACATTTATTTCTTGCATGTACAGATCTGTAAAATGATAAGCGTTAAGTGATCATGTAGGATATTAGGCCTAACTTCCACACAGAGAAATATTTGGATATTTGTTAACGCATTGTATCAGATATCGATAATTTGATGGTTGCCTAATAATATCTTATTTTTTCTTCACATTATATAGATTAAATATTGTAGGGATATGGTTGACTATTATGTGCTTTCATGCATTGGATATGTGGCCCAAAGTGGTCGCATGCGCCAACACGTGTGTATTTATATATGTATATACATGTAGTCCCTTTCAGAGTCAGGCGACCGTGGTGCTCCTGTAAGACGATTAGCCATCATTTACCACCTTCTCCCTCGGTCTCAACGGGCTCCTTTTCTGCGTGACTGCAGCCGAGCCTCGCCAATTAGCACTGCCCGCGTGGCCCGCCGTCTGATCTCACCGAACATATGGAGGTTCTTGTTTGACTGAAGCATCTTGATAGAACCACAACTGATTTTTTTCTTCCTCGTCCTATTAAAAGCAAAGCACTTAAGATGGGCCGAACAAAGAAAACAGACAGAAAGGGACGGGGATTGGAACCCATGAATGGAGAGAAAGGGGGCAAAGAAAGCATGCGGGGTGAAACCAATCCGCTGGATACCCCTCTAGTCGCGCGATTCATCGTGATTGACAGGTAGCCTGCTATCGTTTCGATTTGTGCTCTGTCCAGTAAAGTCCCAAACGGTGTTAATATGCGAGCTGAAAAGATACCAGGGAAGTTACATTTTTACAACAACAAAAAAACCGAAACGTTTCAAGGCTGAGTTGGCAATTAGGCTGTTAGTTTGGTAAACTGTGATTTAAAGTATTGTGGTTATGGGATTGTTTTTACATTCCACTGTGCATTTTACCACTATTTAACGTCGCAACTTGAAACCATGGCATATCGTATCAACCCATGCAGTAACAAACTGACTGAAAGAAAATTAGGAAATGTTTTTTAGCAGTCCACCTATTAAACATCATTATTCTGTCTCTGCAAGTCTGGCGGTGTTTTTAATTGTTTTAGCTCATGTAGGCTGTATGTTTGTTTGCTATTAAGGAACCTCTTCATATTTTTCAGGCACCATCTGTTGCCTTCCAGCAGCGTTCTATACCCATTCGCACACTCTCATCATGAGAAAACACTTTCAGTTGTAGCCTAACCTATGTGAGATGTGGTTCTAGCGCATTTTCAATGCGGTGTCCTTCCTTTCGTTTGGACGGTGTAGAACAACTCACAAGGAACGAGTGTTGATCGCATGCACATAGTTCTAGGTTGGTATCATAGTTTCAGAAGAAGTGTACTTGCAAGTAGCCTACCAAAAAGGCTGCGTAGTGTACTATTGCCATAACATAGTACATGTGTACATTCGAGAATCAGTGAAAGTTAAATGAACAGAAGTGTTTTGGTATTGAGCGAGTCTCTCTCTCTCTCTCTCTCTCTCTCTCTCTCTCTCTCTCTCTCTCTCTCTCTCTCTCTCTCTCTCTCTGTGTGTGTGTGTGTGTGTCACTCTGCTGCAGTGTACACAGAGCAGGCCTGGGAGTGTTATGGTAGCAGCCTCCGCGTAACAGCTCTGTTGACTGTCCAGATGACATCGTTTTGTGGTGCGAGCCTTCGGGCTCTCCGCGTTAGTTGTAGTTGTCCTTCTTCTGCACGCTTTTGCCCTCTTCACATACTGATCTAACTCCAGTTGTGTACGTAAAAATGACCAATACGGGTCTTTGCGTAGGCTAATGCAGGTGATTGTTGATCGTGGCAGCATTTCTGTGTCATAGCAGAGAGGATACGTTAGCGCTGGCGAACAGCAGTCAGCTATATTTACAATTATGTATTGGGGGCTACTATAAAAGAGGCGGCCAATAGGCCCCAAACACTGTGTTGGTAAAACTTCTGTAATGTTAGCCATTCCTCCGTGCTGTGGAATTTCACTTTTGTGATCACAATTTTGGAATGAACAGAGTATATTTTAGTGCCCTTCAAGTTAACCCTCTTGTTCAGCCAACGATTAAAAATGTGCCTGGTTAGGAATTAAACCACACTTTAAAAAGCTGCAAAATAAATTATGTCACATCTATAGTAATCATCCAATTAAACCCAGCAATCAAAGGTGCCCTTTTAGGACTCTTTGAATGGGAGAGGATGGCACATGCATATGTTTACCACCGCCGCACATGACGATATCATACAGGGAATTGTAAGGACAAATATTTCGCGCGTAAGCAGCATCTGGTAAAATAAAACGATGAATAATTGAAGGTGCAATCTCTCACGGGTGGAGACCTGGAGGCGGTTCGGGTGAGTGTCTCTGTATTGTGATGTGGGGACTATCAGTGGAGTATTTTACGAGCTACAGCATAGCGAACCATGTGCTTTCCTCGTTAAATCATCCCTACTGCATGAAGAGCTGTCTGCACAAAGGGACGAGGGCTAAATCGAGCGTCTATCCTCATTGCGCATCTGAAGACCATGAGCGACCGGGCCTAGTGCGAGGAGAATGTACTGGGTAATTGACAGTAAAAGTTTATTTGAAAAATCATAGAAGGTGAGGATGTTTTACGGCCAGGTTTATTGGAGACATCCTTTGTGGACATTCACCTCTGTCCCGTTAACCTTAGCCTAAAGTTTAAGTCTACTTACATTTCCGACCACCGAAAGAATGTGAAGAGGCGAAGAGGAAGACTTTGTGGTGTTCTTCTAACCCTGGTTTCCCTGGTACATTTAGACAACAGAACATGGTTCAGAATCTGTACATGTTATTAAAATATATCCATAATGGCAAGTCCTTATAGAGATCACCAGTGTCAATGGAAATTGAGTGCTGGTGTATAACCAATGAGAAACACATGCAGGCTACATACCATAACAGGTTCTATACTCAGCCACATGAACCTTTCGTTTTTCTTTTCTTTTATATATTTTTATTTTTTTAATAAATTAATGAATATAAAAATTAAACGAAACAAAGACGGAATGTACATCTTTCTTTACATTGAAGTGTACAGTTGCGTGAGTGTGACTGTAATTAAAGCTATTTCCACACTTTTTTGTAGAGTTGGAACGCCTCCAAAAGGATTTATGCCATTTTCTTTCCTGTGTAAGCAATTGAAAGTATTTTAGCTGGAGTGACTCCTTTGTCCCTAGAAGCAACCTCTTATTGTCTGAAAGGCACTTTGCGAATGAGACCTACGCATGCTTTAGCAGGCTCGAGGAGCTTTGCATTGAGAAATTGTAAAGCGCTCTCTTGCACAAACTCATTTTGTGATCGGAGCGTACTGAATTCGGGTCGCATTATTCCTCTGCGGTAGGTCAAGTGCAAAAACCTGGCGCTCAAGTCAAGCTCCCACACCGCTTAGAAAACGGAACACACGTCCCTGTCCGACCTGCTCTACCTACATCTCGACTAGTAATTAGCCAGTGAGCCAGTACAGCAAGAGGGCCAAATCAGCGTATTTTCGTGCTACCTAACGCATCCCAGGCACAGTCTTTTTTGTTTTCACTAGACGTCAAAAACTCATGGACGTTTGGCCTGCAGTATTGCACCCACGTCTATACATTTATAAATACAGAGTTATAAATATATTTGATTTGTTGCATTAGTTTAGAAATTCACTGAATTGTAAGAAACTGTCACCGTCTGCCTCTGTCACTCATTTTTGTCGAGTGCCTTTTCTGTCATTGGAGGAGCTAAAAAAATCGAAAGATGGCTCATACCCCACTGTTTTCTCTCAGATGCAGTTGTGCATGTGTTGGGGAGAAACAATGGGCACGCATGGTATTTGAGTTGTGGTTAAGGAGTAATTTCATTGTTTCTGTTGTGTAAACGTGAAGTGCATATTTGGTTAATATTAAAATGGGAATCGGGGGCTTTGCTGTGATCTTTGCTCGCTGCGTGTTTGTTTTCGAACGATTTGCATTTCAATTGGGATTGCGCAGGGGCTTACTGGGGACAGCAACTCCTGTTTGCCGTATCGAGTTTTGTTGGTTCCTTCGGGTGGGCTATATGCACAGGCGATTTACATTTCTCCAATCGTGTTTACAGTCAATTTAGTGTGAAAATATTTTTCCTGCTCTAAGAAAACGTGTGTCCAATGAATCAATATTCACCACAAGCTGCATAATAACAACATATGGATAATGACAATAGATGACCAATAATAATAATAATCATAATAATAATAATAATATAGTTGAACACGAGAAGACCTAATGTTTTTCATTATTTTAAGATTTCTGTAGCGACAGCTTTGAAGGCTGTTGAAATAGGCTATAGAAATAAAATGATGTATGTCTCCCACAGGCCTTGGGGAATCATGGGGTCATGTCAGCCGTGCCAGTTCTTTGGATAATGTTGGACGAGAACTGGGATCGCATCTACTTCAGGTAGTGCTATTGCCGTTTTAAAACATATTTTTAGACTCGGTGATGAATAATTTATGCGATTTATGTGTGTAGCCTGTGTGCGTGTGTGTGCGCGCGCACGCACGTCTATGTGTGTGTATAGCTTATGTAGGCTATGAAAAGATATGGGTGTCATCACGTTGAAAAGCATAATTATATGGGTTTATTATTGTTATAGACAGTCTATAGTGAATGAATAGGATATAAGATACTTTCCCTTATGCAACCATCGCAAATGGCTACAACCTTGTTTAATGTTTTGTTGGTTTGATAATAATTAACAGAATTGTTTGACAGTAATTTCGATGTTTTTTTTTTTTTTTTTTTATTGCGATTCTGTTTGCTAACTCAGTAGAATTATTTTATGGACTTTCCCCAGTTTTCAGTGACACAGTTTAATCTTAGTCTGTGTGCTGATAGTTCATCAGAAACATATGATATCTGAATGTAGGCCTATGCGTTCAATATTTTATTTAATATTTTCATATTATACTTACATTATTATATATAGACAAGAATTTGCATTTCTAAGAAGCTAAAGATTGGATTGTGTAGGGCCGTTTGAAATGTAATTAATCTTGTGGCCAAATGCAAACGTTTATGAAATGTGGCTGTTTTACCTTGGACATGTTGGAATTAGACTGTACACCTATGAACACTTCAGATTATTTTCGAAATGAACGCAGAGTAGACTATAATCTCCACAGATGTTAATTTCGTATCCCTGTAACCTGTCGTCTCTTTTTGCCCCAGACGCTGGATGGGTTCATTTTTGTGGTGGCCCCTGACGGGAAAATTATGTACATTTCCGAGACCGCATCGGTCCATCTCGGCCTGTCACAGGTAAAGTGTGCTGTCTCTGCGATGCTGTGATTTTACTTTATATAGGCCTATAGGGCCGTATATAAAGTAGCCTTTGCCATTATTGTCTCAAGTCTCTAGGCATCTGTAGGCTAGTCCACTGTTGGTGTCCATGGCGGGGATGACAAATATTCATTTTAACAGGTAGAGCTGACGGGTAATAGCATTTACGAATATATACACCCCGCGGACCATGACGAAATGACCGCGGTGCTGACGGCCCACCAGCCGTACCATTCGCACTTTGTTCAAGGTAGGACCCGGAATGTGTAACGTTGTTGTTTAATGGGGGGCTAAATGTCACATTTGTTTATTATTGTATCTCTTTCTTTTTGTCTTAGAATACGAGATCGAACGTTCTTTTTTTCTGAGAATGAAGTGCGTCCTGGCTAAGCGAAATGCTGGCTTGACCTGCGGCGGGTACAAGGTATTTTTTTTTAATCATGTTTTCAGTAGATGCATTCAGCCAGGGATATCTGGTCATTTGGGACAGCAAGAAAACAGCATTTAATTTCTGCCCTGAAAAGTGTGGTCTGGTGTAAATCGATGTTGTTGCTTTGCCGTGGAAGCATATTTAGACTGTAAGCTATTTTATATCACTGCTTTGAAACTGTTGTTTATTAATTTTCCTCAGCTAGGCTACGCTTAAATAGTGGCTATATATAGACCTACATGTTTTACAAATGTCTAAAATAGCCTTAATTAAGTTAACTATTATAATACTAGGCTATTTCCTATGTTCTTCGTGTGTGTGCGTGTGCGTGCGTGTGTGTGCGTACCATGTGTAGGGCCTATGTATGTTTTATCCATTCCCTCTCCCCGCAGGTGATCCACTGTAGCGGCTACCTGAAGATCAGACAGTATAGCTTAGACATGTCTCCGTTTGACGGCTGCTACCAAAACGTGGGGCTGGTGGCGGTCGGCCACTCTCTCCCGCCCAGCGCCGTCACTGAGATCAAACTCCATAGCAACATGTTCATGTTCAGGGCCAGCCTTGACATGAAGCTCATCTTCCTGGACTCTAGGTAAAAAAGCTACATTTAGCTTACATTCGTTTTATCCAGAGCAAGTGACAATTACAGTGCAGAAATATATTATTGCATGTGAGTTACCTGCACCTGTATCGGTGTCAAATAGTCTGATCTTGGTATTGTTAGCACTCTGCTAAAAGTTGTACCAGTCGACATTGAGTTGACCATGCTGACAGACCAGAACAGAACGTAGGCTACACATTATTTAGCGTACAGTGCGCGTTCGCGTGGTGCAAAGTTGTGCGCGCAGGGACTTCACTCGGACAAATGAGCTACTAGTTGAATTTGTGAAGGGACAGGTCATCCGTTGTTATAACACCCTACGTGCTCCATGTCTTTGCTGTCCGCTGAAAGAGTGAGAGATGAAGAGATGGGGGAGAGTGAAGAATGTTTGTTTATCTTTTACATCCTAGTCTTCCTCCTTGACACAGTGTCATTAAGTGCATAGCAAATGTGTAAACCCGCGGAGACTAGGGTGTCACTGTTTAGCATCTAACATGTCAATAATTCATCAGGAGAAGAATGGGATAGACCCACAGGGCAAACTCAGCTTATTTATAAGGTTGTTATGAAAGAAAATATTTGGAATTGGAATATGCTTGACCTAGGTGTGTGTGATTCCTATGTTGCAAAATACATTTTAGACATTGTGTTTATGTAGGCCTAAATCAATATATGTTTATATGTGTACTTTTTCTCTTTTGCTATTTGTGTGTGTGTGTGTGTGTGTGTGTGTGTGTGTGTGTGTGTATTAGGGTGGCAGAGCTGACTGGCTATGAGCCTCAGGACCTCATAGAGAAGACGTTATATCACCACGTCCACGGATGTGATATCTTTCACCTTCGGTGCGCTCACCACTTATGTGAGTCAAGTATGTTTGTCCCTCTCAGTGGACATCACCTCAAATGCCTTAAGCAGAAATATCGCCCCCCAATCAAAACAATCACCCAATGATATCAGTCTTTGTCTCATTAAAGTAGGATTGTAAGCTTATACAAAAATCAGATGCCACTGAACCTCTGTGGGACGTTTTTCATAACCAAAATGAAAAGTCAAAAGAGTCTAGTTTGATTACAAAGCCTTGTGTCATGTGAAATCCTAGGTTTTCAGTGGAACATTGTGGCAATGGCACAATGGCATTGTGTCTGTCTGGCGTAATGTACTGAGTTGTCGTCCTCTGTCTCCATGTGTCTCATCTGTGTTTGGTGCTGGTTGATTGTGTCCTCGTCTGTTCTGCAGTGCTGGTGAAAGGTCAGGTGACCACCAAGTACTATCGCTTCCTGGCCAAGCAGGGCGGCTGGGTGTGGGTCCAGAGCTACGCCACCATCGTGCACAACAGCCGCTCCTCGCGTCCACATTGCATCGTCAGCGTCAACTACGTGCTTACGTAAGTACTGCTCACAACTCTTTCTCTCTCTCTCTCTCTCTCTCTCTCTCTCTCTCTCTCTCTCCGTGATTCGCTGTGCTTTTCATCCAATCAGCAGAGCCTTCACTATCTCTCAGGGCACCCTGTACTTGACCTCTGCATCAGGATAATGACAGTAACCATTGAAAGTAATTGTGGTGAATAATTACTTAATATTAATCTTAGACTGGCAGACTTCAGGAAAACTCAGGAATCAGGTTTATTCTGTTACAAGCAGAGAGGGTACAAAAAATGGTCTAAGGTCTATGTAGGCCATGGCACAGAGGCCATGGCCTCTGTTGGATCAACCTCTCTCTCTCTTCTTCAGTTCTCCATCTAGTTCTTGTTCTTCTTCTAACTAACAATGCAAGTTAGTAACTTTTATATGGGTTAAACAAAGAAAGAAGTTTGGCAGCAAAACAAGCCCACGTGGTTGGTTCTCCAGATGACATCAGACACACTTACTCACACCTACTTCACACCTACCCATTCTTACCTGATCAGCATGAGGAGAGATATCCTATACATCAGAAATATCACTTATAGAACGTTCCAAACATTCTTACAATTAAATCATTACAATCCTTGTACTGAGACTATTACAATGATACCAAACATTAATATATTTACATTTCATGCCACATGGATACATTATAGCAAGGTAACATCCTTTGTCTTGTGGATCTGATAACCCTTGGAACCAGTAAATTAGCATTTCATTGGGGGAGGGTGTCGTTGTTTAATGCCAAGAGGGGCCACATGGCTAACCAAAACTAGTCTTGAAACCCTAAAATTATTGCTATCACCATGTCCTGAATATGCTTTGGAGGTCATTCAATTGTGCTGCTTGTGTAGGTCTGGAAAGTTTGGAATTATGAAATACGTTTTTTTTGGAAAGTTGGAAAGTTTTGCTCATATTAATACATTTCATCACAAAGAAAGCTGATGAAAGATGAAAAATACAAAAGGTAAAATATCCCTAAGGAAAAAAATTCCCAAAGTACAAAAAAGTAGTGTCTTTGAAGAACAAATAATCAGTAACCATGTCTTAAACATGCCTTGTGAGTTAATGTCCATGATAAGCTTGAAATAACCATGTCATGTACACATGTAATGGGAGATGTCACTCATCATAACTCATTGTGGAAGTTACTGCAGTGTCCAATTATATTACAATGTCGTACTACAATTAGCAATAATTCTCATAATATTACAGTGCTGTAGTGACAACGTCAATGTTTTGAATTAAGCTGTTGTGGAAAGAGAGGCTTTAAGATGTGGATATGATGGTCTCTTAAGCGAATAGCCTCCCTCTCATTCCCTCGAACATGCAGCACTCTTAGCTGCGTAGTGGTGCCTCTTTATTTGCCTGTTTGATTGGTTGGATCTGATTGCCTTTCTCTTTATTCACGGTCTCCTCTCTTTCCTGGTTACTCCTCCCTTTCTCCCTTCCTCTCCCTCTCCATCTCTCCTTCTCTCCTTCTCTTTCTCTCTGTCTCTTCATCCCGTGTTCGCATGTGAACTTCCACCTCATCCTAGTCGGTGTAGAAGGGACTCTCTTCAGTGAGACTTAGCTTTAACCCGTGGTATCGTAGCATGGAGCGCGGAGTCTTTTACCTTGGTTGATGAGCTCGGTAGAGAGAGACTCCCTATTTTGAGGGGTAAGTGTGCACATCCGCCACATCTGTGTTCGGCTGGTCGCGTCTGGGCTGATTGGCTGCTCTGGGATCGCAGGCTCAGGAGGAGCTCCCTGGCGTGTTTGGCGTCTCCTCTCCAGGCAAAGATAATGAGCGCCGATGTAGAGGGCTCCGCCAAGCCACTAAATAAAGCAATTACAGAGAGGTTAATTAGAAAAATGTCAAGTATTTTGTCATGTCTCGTGGTGTGATTTGGACAGAGACACAACCAAAGACTGCTTTGTCAAGGACCTGCCTCATCACTGTCACAAAGATATCTCTTTTTTTTATATTGTTATACATTGTGATTTTGTGCAATTAATTTTTCTTATTTGCTATTTATGCTGTCTCTGGTGTGTTGATGGTAATAAGAGATCAGTACGATGGCATTTAGGATGCTTGTTTCACTCCTGGCTTTGAAGAGACCAATTTACTTAGAGGGATCTGGTTACTCTGTGGGAAACTGTAGTTGAGTTGTAGTTAAGTAGCCGTTAAGTGCACACAGAGTGTGAAACGTTTTTATCATATTAGTAAAAATAGGTTTGCAATACTCTGACACCCAAGTAGTTTCAGTAACCCCCCTACAGTGCACTTGAACTGTATGGTGCGTCGGGGCATCAGAGCGTGTGGTGCTCATCTGACCCGAGCGCGGCCTGCTCGTGTTATCTCCAGGTGCTTATTACTGCTGTGTTTGCCTGCGTCTGGGACAGGGTCACCACACGGTTACATGTGTGTTCCCTCGGTTCATGTACAGGTGAAATAATGTAATAGTGTGTGTGTGTTTGTGTGTGTGTGTGTGTGTGTAGTGTGTAGTGTGTATGTTTGTGTGTGTGTGTGTGTGTGTGTGTGTGTGTGTGTGTAATGAAAGTCACTGCTGCAAGGCAGTGTTTGTTTTGTGTCTGCTGCTACCTGGCTGAATGAGTTATATCAGGCTAGGAGTGGCCAGCATGGGAACCCAGCCTCTAATACACACACACACACACACACACACACACAGACGCACACACACAATCACACAGTAGCATGTAAACACTCTCTTTCTCCCTATAACAACACTATTAAAACATGTAATGATGTGGCATGGAATCTGTAGTGGTGCTTTAAGAGAGCAGCCTGCAGCAAAATGTGACTGCAGGCTCTGCTTAGTGTGCTAGGAGCTAGTTGAAGAGGTGTGTGTGTGTGCATGTGTGTGTGTGTTAGCTCCATTAGCATGTAGCCTGCAGCTGCAGTTACCGCAGTTAGAGATGCAAATGAATGAGGTCATAAAATCCCCCATTAAGGGCAAGAGCTCCAGCTTGTGCTCGCAAGGCAGAGAGGCCAGGATAATGACAGATGGATCATGCAGATTTACCTCTCCATTCCTTTTTCTCCCTTTTTTTTCTCTCTCTTTCTGTCTTTCTCTCCCTCTCTCTCTGTTTCTCTCATACCCACACTCCCCCTCACTTATTTTCTTTCTCTCACACATATATTCTCTCTCGCGCGCGTGCTTACACACAAACACACAGAATATTTTCTTTCCTCTCTCTTTTTTTCTCTCTCATGCATGCACACACTCCCCCTCACGTCTCATAGCCATTTAACATCTCTCTCTCTCTCTCTCTCTCTCTCTCTCTCTCTCTCTCTCTCTCTCTCTCTCTCTCTCTCTCACACACACACACACACAGTTTATCTGCTTGTCTGAAGCAAGCTGTGCCCATAAAAGCATGTGTTTATGGGGCTTTAATTAATAGGCTGTACAGATGATGAGTGTTTATTGCCTGGCAGTGTCGGAGGTAGTGAGTGTGTGTGTATGTGTGTGTGTGTGTGTGTGTGTGCGGGGGTTAAGCAACTGAGCAACTGTGTATGTTTCCACTATAATAGGGAATACACGGTTAAAATTGTGTGCCCGTGTGTGTGTATGTGTGCGTTTACATGCAAGCCATCGCCGACAGTCCTGTGGCGCCTGTTTGGAGCCTCTCTCAGAGTTAGCCTCTGGCATGACCTGTCTTTACGTCCAGCTGCAGACACAGGGCAGCTCTCTGCCCACCCAGAGTGGGGTCTGTCCCCAGGGGGGTAGAGCGTTGGGGGGAAGCAGAGGTAGGACAGGTAGCCGTGCCCGAGGTTTGACCCCCGGTTGGAGTATCTGTGTTTACTCGTCATGGTGAAAGTCAATGTGCGCCGAGCAGAGAACAGAAGTGACCGGGTCTGGCCTCCTCTTATCACTGGCCTTTTATCTGGTAGTGTGTACTGGCCCTCACAGCAGAAAGACTACTCTAGGAGTTTCTCTGTGTGTGTGTTTGTGTGTGTGAACAGGGTCAAATCACTGCTCCCCCCCCTCTCCCTCTCTCTTTCTCTCTCCCTCTCTCTCTCTCTCTCTCTCTCTCTCTCTCTCTCTCCCTCTATCTCTCTGTAGTGATTTAGATAGTGAATAGTCATGTGATTTGTGCAAATGGTCATGTGATCCATGCCCCAAGTGTCACGTGCGGACAAGATTCTGAAATCGTAAATGTGACGGCGAGTGTATTTAAAGCGAAACAACGCTTTAAAAGGAAAAGGGAATAGTGTGGATGTAGGCTAAGTGTGTGTTTAAGGAAATGTAGTGAGCCCTGCTCCAGGAGGGCCTCTCCAGGTGTCCTGTCTCTCTATCTCTCTCTCTCTCTCTCTCTCTCCATCTTTCCTGTTCTTCATTCCTTCTGTCTTTTCCATCTTTTATCTATCCAGTCGTCCATCAATCCCAAAGTGGATTCATTGTAGGAAACAAAATCCATAGAGCACTTTACCCAGAAATCAATTCCCATTTCCCAGTTATGTCTCATCTAGGATTTTTCTTGTGGGCTTGATTTAGGAGCGACACAGCTCTTAATCTCACTGTGTATTTGAGCGCTCTGCTTCGCGATCGGTGTGTGTTTGTCGAAGCCTCGTGCCAATCCTCCCGGGGAGGCAGCGCGCCTTCCCCTCATGGTGCCTCCGACACCTCGTTTTACTCCTCTCCCTCGTCCCGATGCACGCTCCCCATCTAACGAGCAACTGGGCCATAATTACCCAACAGATGTCGGAGTACATTCACTACGAGAGAGCTGAAGAGAGGGGGGAATATGGTTGGGAAAAACAACATGTATACACCAGAAGCACACTGGAGACGCACACAGATAAATGTCTATACACTTAAACTCTGTTTGCATTTGTGTGGGTTTAAGTCATGTGAGTATTTGCTCTAATCCTGCCAAGGGGGATTTTCATAGAAGTGTGTGTGTGTTTGTGTGTTTCTGCAGGGATAATGAATATAAAGGACTACAGCTGTCGTTAGACCAGGTGACGTTGGCCAAACCAGCTTTCCCCTACACCAACACCCCAAACCCAGCATCCGACAACCGCAGACCCACCAAGACGAGAGCCGCTCGCAACAAAGGCAAGACACGGCTGTCTCCGTACTCACAGGTGAGTGTGTGTGTGTGTGTGTGTGTGTGTGTGTGTGTGTGTGTGTGTGTGTGTGTGTGTGTGTGTGTGTGTGTGTGTGTGTGTGTGTGTGCATGTTGTCACAGCATACTCATCAGTAGAGAATGGTTAGACGACTGCCAACCATTCCTTTGGAAGCAGCTGGAAGTTGAAAGGCGTGAAACAAGAACAAACATGGAACCCGTTGAGGAGAGTTTTTTTTCCCCCAATTGCTGCGACTCCTACAGTGGAACCAAACGCGGAGCTGTGAAACATTTTGGAAAATGGACAAGTGTGAAACATTTGGGAAAATGGATGAGGCGTTTTATTCTGTGCGCTTTTCCAGCCATCCACAGGTGTCTCTGGGTCCATTCTGTCAGTCTTAATGATGCCATCTGCACTTCACCACTCTGCAGCTTTACTTGGCTTGGCTTATTGTATCCGAGCTTTGTTATTACCGAATGGAAAATCACGGCAACTGTATGCTTTACAACAAAAACACCTCAAACGCTAAAAAAGCATCAGACTAAACAGTGTGGTATTTCTCTGAATATTATACAGTGTACATATGGCCAATTTAGCTTGTTATGCTTCTTATGTGATGTTCATCTCTTATGTGTATGTGATTGTGTGTGTGTGTGTGTGTGTGTGTGTGTGTGTGTGTGTGTGTGTTTCCAGTACCCTGGCTTCCACACTGAGCGCTCTGAGTCTGACCAGGACAGCCCATGGGGGGGCAGCCCTCACACAGACTCAGCCTCCCCCCAGCTCCTTGAGCCGACCGAGGGACTGGACACATCCTGCGCCTACCGCCAGTTCTCCTCCGCCGCCGACGCGGCTGCCCTGCCCCGTCCACTCTGCTACGGGCTGCCCATCGCTGAGGATCACCATGCCGACGGTCACGGGCACGCTCACCTGGGCTCGTGCGAGCGGGGAGGGCGCTGCGAGGCTGGCCGTTACTTTCTGGGCACCCCAGGGCAGACGGGCAGGGAGGCGTGGTGGGGAGCGGCCAGGTCGGTGCTGCCGCTGGCCAAAGTGTCGCCGGACAACGGTGACGGCTGTGATGTCCTGATGCCCCACATCGCCTCCATACACAGCCTGCACGGTAAGGCCACCTACGCAACATACGCACAGTGCGTGTGTGTGTCTGAGTGTGCATATGTGTTTACATATATGTGGTTTAATGAACAGTTAGGTTACCCTATGTTTTTCATTGTACTGTTTCATTCTAACCACTAAGTGTGTAAGTGTGTTTGTTTTCTGTATGTGTGTTTGTGTGTGTGTGTGTATGGGTTAACTCTCTGCTCTCTGCCCATGCAGGTCGTAGTCAGTGGGAAGAGGACAGTGTGGTCAGCTCACCCGACGGTGGCTCGGCCAGCGACTCAGGCGACCGATACCGCGGCGACCACCACTTCCGCTCGAGCCCCCAGGAGCCCAGCAAGATGGAGACGCTGATCCGCGCCACGCAGCAGATGATCAAGGAGGAGGAGAGCCGGCTGCACCTACGCAAGGGGCCCGCAGTGGCCGACCCGCCCACCCTCGGCCACGCCAACGGCCTGCCCAAGTCCCACAGCACCTGCTTCGCCTCCGACCTCTCCACCCAGGGCACGCTGCACTGTCGTGGGCCCGCCGGCCATCAGCCAGCGGTCAGCCCAGCGCCCAGCCCCGTGCCCCTCTCCCGCCTGGGCAGCCCGGGCACCGAGCGGCTGACCAAGCCCAAAGACTACCTGCAGCAGCAGCATCAGCAGCAGCAGCAGCAGCAGCAGACTGACCTGTCGCCCCAGCACCACGCCGTGGCGGCACACCCTCACCACCACCACCAGCAGCACCTCCACCACCCGCACCACCCGACCTCCCAGCTGCCCTACCCGAGCTCGTGCGCCGCCTCGCCCACGCCGGCCCTGTACCCGTCGCACCCGCGGCCTGCCTACCTGGACAAGCACGCCGCATACTCGCTGACGGGCTACGCGCTCGAGCAGCTGTACGAGGCCGACGCACTCCGGGGCTACTGCGGCAGCGGAGGCGGCTCCTCGCCTTATGAGGTGGCGTCGCACCTGCGCATGCCGGGGGCCGAGCAGGCGCCTGGACACAAGGGCACGTCGGTCATCATCACTAACGGGAGCTGACGCCCTGTCTGAAGGGGAGGTGTGGCGGGGGGTCAGCCATCATGGACGAAAAACAACAGCAAGAAAAAAAAAACAAGAACTTTGAGGTTATGCCATTAAGTCTCCACAGCAGCCTGTCCAACCTGTTTGTTTGTATTTGTGGTTTTGTTTTGTTTTTCTGTTGATCTTTTTGGAAACTTCACCAAATGCATTGTGGGAAAACTCTAGCGCCCAAATATGTTAGCAACAAGCCTGTCCAGCCGTTTTCTTTTTATGTTTGTTTGTTTGTCTTTGTTTTCTTTCATTTTATGTGATGATTTGAATACATGAGATAGAATTCACTTGAAATGCACTTTTTATTGCAGTGACATGGGTATGATTTTATCTCCTGTTCTTTGTTTCTTGTATCACTACAGCACTCTCGCTCTGTGTTCAGCTCAAATGACATGGAATCATCTTTAAAGCAACACAATGTAGTTCTTTTACTTTGAAATAATGACTTCAAACTTGTTTTGATGATACGCAGACTTCTGGGCAGAATTGCATCTTCGTCGATGCACCTGGAATGCCTGGTGTTGCACTATTTAGCTTTTCATTAGTTCTCCATGCATTGGGTTCCCCCTTAGAGCTAACTGGGTCCCCAGCACATTGGATATTGGATGAGAAAGGGGAGTTCCTACATTGTCTTACTTTAAACCCAACACGTAGCTCCCCCACTGCTGGTGTGCAGAGGAATCTCAGCACATCGTGCTGTACACCACACTACCACATTAGCAACAATAGCAGCAGAAAATCCAGCACACGTCAGCCGCTTTCCAATAATATGCAATTCTTACAGTCGCATCATCCCACTGAGACAGGGCCCTGAGAGAGGCTTGGGCTGAAGGCAGGGCCTGGGGTTGAGGGGGTTGGGGCGTGGGTCAGTCATGGGTGGAACAGGAGAATGGACACTTGTTTATGATGGGAAGGATAGAGGTTTGGTTAGAGGGTGGATGAGTGGAAGAATGGGTGGGTGGATGGATGAGTGGGCAGAGGTAGCGTGCATAAATGGAGGTGTGTGCTGTTTTCTGGAATATCGAGGAAGCTCCTACTCAAGAGGAGAAGCTAGCTGACCACGATCATGTGTGTGTGCGTCCTTCCACTCTCCCCACGTAGGTTATTTATACTGATTAGGAGGATTTTCTTGTATAACTTAGTTTTTTGAAAGCAGAATTTCTTCTTTTTTCATTTTTGAATTTATTTATGATGTAAATATGAGTTAAAACATAAAAAAGGAGAAACAATTTGAAAGTTGACAAATGTATTTATTATGTGAATGATACAAATGTTTTCCTTCCGTTTTAAATATAGTTCCAATGAAAGTCTCCGTGTGTTTTTGATTGAAGCAACTATTGTAGGTAATAAACATTATGGTTTAATTTAATTAAACATTTACTTTTTTATCTATCATTGCAATAATTTATTAGCAAAACTGGTCACCCTCGTTTTCACCAGCACACAAAAAACAGGATCCACCTTATTATGCATCTGAAAAAACAGTAGCCTGGTTAAGGTTACAATTGGGAAGCCTATTTTCGTATGCCTATGATAGCCTAAGCAAAAGCCTACGGACTGGAACTGAAATAGCCTACAGCGCACAGAAAGTTGCAAAATGCACATTTTAAGTGATGCAGGTTGACTAACCTAGCTACATGTCGAAAAACAGCTTTAATGTAGCCCTAGAAATTACATTTTTAATGTATCTAAGATTTACTTTTATTTTAGAAATAACTAAAACGAAAATAAACCTATTTTGAAGAACATTTCAGAGGATTTTTTTAATGAATTATCGTCAGACTTAGTGGGTCGGAATACACAATATGGATGTAGGCTATTTGTTAAGCATTGCTATTTATTATAAAAGGGCTTGACATCAGCTATGCTAGAAGGCTATAGCTTCCAGACAGCAGAGTGGTTGCAATAAATTCACATCCGAAAGCAGCCAAACATGCCTAAGCCTAATCATCATTTTTCAAATAACCGAGTCCGCTACATGCAGGACCAATTGCAAGTCATTTTTCATTTCATTATCAGGGAATGAACTTGTATTTCGCCCAGGCGTCTGAAACTTTCTTAGATCGATTTATTTTATTCTAAAGAAAATGTTCACATCTGTCCAGATAATTCTATCAAGTGATTGGAGCAGCGCAAGTAAACAAAAAAATATCTCTATGACAACAATAAAAATAATTTAGTTGACCCGAATCATTTTTCGCAAACAGTTCTGCAACAGACAGAGCTCTTCACGTTTGCGCCCAGAGCACAGTGCCTCTCCCTGGGTTATGTCTAGCCGAGATGTCAAATAAAACTCATGATGAGAATCGATACCGCAGGAGCTGCAATTAGGCAAGGCAGCGCTCAGGATCATAGAGGTCAACAGTAGGCTACGGGAAGGCAAGCAATTGGCAATTGGTTATGGCTATCGTGAGATGTTTACAGTTTGCCACTGTTTTAGGATCCCCTGACCGACTTGCCTGCATCTAAAATGTCCATTTCATTAAGGCTATTAAATGTTTTCTAAAACGAGAGAAGGGAGCGTTCTTTCGTTTTCACCGAGTTGCTTTGGATTAAGCTTTCGCTTCAAGTTCCAAGTTTCCTGCATTGCATTAAAGAGGTAGGCCTAGGAATAACCTGTGCTGTCATGGCAGATGTGTTGCCAAGCAACTGGGAGTAACACAGACACCATTAACACAAACCCAGGAGCTGTCTGTTCTGTACGGCCAGGGAAGCTGAACACCTCTTGCGGTTTCCCCCTGTGCACTACCTCTTAAAAATGCCCCTTTCCGTCTTTTCTCTCTCTCACACACAGTGCTGCAAATATTTACTACATCACTGTCGCATGTCATTGATTTTTTAGTAAGATCTGAGCTGCTTATTTTTAGATTGCTTTAAATCGGTGTAGGTTATTGCAACTGGATTATACCTTTAAAAACAATTGCGGTCTAACTGCTTTGACTAGTTATCTTCAGTCCTTTTGTGAAGAATGCCTCTTTCCCCCTCTTGGGATCAGTCGTCCTTAGTGGTTGCTGGTTACATCAGGCATTGTCCAGCGCCTGTCCAAAGCTTAGCGTAGCGCAGCAGAACAGGGGTTCAGGACGGAAGAGATCTCTTTCAGAAAGTCTCCACTAATCCAAACAGCTGATCTCTATCCACACCTCTCAAATCCAAACAGCATCTGTCAATCTGTGGCTTTGGTGGTGTGTGTGTGTGTGTGTGTGTGTGTGTGCTTGTCTCTGTGTGTGTGTGTCTGTACTGTATGTGTTTACAGGAGGCTTGATGGATTTTCAGTCTAAAGAGAGAAAAAACACACACACAAAAAAACAATTTCATACTCATACATACTTGGGTAAATCAATTTACCACCTCCACCTTTGGGAAGAATAGTGGTGGAGGAGGAGGCCTGCAGCTAAGGGAATGACCAGCTGGTGGAAAAAGCTGCACACCTGGATGTGATCATGCACTAGGAAGAGAAACATTATTTACAACCACAGGGAAAGCAACCAAGATATGTCACTCATGTCACAATCAAAGGCTGGGTCAGAGATGAAACCGCTTGCGAGGAGGAGTCGGTCCAGGCGTTGGATCGGGCCTGGCCATCCAGCGACGGGCCTCTGGTGGGAATCAAAAACATCCTTCAAGTGTCTGGACGCTGCTCAGTACAGAGTGAAGGAGAGAATAAAACAGCAGGATGGACAAATAAGCGCTTTCATGTGCTCCTTTCCAGAAGTGTCTGAGACTGAGGAGTGAGTTATTATATATTCTTTGGCTGGGTCTTGTGCATAATAATGCCATAGTGTCTGTGTAGAATGCAACCCTGGTCTCTCCCTGTCGAAAGGGGGGAAATGGCTGTTGGACTTGTGGCTGGGCCAGCGCAGGGGGAGCTGTGTCCTTTACTGTCTGGGTGCTGCTGATATTCAACATGGTGCAGCCGCACAGTAGCCTAGGGAACACTGAGGGCATGTTTTTTGTGTGACGCATTTATGACTAAATGCGTGAATCTTGGCAGATGTCTGAAGAACAGCGGATTAAAGCTTACTTTATCTGGTTTAAAGAGTTGAGTGGCCTCTTCTGATCAGAGATTCTGTCTGAGGTTAGAGTGGATTTACCACAGAGCACAGTGGCGCCTCGGGGTGTTTGTTGTGATGTGTTGAAGGTTTGCTGTATGTGGTCATGTAACCTGCTCTCACCTTGGACAGAATGTCTGGACAGAAGAGGCCACTTTGGCCTTTGGTCAGTAACATAAAACTGACAGATAAAGTATGCTTGAACACCAAAGTATGCCGGTTTTCCATACATTGATTAAGCCTAATCCTTGACCTTCATTGAAGTTCT
>NW_027468587.1:25041783-25046783 GCF_046254945.1 Alosa pseudoharengus
TGCCAAACTGACATTTTAGGTCCAGAGGCTCAAAACTGAAGTCTAAAGTATGAGCCTCTGGCCTTGAACCATCCCTTTGGCAAATAAATAATCATTGGAGATCTGTATTGGGTGCAGTTTAGCCCATACTCTAACAGAAGGACAGTAGCCACAACTCTCAGAGCACCTGCCACCTGCCAACAGCAAGCTTTCCAATGTCACTCCACATGGAGGGACAATATCCCTGAATCTGTACCCTGCGATCCCCACCCAACAGCTCTCTCCTCAGTCCCTTATCTGCCTGCTAACACCATCGCTCAGGTTTGTTTCATTTGCTTTGTAGGCTATGTGCATAACCAGGAGTGTGTGTGTGTGTGTGTGTGTGTGTGTGTGTGTGTGTGTGTGTGTGTGTGTGTGTGTGTGTGTGTGTGTGTGTGTGCGCGCACGCTTTCACTGTTACTGCACTTCTATGTTTCTGTTTTCAATGCTTTGTCAGCACTATTTTTCTTTGACTATTTTTCTTTTCTTTGTCATACATAAAACATATTGGAACTGAATTGAACATGGGAGTGGGTGAGACAGCAGACAAGCCTGTGACAGAGAAATGAGAGGGGAGAGCTATAGAAGGGACAGGAATAGAATCTGGGAGGGTAATGGATGCAAAACCACAAGACAGAGTGCAGGAAGAGAGGGAGACAAGTGAAAGAAAAGAGAGACAGAACTGGAAGACAGAAGAGAGGACAGAAACACAGGAGGATGAAAGGAGTGAAAGAAAGAAGATGCACACTGCTTCTGGCAATGTGGCCGCCAACCAGACAGCAAACAAACAAATGGACACAAAGAGAAAAATGCAGTGTCACAAAATGAAGAACGAGTACAGGACCCAGTCAACCAAAGGGATGTTATTAGGAAAGAACACAGAAATAAACAGAAAGAAAGAGAGGGATGTAGAGAGAGGGAGAAGAAAGAGAGAGACAGACAGAGTGAGATGGACAGATGAAGAGAGGGAGAAGAGAGAGAGAGAGGGGGGAAAACTGCTTCGTTGTTAAGAAAGTCATCTGAATTCAACAGCCACACTCCCCATTGATCGGGTGAGCGGCGCGAGAAAGCAAAATGTTTGGCTTATTTTAGCCAATTAGCTGCGAGTGAGCCCATTGTGGGAGCGCTATTGAGCGGCGCGCGCTGAAAGTGCGTATTGTTGGCACGCTCAATGAGGGATCAATGAGCAGACTCTGATAGGATTAGGCAGGTAATCGATGCTCAGCACTAATATATTAACAAGGTAATTACCATCTCTGGCCAGCAAGAGCAGAGAGGAGCAGGGCTGAGGAGAGGAGGGAGGAGAGAGGAGGAGAGGAGATGGGAAGAGGAGAGGAGGAGAGAAGAGGATGGAGAAGATGGGGAGAGGGGGTGAGAGGAGATGGGGAGAGGAGAGGAGATGGGGAGAGGAGAGGAGAGAGGAGGAGAGGAGAGGAGAGGAGAGGAGAGAGGAGGAGAGGAGAGTAGAGAGGAGGAGAGAAGAGAGGAAAGGAGAGGAGAGGAGAGGAGAGAGGAGGAGAGGGGAGGAGATGAGGAGAGGGGGTGAGAGGGGAGGTAAAGAGAGCTGTCAGTGTCAGTGACACCTGACATTACTGTCTATGCCTGACAGGATGTGACACGTGACACATGATGGGCCACAGCCGCCATTTTCATCCACATGAACAATGGACATTTGTTGAGTCAAAAGGCGAAGTCCGGGATACATCAGACTGCTTGGTAAAGTCAATATATTTAGCTGCAGCTAAATCTGAACTTTAGAGCAGTGGCTGTTTAACCAGTAGCTTGTGCTAAATTAGCTATCAATCCCACATTGTAGTTAGGGGTGGGGTTTGTCTGTCGGTGACTGGAACAGCATGTAATGGGGGGGGGGTGTAAGGGAGGTGTGGGGGGATGAGGGAACTGTTCATCGTATTACTAATGATGGGTGTGTGTGTGTGTGTGGGGGGGGGGGGTGCGGTGCGTGAGGGAAGTGTTAGTGGAGGGGGGGGGGGTGCGGTGTGTGAGGGAGGTGTTAATAGTATTACTAATGATAACACTTCACACTGGTCACCACACACAAAAGCACTGGCCTGCCATTAACTGGTAAATCTTTCAAATACCAATTAACCATGCCCTGCAGCATGTAGACTTGGAGAAAGAATGTGTGTGTGTGTGTGTGTGTGTGTGTGTGTGTGTGTGTGTGTGTGTGTGTGTGTGTGTGTGTGTGTGTGTGTGTGCATGTCTGTGCATGTATGTATTTGTGTATGTGTGTGTGTGTGTGTGTGTGTGTGTGTGTATGTGTGTGTGTGTGTGTGTGTGTGTGTGTGTGTGTGTGTGTGTCTGTGTGTGTGCGTGTGTGTGTGTGTGTGTGTGTGTGTTTGTGTGTGTGTGTGTGTGTGTGTGTGTGTGTGTGTGTGTGTGTGTGTGTGTGTGTGTGTGTGTGTGTGTGTGTATTTGTGTATGTGTGTGTGTGCGTGTGTCTGTTTGTGTGTGTGTGTTGTATAATCTGCATTTATTTCTGTGTAATTATGAATTGGCCTGTTTCATTCACCCAAGAAACCTCTTGCTTTTGTTTTACTCCCATATTTCAATTACACTTACAATTAGCCCAAATTGTTAAAAAACATAACTTCACCTGACATTTGTTATCTTTTATCATCATACAATTATAAAAAGAATTTCCTCATGTGTGAAAAATAAAATGACAGCAACAAAAATACCCAGTCAGATGGATCAGAGAAGCTTAAAGAAAAGAAAGCACATTCTTCAAAGGGAGTTCATTTTGTCAAATTTCCCTGCTTGCGTCGGCAGAGAGAGTAATAGTGGGAGGGTGGGTTGGAAAAGAGAAGAGAAAATGAGAAATAAAGAGAGAGGGGGGATAGAGAGAGACAGAGAGAGGAGAGATCACAAGAGGCAGATTGAGCGCACTAGTGTTTTGTGCAGCAAAGCATCCTCAAACACGGTCACGTTTAAAAGCTCCCGCAGCACTGTTAGCTAAAGGAACTGAGCTGCTTTGAGGGGGGCTCATTCTTTTGTCCGGAGGTGGGGACTGGCTTAGCACGGTCACTTTGTATTCTCTACAGGGTTTGTGCTTTTGGCCTGCATATATGTGTGTGTGTGTGTGTGTGTGTGTGTGTGTGTGTGTGTGTGTGTGTGTGTGTGTGTGTGTATGTATTGGGGGATGAGGGGTTGGGTGGGTAGCAGTATAAGTACTTAAGCAAAGTTTATATTTGCCCAGGAATTTTCTAAGCTTTGCTTTTTAGTTGGGTTGAAAAACAATAACCAGGCTGAAGGGACCGTGCCATTATAAGCACTTATGCAAAGTTCATATTAGCATTGGAAATTTTAACCTTGGCATGGATGGCCAAGACGCTTGCACATAATGCTGTCTGGTTTAGAAATCAGTTTTCGTTTTTTTCCCTCTTTTTTTTTCTTTTTCTCATTCATTCTTTCTTTTTCTTTCTTCTTTTTTTCTTTCACTCTTTCTCAATTTCTCTCTCTTTCTTTCTCTGATTTTTTCCAGTCCCCAAGAGTGCTTTCCTTTGACATTTTGAAACTTATGTGCTGCAAAGCAAAAGAAAATCCAAACCATAATGACTGTTTACAGCCTCTCTCCAGACTTCTGTTGGTTGTTATTTGTTTTGGGATTTCTTGTTTGTGTGTGTGTGTGTGTGTGTGTGTGTGTGTGTGTGTGTGTGTGCCTCTGTGTGTGTGTGTGTATTCTACATGGGTATTCTGGAATGTTGGCATGAAATGATGTGTATATGAAATAATGCATATCCACCCATGTAAAGAAGACAAATTCCGTTTGATCTGAAAGGGGAGGTTTGATCAGACATGGCACAAGACGGAGGAAATGACGGTCGGCATCAAAACTCCGGCGATGGCTCTGTTTAGCCACGAGGCCCCTCCGGATTCACCGGCTTCCCTCGGTGAAATCTTCCAGGAAGGCGGCGCCGAACGCCTCACAAAGCTGCTCTGATTGAAAAACGCCGCCGACAAATCTAATCTGCCGGCTGACGCATATCCTCAGAGCTCAGAACAGGCGTGCGGGTTTCAGTCGCCGGCTTGAGTTCTGGTCGTTTGGTTCTTGTTGTGACGGCGGGGATTGGCAGTACAGCAGAGGAAGAAAATCTCCCCTCCATTTTACTCAAACAGTATGTACACATAGACACACACACACACAGTCACAGACAGACAGACATGAGTTTACACACAAATAGGCAGAAGTACACAGACAGACACACACACACACACACACACACACACACACACACACACACACACACACACACACACACACACACACACAAATACACACAAACACACAAACACACACACAGTACAACCAAAGCAGCCCATCTGTGTGCCGCAGCCTTTCCAGGGTGGACTCTGGGAAGACATCCAGGGCTTGACCAGCCAGCTCAGGCACTGTTTACCAAGGAGGCTGCACAGAGAGCTCTCCTCTCTGCTACTGTTACCTGCCTCCCAGCAAAGCCAAGAGACGCACACACACACACACACACACACACACACACATACACACACACACACACACACACAGGCCCGGGGTGGGTAATCGGGAGAATCAGGAGTATTCCCGGTGGGCCGCTTCACTTTTGGGCCGGTCGAGGAAAAAAAATGTTGACATTTGTCACGTTAGTCTAGTTAGTAGGCTATACACGTTCTGCATTCTGTGCATGACACCGTTGCCTCTGCATGGGTTGTAGCCTACCATGTGAGGGAGTTCTCCCCTCCCAAAAAGAGTTGGTTGGGTCAATATAGCCCGTCTTTTCCAAAAAGTTTTCTCAGCCGGGCCGGCCCTACAGTAGCCATAAGCGTCAGGAAGGATGGATGGTAGAAAGAGGCCAGGAGGGACTGAAACGGCCAGGTAGAATGCTGCTAAATGTGCATAGCTTCCAGATTACAGACAAAAGTGGCAACTGGTAAAGAGAGATAGCTTATAGGCAATGATTATTAGCAATGTAATTATTGGGCTAATA
>NW_027468587.1:25051783-25059283 GCF_046254945.1 Alosa pseudoharengus
ATTAACCATAAAGACTACAAACTTGAGTGCATTTAGTTGTTTTGGTCCTTTTATCTGAGCTATTATTAAACCACTGCAATCATGTGCCAACAACAAACCTGGATATATCATGGGCTAATGTCCCAACTGGGTGTGTCTCTAATTTCTAATACTTGCCTGATACCAATACACACATGCAAAGTATCATGTACATTTTGAGAAGTCGTTCAGTTTGCAAGAGTTGTGTGGTATTTTGCAATTTGTTTGTGCTGAGAGTTCGTTTACAAAAAGTTTGCATAACCAAGCGTGAATAAATGTGGTAGCCTAGCCTTGCAAGTGTCACGAGGCTTCTATGAGCCAGAGGAGGAAAGAGATGACTCTAAAAAGGATGTCGAACACTAACAAAGCATCTGACTGCAGACAAGGAGCCCCTGGTTCAAATCAGGGTCTTGGTCTGAAACAAGCCTGCAGAAACTCACAGTAGCAATGCAACAGCTGCATTGTCAGTATTTCTCAGTCGCCTTTCACTAGTCCAGGGCTTTACGTACAGAGGGAACAGTGTGTGTGTGTGTGTGTGTGTGTGTGTGTGTGTGTGTGTGTGTGTGTGTGGGTGTGTGTGTGTGTGTCCAACTTCTGTCAATTAAATAATCTGCCTAAATCACACAGCAGAGTCGAGAGTCAGAGAGGTTGCTAGGCAACCTTATGAGTCGCGTGATGCCGAGAGAGTTGGGACATGATTCGCCATATCCTGCAAGACCTCTCCAGAGAGACGGGAGAGAGAAAAAGAGAGAGAGAGAGAGATGGAGAGAGCGAGGGAGAGGAGTGTAGTGGAACGGGGAAGGGAGAAGCTAGAAAAGATAAAGCAGGAACGAGATAGAGAGACAGACTGATCGGAAAACAGCAAGCTGGCCAACAGAGACTGGGAGTGAAGGAGTGAGTGAGTGAGTGAGAGTAGACTAAAAGTGTATAGACCCTCTGCTGGTGTGTGTGTGTGTGTGTGTGTGTGTGTGTGTGTACAAGAGCCTCATGTTTTAGTGAAATGAGCTCTAATCATCATGAGGAAAACAGCCACGGGCGTCTGGGGGAACAATGCGGGGCCTGTTACAGGCACAAGACTTAAGCACTCTCAGCTGTGCTCACAGTGTCAGTGTGTTTACCGTGCATTCACTCCCCCCCCCCACTCTCTCTCTCTCTCTTTCTCTATGAGCCAGTCTGCATATTTACCTTACAGATAGGTGTGAAATTTCATTGCTTCACACAACTTGTACTTATCACACAAAGTGAGGCTTTAGAACAAGCAGAGATACCTGAGTGTGTGCTTTTCTTTCTTGTTAAGAGACTGAGGGGTGAACAGGAGGGTAAAGGGTTATGAGTAGGCGTGTGTGTGTCTTTCTTTTGTGTATGTATGTCTGTGTGTGTGTGTGTGTGTGTGCGTGTGTGTGTGTGTGTGTGTGTGTGTGTGTCTTTCTTTGGTGTATGTCTGAGCCTATGTTTGTGTGTGTGTTTGTGTGTGTCTATGTGTGTGTGTGTGTGTGTGTGTGTGTGTGTGTGTTTGTGTGTGTGTGCATGCATGCACATGTCTCTCTCTCTGTGTGTGTGTGTGTGTGTGTGTGTGTGTGTGTGTGTGCGTGTGTGTGTGTGTGTGTGTGTGTGTGTGTGTGTGTGCGTGTATATGTGTGTGTAAAGAAGGTGAGTTGTTCTTTAGGATTGTTGAGAACTATTTAGGATGTGTGTGTTAAACTCAAACACTGTGCTGAGAATGAGGCCTTCAGTGTGGTGAGAGATGCAGTATATGGAGAGCACTGAGAGACCACCAGTGTGTTCCTGGCTGGTGGAGTTTCACATAAGTCAAGTTGTAAATCAACAGTTAGCGCAATCTGGGGAGGCAAACATCATTTTATCACATTTTCACAATAGCAAGAGACTTCAGCAAGATTCAAGTCCATTACTCATACACTTCCTAATAAAATGAGGCAATTTTGATTAATCCCACACTGTCATACTTTTCTCCGGAAGACTAATAAAATAACAGCTGTGTTCACACATTAGTAAATGAAATAGGCTCGGTACACTTTTCAAACTGTGTCTCCCATGCATGTTGACCATCTCTGTACTGATTCAATTTAGGTTTTTAACTTAGAAGGTGTTACTTAGTCTGTATTCACACAGCATTATTAGTGACTTATAACCTCTTTATAAACACATAGTTACTGATATAACCACCTATATATGTATGCTAATATATACTGTAAATCACCTTCTGTATACCAACTGTATACCATTGTCTACATTGCACTATATATCTTGTCCTGCCTATGCACCACATATATATCACGTTGCACTTTTCTGCTTTTTTGCACTTCTGGTTAGACGCAAATTGCATTTTGTTGTCCTTGTACTTGTAAACTGCACAATGACAATAAAGTTCTAAATCTAATCTAATAACTCATCAGCTATAACATCATTATAGCTTTTATCTGTCCTAATCCTGATAAATGTCCTTATCAATTACAATACAGCTATCACACAGTTATAACTGACATAACTACAGGCACATATCTGTCACAATCAGTCACATAGCCTCAATAAGTCTGTTATTTAATATGAAGATGCAATCTGACTCTCCAAACATGCTCTGTGTTCCTTGGACTGGCAGGCTGTGGCGTAGGGTTGGAAGGAAGTTGGCTTTTTTACTCCACAAGTGGAGCTGGTCTCTCCCTTTCTTAGCCAAGCTGCCAGCCATACATCCAGCCAGCGCAGCACTTCGCCCAGCCAGGACAGCAGCCTCCACATCTCTCACATTAACACTCCGTTTTGGCTCAGTGCCTCCTGACCCAACACGCAGCCTCCCTCCGCCTCAAGCACTCTGAAACAGAGACAGGGCAGTCTCAGCACTGCCTCGCAAGATGTTAACTGTTATACTATGCAGAACTGGTCTCAGCACTGCCTCGCAATACGTTCACTGTTATACTATGCAGAACTGGTGAGGGAGGTGAGGGAATGAGCTCGAGATACATGTAGTTGTGAAGCATTGTAGCTAAATCACCAGCCACATCACCTCCGCTGCTTTTCAGATATGGAGCTTAAAAAGAGTTTACCTGAGGCTGCTGGGAAAGTAAGCCAAGATGTTCTGAGTGTTGGCATGCTGGCATTCATTCACCTACGTTGCGAGATCTTGTGGATGTGGTCATGCCCAGAGTACGGTATCAGTGTAAGGGTTTGAGTTTAAGATGAACAAAGAGCAACATCGCACAATGAGCAAAATGCCTTGTGTTTGAGCTACAGCTATCGTGCAGGTGTGCGAGAGCATTGAGCGTTGAACAGATGTTTCTGCTTAGGTTTGTGCTCATGGTGTTAAATTAGCGGCAATAATGAGGTGAATATACTTGCTCTAGCCCGGCCATTTAAATAAGGACCTTATTTGTGGTGAAACATGTTCTGGTGCACAGGCTTAACATAATACTCTTAAAATGAATGTGCTGTCCCTAACTGGACACAGAGATGTGTTCAAAAACAATGTAAGTTGTGTTGTTTTTAAGGCAAGTTGTGTTATTTTCAACACATATTGTGTAACAAATAAAAAAAGGAAACAACATAAAACTGTGTTGTCCCTATCTGGACACAGAGATGTGTTAAAAACAACGCAAGTTTTCGTTTTAAGAGTGTGGTAGCTGCACAAGACAAACAAGGCGTAGAGGGGAGGCAAACAACTGCACCAGGACCATGAGAGAGCCTCTGCTTAATAAGGGCACACTTTGGGAGGCCAATTTCAATTCTGAAGTTTGGCAATGAACACAGTCCCACTCATACACAGCCTCTTGAATATCACTGTCGTGAACATTTAACCTCTGATTTAACAAAGATCGTGTAAAAACAAACTTGACATGCATGAAAGGTCTGAACGTGTATAAGGGCAATTCCATGAAAAACTGTCACATCCATAACGGCAACTAAATACCATGGCATTGTGTTGGCATTATGGATGTCACAGTTTTGCGGGGAATTACCCATAAGCCTTATCACCTAATTTTGCTCACATCAAGCGCGTAGTCCTCATGACTGCATTCTTGGAGATGTTGAATTTGTGGATCGTTGTCAGGGATGAGAAAAGGTTTTGCACCACAAAATCCTCAGTGCATCAGGGCCTTGTAGATAACTAAAAGAGGCTTTCATCCAAAGTGATTTACTATGGCCCCAGCCGTGGCGCAACTGGCTGGGGCACCTGCACCGTACGCCGGCGACCGGGTTCGATTCCCACCCCGTGGTCCTTTCCGGATCCCACCCCGAATCTCTCTCCCACTTGTCATTCTCCACTGTCCTCTCATTAAAAAATACTTTAAAAAAAAGTGATTTACTATACCAAATGACTACAAAGATGAGGGTTCTACACATATCCTGTCTGAGATTGCATTAATGTTACTTGAGTTTAGATTGGTGTTGTTTCCTTTTTAGAGCACACACAGATCTGTATTCAAAGGTGTTTGCAGAAATAATCTGTGAATAAAGTCTGCAAAAATGGGTTTGTCTTGAGAAAACACTAAGAAAGTGTAAGAAAAAAGTGTGGAGCGAGTTAAGTTAGGAGCGAGTTAATAGTTTAGCAGGCCAGAGAACTTGCAAGCACTCCCAGCTGTGTGCATTTTAATGCACTTAAACACAAAGCATTTACATCCAACCCCCCCCCCCCCCCCCAAACACACACACACACACACACACACACACACATACACACACACACACACACACACACCCGACCCCCCCCCCCCCCCCCAGACTGGGCCGGGGGCCGACCTGCGGTTTCCTCCTCCACTGCCGGGAGGCCGGGCCCAGAGACCCACGTGGAGTCATTTAACCAAAGTGGGGGCAGTAAATGATTAATTATTGAATTAATTAAAGAAGCACAAAGGAGTCCATCCATGCACTGACTGAGTAGGAGAAGCAGGCAGCGTTATGTGTTAATGGCTTTGTTTGGGCTGCACTGGTAATGGCTTTGGGCTAGAGGAGAAGCACTATAGGGAAGAGATACAGTAAGCAGTGTGGTGTTGGGGGAATAACAGAGGCCAGAATAAGGTTGGAGAGGGTTTGAGTCAATCCAGCAGCTAAATGAATGAATGAACATGTGTCTGTTCTTCTGTGTGTGTGTGTGAGTGTGTGTGTGTGTGTGTGTGTGTGTGTGTGTGTGTGTGTGTGTGTGTCTGTGTGTGTGTGTATGTGTGTGTGTGTGGCTGGTGTGTGTGAGATGGTGATGTAAGGTGCACAGGGGCCCATGGGGGCCACGGGTGATGTGACGTGCACACATGGGCCCCTAATAGTCTGAGTGACGTGTGTGTGTGTGTGTGTTTGTGTGTGTGTGTGTGTGTGTGTGTGTGTGTGTGTGTGTGTGTGTGTGTACGTGTGTGTGTGTGTGTGTGTGTGTGTGTGTGCTCCTCCAGATGTGTGCCTTGGCCGCTACTGCCCCAGACGCCACCTCCACACCAGCTCACCAGATGAGTGGGCCACACGCTCCACTTTCTCTCTTCTTTCTTTCTTTCTTTTTTCTTTCTTTCTTTCTTTCTTTTTTGTTCTTTCTATCCTTCCTTCCTTTTTTTCCTCCATTCTGTCTATTCTCTCATTTTTTTTAAATGCTAATTTTACAACAACCGAGGGGTCAACCAATTATGGCTGATGGCCGTACACTAGCTTTTGATTAGCATGAGCGGGGAGGCGTCTGCTCCTCAGGTGACGGAGTCTGCTCCGCTCCCTCTCATTCCTAAAGGGGAGTTAATGGGCCGTAATGTGCGCGGACGAATGAGGCATCGCACGGCTTGATTATTAGTCGCCACATCCTTGATTAGAGCTGTCAATGGCCACGCACGATCCACTCGGAACAGTAGCCCACATCAAACTCCGCTAATTAGGCCCCGAGTTGAATATTTAAGGTTGGAAAAACGTCTATCAAGCTCCGCAAATTGCTCCTGTATCCATAGGCAGTTTTTCCGTCGTCTGTCGTTTGTTTTGTTTTGTTTTGTTGTTTCGAAAGCTGTAGAGGTAAACACGACACAAGGGGGAAAACACGGTGTCTGTTATTCAAAAACATTATTCATTAACATCGTTAACACAGCGTTCAGCTGTCATTTATGACATGCCATTTCACAGATACGTGCTTTTTCACTTTTTTAATCATTCAAATTAAAATGTAATTATGATCACTGTTGTTCACCACAGAATGTCTTTCTTTTGTTTATTATGTCTTCTTTTTTTCTTATTCATTCTTTCTTTTTTTGATATCCTTCTTGTTTTGTATTTTCTTTCTTTCTCTCTCTCCTTCTCCTTTTTTTCTCTCTGTCTATCTTCCACTCAGCTATCCAGCTTGTGCGGTCCCTAAAGTTCATGCACAAAGTTTCTGTAAATAAAAACACTTGGCGTTAACCCCCCCACCCCCCCCAAGAGACGCGGCGAGCAGCTTTTCATCTGCTCCCAGTGGACCAATCGCAATCTGTTGTCTTTTAAAGCGTGTGCCTCTTTAACCCTTTCTGTCCTCCCACACAGACGGACAGGGATGGGGAAGAGTTATGTTGGCCCCCACCCCACCCCCTCACATACAGACACACACACACACACACACACACACACACACACACACACACACACACACACACACACACACCCCCACACACACACACACACACCACCCAATGACCAATCCTCCCAAACATATAAACTTGAATTAGGTAGAAATGGTGGGCAGAGTGCAGTGTGACATATGGGTGGATATAAGTGCTCACGCTTGCTGGTGGTAAACATACATTTCGTACATACGTTAGTGTGAGGTGTTGGTCAGTCACACCTCCAGGGCTGTTTTTCAGAGGCTGGGGGAGTGTGAGAGAGGGAGTCAGAGACAGGGGCAGAAGCATCGAAAGAGTGAGAGAGTGAGAGAGAGAGAGAGAGAGAGAGAGAGAGATGCAAGGTATAAAGTGAGAGATGCGTGAGAGGGAGAGAGAGAGGGAGTGAGACTGAGAGAGAGCTCAGCTGTCTGAATCTCTCAGTACTGTGACAGCAGAGCAACCCTGCTCCTAATTCTTACAACACCTGTGCACAACACATCCCGTCTGACCGTGCCCCCAGCTACCCTTACACACGCACACACGCACACGCACGCACGCACACACACACACACACACACACACACACACACACACACACACACACCTCACTCTCACACTTACTTACAAACACATCCATCCATCTTCTCCTCCTCTCACCACTTAGCCAGAAATCTCCATGACATCGCAAACACGTCTGTCAAAAACCACAAACACACTCTTCTACTACATACTGCAGGCCCTATGCACTGAAATGTATAAACACACACAGGCCTGAGTTTACATATGTGAAATACACCACATGCAGACAGGTCAAATAAACAACAAAAGAAAGCAAGAACGGACAATAGTGACATATCCAACAAAAAGCTTGGTGGATGTTTATGCATGTCACACAAATACATACACACATGGAATCATGTTTGGACGCATCCTCGCACAC
>NW_027468587.1:25061783-25281783 GCF_046254945.1 Alosa pseudoharengus
CACTGACAAAATCATTAAGTGTGGAGAAGCGCATAAGTATGTAGAGTGAGCGGGTTCCACCGCTCAGATTGGACGGAATGCTTGAAATGCAGCATACACACATACACACACACAATACATACACACACACACATACAGACATTACACATATACGCACACACACATACACATACAAAGACATTACACACACACACACACACACAGACACACACAAACACATACAAAGACATTACACATATACATACACACACACACACACTCATAGATTTGCACTCACTCATACATTAAGGAATCATATGCAAAGAGAAGTGGTTGACAATTTGTGTGTGTAGCTGGTCAGCGATATTGGAAAAAAAGTGATCTCTTTCACACACACACCCTGTAGCAGGTCAACATGTCACCAGTGATTTATTGAGTTCTGACCCGTTAGGCCACAAGGATCTGATGCACCCATTTTGGGCTAAGCGGATCCGTTACAAGGCCACGGCGCCACTGGAAGGCTGGTCACTCTCTCTGAGAGAGGGGGGAGGTGGGGGTGGTCAACAGGTCAAAGGCCAGCCTGCTCGGATGC
Source organism: Alosa pseudoharengus (assembly GCF_046254945.1). Lineage (NCBI taxonomy): Eukaryota > Metazoa > Chordata > Actinopteri > Clupeiformes > Clupeidae > Alosa > Alosa pseudoharengus. The sequence continues at coordinate 25,062,355 of NW_027468587.1, forward strand.
TGGAGTTGGCCAGAGTGATTGACTGGGAAAACAAACTCTGGGAAAGCTATAGAAAGGTCGGGTGCCACTGCAACCTGCTCATCTCGTGTGTGTGTGTGTGTGTGTGTGTGTGTGTGTGTGTGTGTGTGTGTGTGTGTGTGTGTGTGCGTGTGTGTGTACGTGTGTGCGTTGGTGTGTGTGTACGTGTGTGTGTGTGTGTGTGTACGTGTGTGTGTGTGTGTATGTGTGTGTGTGTGTGTGTGTGTGTGTGTGTGTGTGTGTGTGTGTGTACTCTCGTGCTGGGCCTAACCATAATACGTTTATTATGCCAGAGTTTAAATCACTGATGTTATCTCTCCCAAGATGTGCGGCTGTGTAAATGTCAGGGAATTGATATAGCTTACAGTGTAGTTTAGAAGGATCACTGATCCAAAACTCTCCTCAGAAACATTATTCTGAGGCCTGGCTTGGACAGCACCTTTAGAGCCTGTGCCTGTTTTATCAGTGAGAGATACATGAAGGCACACACAACAGATATTTACTGTGAACACTGAAAATGGTCTTGTCTGTGCAGTTAGCAAACTGTCAATAGTGTGATATACGTTTTCTTCATGGGCTCTCACACCTTTGTGTGTATTTTTGTGTCTGTGTGGGTCATTGTTTCCTTAGCTTCAGCCTTACTGCTGCCTCTTTTTTTGTGTGTGTCAGTAAAATGCAAACTTCATCATACATCAATTTCACCTCGATCAGAATAATGCAACATACATTTTCATAAAAGAGAAAGTGCAGTTTAAATACAAGGGTGATTTTAGGTATACTGTATGTAAGCAGTGAGTATCTACCCCGCTGATGACCCAGAAGCGATAGCACTCTTTGATTTGAGTAATTAGCTTCAAAATCCAAAACATTTGCATGTAATTGGAGAATATGAAAACAGGGCGCATCGCCTCGCTGATGTCTCTCACTGTGTAGTTGCGGGGTTAACAAGTGCAGACACGAGTCTTTGGTAGCATTCATAAGCCAGTCTGGGAAAGGCATGGAGTGTCTAGTTCCACACCTACTGAGTGAATGTTGTTCAGCGTTGTTTGCTCAGGGGAACGTTAAAGAAGCACTATGCAACAATTTTAGCAAAAATTACCTTAATTATGCAGGTTGAGAGTCGTTCTGATGGTTCTACAACACTTTCTGGGTCGTTTGGTGGGTGTTTCGTCTCCCCCTATCGCTTCTCTGCGGAAAAAACGAATACGAGTAAATCCGGATGTGACAGCGGAAGTATCCAATCGCGCCTCAAAAATGTAGTCAGATTGTAGTTTCGAAGAAGACTGCAAAACTTGGCTTTGTTGCTGTTGAAAATGTTTGTAGCCTACCCTTGGGTGAACTTTGTCTTGTGGTTTGATAATCTCTTGAACAATGTGTTTGCTCGACCGTTTTATTGTGAGCCCTGTATGTGTTTAGCTTGGTTTCTTGATGGCTAGCTCACTAGCTAGTGGGGGTTTAGTGTAGCAGTCACTTGCTACCGAAGCTGCATGGGGAGCTGTGTAGTGAAAAATGCGAGCCCAAATCCGGCGAAAACCCAGAAACAGCGAAGGAATAACCACACCTGCATAGTGCTTCTTTAAACAGAAAACTCTGTTATGCCAAAAATATGCCCAGCTGGTCATGGTCCCACGTCAGGGTCTAGTTCTGGTTCTCTAGTCATGATCCCATGTCAGGGTCTAGTTCTGGTTCTCTACCCAGCTAGTCATGGTCCCATGTCAGGGTCTAGTTCTGGTTCTCTACCCAGCTAGTCATGGTCCCATGTCAGGGTCTAATTCTGGTTCTCTATTCAGGGTCTAGTTCTGGTTCTCTAGTCATGGTCCCATGTCAGGATCTAGTTCTGGTTCTCTACCCAGCTAGTCATGGTCCCATGTCAGGGTCTAATTCTGGTTCTCTATTCAGGGTCTAGTTCTGGTTCTCTAGTCATGGTCCCATGTCAGGTTCTAGTTCTGGTTCTCTACCTCGTCATGGTCCCATGTCAGGGTCTAGTTCTGGTTCTCTACCCAGACACTGCACAGGTGCTTTGCAGAAAAACCTCTACAGGTGCTCTTTTGCAAGAGAGGTCATAGTACAGTCAAGATAGGTCATACAGTATATAGTCAAAATCCAAGGCACACTTGTGGTAAAATTTAAATCTTACTTTAATGGGCTCAAACCATATTATAAAAACGGCAAAACATGGTTCTCCTAGTCATGGTCTGCTTCCGAAACCGCCTGAAGAAGACCCAGCAGGGTCGAAATGTTGCATTAAATCATTGGGAGTCAAAAGCAGTGTTGCGGACATTATATTTTTTATAAATTAGTTTTCTTTTGTACTGCACCTGCCAGAAGGTGGGATGTGCACAATATAACTGTTTGCTGCTTCCGAAACCGAACACAGATATGGCAGCAGTGGGATAAACCTGGAGTCACACTCAGAGAGAAACAGCAGGACGAGGGGAAAGACAGAGGGCAGAGAAGCGAACACAACTGGCAGAAACAACAGAACTCAGCACGTCTTTTCTTTTTTTTTTTCATTCTGTTCTTTTCCTGTTTCTTTTCTGCACATCTCTTCTCTAATGCTGCGTGAGGAAGCAGGTCAGCCCTGTGTGAGCCTGTGTGTGTGTGTGTGTGTGTGTGTGTGTGTGTGTGTGTGTGTGTGTGTGTGACAGGTCAGCCCCAGTTCTCCGAGAGAGCTGGGCTTTGTGTGCAGACACACAAGCAGGAAATGTTACGGCCATTTTAGCATCCACGGGGCATTTAACCCCCACGACACACACCGCAGACAAATAGTGAGAAGCTCCCCTTAAGCAACTGTTCGACTTGACGCCTACACCCCCACCGGCTGCGGTTGGATACCAGGCTGCGCTGACTGCATACACATGTACATCTGGGTTACTCCCGTCATAGCGTATGAGCAATGCAGAGACATAGTTGTGTCTGTGTGTGTGTGCATGTGCATGCACCACCTTTTATATTTATCTAAATCTACAGTGCATAGTTTTTTCAGTCAGTGGAAAGGGCACAAAAAGCAGGTCTTCATGTTGCCCCGGCCAGAGGCATCTGTAAAACCAAGGCCCGTTGAATGTACTCATGACAGATATCCCTTTCTGATGTTTATCAGTAAGGATCTGTTCCAGTCAGCAGCTCAAGGTCAGTGACTGGGCCTCTGGGATGTCCGTCAAACAGAAGAATGCAGGTGATAGGCTGAGCAGAGCTCAGAGAGGGAGGGGAGACAGAGGTTTTCTGCTCTGCTTTGCACAGTAAACACCTTTTTCAGTGAAGGATATCAAGGGCGAAATGCACTGGGGTTTTGTGTAACATGACGTGTACAGCATATGTTTTGCCATCCATATGCTTGAGCACATGTTTGTGTGAGTAATTTTGAGTACAAATATACTCACATAAATATGTGTATACAAATGTGTGTGTGCGTGTGTGTATGTGAGTGTGTGTGTGTGTGTGTTGTGTGTGTGTGCGTGTGTGTGTATGTATATGTATATGTGTGTGTGTGTGTGTGTGTGTGTGTGTGTGTGTGAGAGAGTGTGTGTGTGTGTGTGTGAGTGTGTGTGTGTGTGTGTGTGTTTGTCTGTGCATAAGTGTATATGGGTGTGTGTGTGGGTATATGTATATGTATATGTATATGTGTGTGTGTGTGTGTGTGTGTGTGTGTGTGTGTGTGTGTGTGTGTGTGTATGTGTGTGAGTGTGTGTGTGATTGTTTGTGCATAAGTGTATGTGTGTGTGTGTGTGTGTGTGTGTGTGTGTGTGTGTGTGTGTGTGTGTGTGAGTGTGTGTGTGATTGTTTGTGCATAAGTGTATGTGTGTGTGTGTGTGTGTGTGTGTGTGTGTGTGGGTAGGTGGGTGTGGGCCCTTTGGGCCTGTATGGCCGGGGACAGTGCTGTTTATGACAGATCCCTGAGCTGTCCAGCACCATGCTAAATGAGACGCGTGACTCATCGGATCAACCAGGGGATTAGCCGGTAATGATCTGGCAAATGGTTTTGAAATTGTAATTATCTACCCCAGCGCCTCTACGGCCAGGCGTACTGATGCGGACGGAGAGAAATGCGAGGGAGAGAGAGAGACAAAGGGAGGGGGGGAGGAAGGGATGACGCGAGGAGGAGAGAGAGACAGGGGAGGAGGGGATAACAAAGTAAGACGCTTTGACCAAACAAGTGGATATTTCAAAGAAAATGGCATCAGTTCCTGTGTTTTCTCTCTCCCTCGTCAATGTGGAGTGGGTGTGTTAGTATTCCTGCGCCGACTGTAGTGGGCTCAGAATCTGATCCATGGGTCTGTGTGTGTGTGTGTGTGTGTGTGTGTGTGTGTGTGTGTGTGTGTGTGTGTGTGTGTGGCTCAGAAGGGCTGGCGGCCTGAGACTGTGCTACCTGCGCTGGCACAAACACTTAACCTGGCCAATCACCATGTTGCCCAGGATACTCACCTCCGCCGCAGTTTTTAAGGGCTTGAAAAAGCAAATGGAGTGCCGCTATGGAGAATTAGCATTTCTCCTGGAAACTGTGCAGGGGAGGGGGGAGCCGAACATAACGTTCCATTGGTGCATAAAGTGTCCCGTCAACATGGTCATTTACTGTGATGTTTTGCTCTATAATTGTTTTACGTGAAGTGTTGAAGTCAGTGTTAGCTGACTGAATGCTGAGTTTAATATTAAGATGAAAGTCACTTTCTTCTTCTTTGTCATCAATTTGGATCATACACTTTTATTTTCCTTTCCCTTTAATCTCCTTATTTTGAAAACAACAGTGCAATGTCTATCCTATTCTTTTGATTGAAATTCAATAAGACATCTCTCAGAACAATGGTGTTTGTAATGAGTTGGTGAAGGAGATGGTGTGATGCTGGGCAGGTCAACCGTGAAATGACAACAATTTCCTGTCGTGTGGGTGCTTACTGCCATCTGCTGGGCTATATTAGAAAAGCAGGTTCATAAAGCCTCTGTAATTCTGCCACCAACACCGCCACCTGGTGGATTAGTAAAGTTATCTACAAGTGTTTAAAGAGGGCCTCCGTCTTTCTCAATAGAGTCACGTGTGTACGTGTGTGTGTGTGTGTGTGTGTATATGTGTGTCTCGTGTCTGTACTGTATGTGTATGATCTGTGTGGGGGATCCTGGCCTGACTTATATGTCGTGTCTCATCCTTCCTGCACCCCTGCTGTGTCCAGGTGCTCTCCTCGTCAGCAGAGTTCCTCTCCATTGCTGACAAGCTGACCATTTAGATGCTCTCACCCACAACTACTTGCTTTGGGGGTAGGAGTGTGTCTGTGAGTGTGTGTGATTGTGTTTAAGTGTGTCTGTGTGCCTCCATGTGCTGGCCTACATGAAGGTGCGTGTGTGTATGCGTGCGTGTGTGTGTGGGGGGGGGGGTGGGTGTCTGCATGCGTGTGTCTGTTCATGTGTGTGAGAAAGAGAGTGTGAGAAAGAGAAGGCAAGGAGTGTGAGAGCAATTTTGCTGTTTGGATCATTGCTTCATTCATAATGCCCATCTTGGTTGGAGGGGATGTTCAGCCTTTGATGTGTAGACACCATTAGCCACACAACTTTTCTTCATTGACACAAGCACAACATGCTGAGTGCTGTAACTAGCTGTGGCACACACAGTCACATACGGAATGTGTGTGTACATCTTGTCATTTCATACTGCTTGAATTTGAATTCCTAAAAATAGCCACGTTCATTTGATCCTGGTTGCAGAGCAGCATCCATTCTCCATCTCCTAATAAATTAGACGATGGAGCTTCAGATGTCATACTCTAGCGACAGGAGGAACTCTTCATCTTCACTGACGTCTCTTCACAATGACTGCTGGCACGTCACCCAGCTAGCAATTAGACGCAGAACAAATGTCCTGGGGTCCTCTGATACACTGAATGGATTTTTGAAAAAAAAAAATCCCCACACACGATTTCTGTTTTCTTTGGAATCTCTTTCTCTCTTGATGCCTTGTGCTGGAGACGGATGGCCACTGCGCGTGCTTGCAGTGTAGCCTGCACCACGTAGTGTGGAGTGTTAGATTTGCCCTGAGGCTCAACAGCAGATGAGCATGGCACGACTCTGGCCCAGGCTTGGCCCTGAACTGGCTCTGATATGGCCCAGGCTTGGCCCTGAATTGGCTCTGATATGGCACAGGCTTGGCCCTGAACTGGCTCTGATATGGCCCAGACTTGGCCCTGAGCTGGCTTTGGCCCCTGTGTCCTACTGTAAAGTTATGTGTACTATGTGTGCTGCGTGCGTTCAGATGCTTACAGGTAAATGTTTTGAGAGGCTTGTCCCTAAGTCTTATGTTTGCATATATTTGTTTTTAAATAATTTAGCAGGTCCTTTTTTTCCAGGAACAACAAAATATTGCACATCTTTGTTTTGGTCTGTTTATTTTAGAAAACTTTCATGAGCAAGCAAGTTGTTGCTAATTCAGGACTTAATAAACATGCATTGCTTACCAAAAGTTAAAGTCATTGCTTACTGAAGACTGTTTATACCTACAAATACATAGGTTTTGACGGTAAGACATGTGTATTTATACATTTAGCTTATATTATGAAGTAAAGTAGCCTACTGTACCTCATGTAAAAGTAATTGTACCAGAGATCATTGACATCTTCATGACATCAATATACCCTGTTAATTTCTTCACTTATTTTAGTAATAGCCTTGAGAGTTAAATATTTTTGGAAATATTTCATCAAAATTCTGGAAATTTTCACTATTGCAGGTAGATAAACCTTTTGAAGGCTCATTTTGTCCATTGGTCTGATATATTTTTCAATATCTTTACACATCAGAACATTGAATTTGTTGATAGTTGTTTCAAGAATGGTTTATCCACTGTAATGTAAATTTATTTTTAAATCATGTTTTTAGTTTTTACCAATGACATGACAATTCTCATACATTTCCTTATACTAATAACATCAAACTACACTTTTGGTTGAAAATAAAACATGCATTTCACATGCATGCAAATCAACAAATGTTATTATTTCTATCTTCCTAATCCTAAGACTATAACTAAAAACGGTCTACACTGCATAGTTGTTGTCCTGTATACACCACCTGTCTACACTTTGTATATCACAATGCACTTTTCTGCTTTTTTGCACTTCTGGTTAGACGCAAACTGCATTTTGTTGTCTTTACATGTACTCTGCACAGTGACAATAAAGTTGAATCTAATCTAAATCTAATCTAAAGTGATCTATGGTCTATTGGTCTATTTCTCTTTGGCTTTCTTATTTAGCCTACAGCTGACTGTTTCAAACCATTTCACAGCCCTATAAAGACACATCTAATCGTGCACCATGTGTAAGTCTGTAATCCTCTTATCTTGTGAAACAACATGATTGATGGCAATACATTTGACATTAATGGCACTGTATGGCTTAACAGTTTTGTGGATCTTTCATTTTATTGAAATTTCTTTTCTTCCAGCTGTACAGAGCAAGCGTACCTAACCTTCACCATGTGTATTTCCAAGCCGTGGAAGAGACAGGCTATGCCTATAATTGTCTGTGTCTCTTTAAATTACTTCTATTCATTCCAGGATTTATATACAACTATGATAGAAATGTGCAACTGTTGTTGAAGTCAATAAGCTTTAGTTTTTGTGACTCTAAACTATACTTTTATATGATTTTATTTATTTATTAATATATTTTATGGACCCGCCTGTGAGACTGAAATAAAGATGCAATTTATTTAAATTGAATATATGAACAATATTAATCATTTTATATATCACACAAGAGATACTGTATATATAGGCGAATCATCTCATGATATTCAAATAGGCTAAATTTGTAAAACTGTAGGTGACAAAATTATGGCTCTTACAGCACAACGTGTTAATGAGAAGCCTCACTTTCAGTTGTACATTTTTAACACACGAAAACATAAGTTAAGTAGGCCTGCTACATTAAATACACATATAATATACAGTGGCATTTTTAAACTATTTATTGAATGAAGCAAAGTCAAGAGCATTGGTCCTTCGCTGAATGGATAAGAGCGCTTCACTACTTTTATTTTGAAGTAGTTCAAGGTGAACATTTGGTGAAGTAAACGAAGGGGAGGATCGAAGAAAGAAGATTAGAGCAATCCTACCGGCGTGCCCTCATGAGATTCACAGTGGGTTTCTTATCTCAACTTCTTGTTGTGGTTACTTAAGGACATAAACAAGTTCAAATAGCCAATGCGTGACGAGGTCAGGTAAGATGGGCAAGCAACAGTGACATTTATCTGCCAATGCCGGGATGTTCAAAACAAGAAAACAAGAAAGTGAGGAACAAGATGAGAACGACAACGACGAGGAAGATGATGAAGACGAGGCTGACAGCAGAGGAAGCCCTGTGACGCGCGCCTTTTCTTTCCTCAGCAATTTTATGTCAGGTAGATTGTTGCAATCAAAACATAGTCTGGTGTTGCAGTCAAAACATAGTCTGGCCTTTTCGCTCACTGTTAAAGAGTTCAATATATACAGTTAAAATATAAACTCTCCAGTCGTCAAATAGGCTATTTCGCGGGTCATTTTGTGAAAAAAAAATATTGAATCATAGAAAGGTCATTTGAGGTTCATAGTTTTCTGAAGATAGGCTTAAGAGTGGGTGGCAGAGCAATCAATTTTGTTGGCCTAGTGTAGTACTAATTTGTGCACTTTTTCAATGGCTCGTGAGCCTTTTATCTTGTGAACCAAGAACCAAGTGACTCAAGAAAACGTAGCTATTCCATGCGCATTATACGCTATAGGCGCATTAAGGTTAGGATGAGCATCATCGACCGAGTTCAGCCTGAACACGGTTTTACTGACACTGACAAATCCCGTTGACTGTGAGTTATAAATGAATGATATTAGAAATAGAGTTCCACATGCTAGGCTAGCCTAGGTGTATAAACACATTTATCAAGACGCCTACATCACACAACGACGACGGCTTGACCTTTTTCCAGAACCTGTGATGGTAGGCCTAAATCCAAACTGTAATAAAGTGGCAAAATTTCCGAGATAAAAAAAAAAACTCCAATCTTCATGGGATGAACACATAGTTCCATTTATTGAAGCCTATGGTTAGAATTGGACATGTCTTTCCTCGCAGCTGTTGCGCGTGATTAATCAAGCGAAATATGATGTAAAGTCCATCGTTCGCCTGTCGGTGCGATTCTGATAACCAAATAAATCACATCACTTCAAAGGTGTGATATTCATTTTAGCGGGCGTAGAGGGATTGCTACTCGAGAGAGAAGTGGAGCATTGTTTCCAGACAGCACAGAGACCAAAATAACGAGCAATTTATGGACACCGCATGTCACAAGAGCAGCCCGGGTTTGCGATGCATCTTGCTATAGCCACCACAGATGGTTTCCACCTGCAAGGCAAAGAACCAGTTAATGCACGGCGAGTGGAATATTTGACTTCAACTCTTTTCAAGTTCACGTAATGGGAAAGTGCACGATGACGAGCCACGTCGGTCGGGAAACTTTTATATTAGTCTCAGTGAATTTTGGTTTCATGATTCAGATGATGGCCCGCACCTGGAAGATTCTGATTGTATAGGCCCTTGGTGATTTATTCTGTCCCTCTCTTCATATTGATAGGTCTGCACACTATTGTTGACATCAGGCAAACTACTGAGCTCCAATTAACCTTTTTTTGTAGATTTAGATTTTTTTTAGCCTAGATTGTTTTAAGATTATGAAGATTTTTGACAGTCAAAGTTTGCATTCGAGGCACAATATCCCCCCACCCCTCAATAAAATAAACACACCCCGATTACCCAGCCATAGTAGTTAGGTCTATAACAGTTTGCAAATAGGGAAAATAGGCCTATGTCTTGTTTGACATAACGTTTCCTTGGCATTCCAGGATTAGGGGACATTTTAGGCAGATAGACTTCTTTAAAAAAATGTTCTATTTTAACATTTTTTTTTGAATATTTAAGAAATATAGGTAATAATCTACTAAATGATTTGATTTATCCAGCTCAGGCATCAAAGGTACTCATTTTATTTGCTGTGTACGCAACCCTGTTACCAATACAAAAGAGTCTGAAAAAAATATGTAGATTATGTTAAGTTATACAAATAAATTATTTTTTATAATGTCACTCAACATCTTTAAACAAAATACCCTGTTAACTATAACAATAACCCTATCACTCTAATTACAGTAACAGGGTTGCGAATCGATGCTTATATAGCCTTTCCCTCAAGAAGCTTGCTGTGAAATAAGCTATTGTACCAAGGTCAAGTACCAATGAGGTTTTACAAATACAGAAAATAAAAATTGTAATTATTCAACATTATTCTTAAAATATGAGTAACGGTGTTGTGTGGTTATGTTTGACACTCTATTATCCCAGAGAAGATTGAAAATACAGGTGCTGGTCATATAATTAGAATATCAAAAAGTGAAACTTGTATATATCCATTCATTCCACACAGACTGATATTTCAAATGTTTATTTCTTTTAATTTTGATGATTATAACTGACAACTAATGAAAATCCCAAATTCAGTATCTCCGAAAATTAGAATATTTCTTAAGACCTATACAAAAAAAGTTTTTTTAGAAATGTTAACCAACTGAAAAGTATGAACATGAAAAGTATGATCATGTACAGCACTCAATACTTAGTTAGGGCTCCTTTTGCCTGAATTACTGCAATGCGGCGTGGCATGGAGTCAATCAGTCTGTGGCACTGCTCAGGTGTTATGAGAGCCCAGGTTGCTCTGATAGTGGCCTTCAGCTCTTCTGCATTGATGAGTCTGGCATATCGCATCTTCCTCTTCACAATACCCCATAGATTTTCTATGGGGTTAAGTTCTGGCGAGTTTGCTGGCCAATTAAAAACAGGGATACCATGAAACCAGGTACTGGTAGCTTTGACACTGTGTGCAGGTGCCAAGTCCTGTTGGAAAATGAAATCTGCATCTCTATTAAGTTGGTCAGCAGCAGGAAGCATGAAGTGCTCTAAAACTTCTTAGTAGACGGCTACGTTGATCTTGGACCTCAGAAAACACAGTGGACCAACATCAGTAGATGACATGGTACCCCAAACCATCACTGACTGGAAACTTTACACTGGACTTCAAGCAACATGGATTATGTGCCTCTCCTCTCTTCCTTGAGACTTTGGGACCTTGATTTCCAAAGGAAATGCAAAATGTACTTTCATCAGAGAAAATAACTTTGGACCACTCAGCAGCAGTCCAGTCCTTTTTGTCTTTAGCCCAGGCGAGATGCTTCTGACGCTGTCTGTTGTTCAAGAGTGGCTTAATACAAGGAATGTGACAGCTGAAACCCATGTCTTGCATACATCTGTGCATGGTGGTTCTTGAAGCAATGACTCCAGCTGCAGTCCACTCTTTGTGAATCTCCCCCACATTTTTGAATGGGTTTTGTTTCACAATCCTCTCCAGGGTACAGTTATCCCTATTGCTTGTACACTTTTTTCTACCACATCTTTTCCTTCCCTTCACCTCTCTATTAATGTGCTTGGACAGGACACAGAGCTCTGTGAATAGCCAGCCTCTTTAGCAATGACCTTTTGTGTCTTGCCCGTGCAAGGTGTCAATGGTCGTCTTTTGGACAACTGTCAAGTCAGCAGTCTTCCCCATGATTGTGTAGCCTGCAGAACTAGACTGAGAGACCATAAAGGCATTTGCAGGTGTTTTGATGTGGCACCAGGTGTCTTCAATATTGAACCTTTTCACAATATTCAAATTTTCTGAGATACTGAATTTGCGGTTTTCATTAGTTGTCAGTTATAATCATCAAAATTAAAAGAAATAAACACTTGAAATATATCAGTCTGTGTGGAATGGATGTACATTATACAAGTTTCACTTTTTTAATGGAATTACTGAAATAAATCAACTTTTTCATGACATTCTAATTATATGATCAGCACCTGTATATCAAAAATGCAAAAGGGCACTTACCTTTGGTCTATACCCATGGTTTTTGAAAAATATTTGATGATGTTATTTCCTGTGTCTAATATGACATAATATTTTAACCCTTTGTCTACCAGGCAAAAATAGTTTGGGTAACAGGGCTGCGTGAATATTTCGTGCAACTTTATGACAATAGTATTCAAAATATGTTTATAATCAAACAAATTATTTTTACAGATACAATAGATACATGTCTTCAGAATACTGCAAAAGACAATAGATTAAAGAGATATTTTAGATGTTAAATATGATCTGAACTTTATGACAATAGTATTCAAAATATGTTTATAATCAAACAAATTATTTTTACAGATACAATAGATACATGTCTTCAGAATACTGCAAAAGACAATAGATTAAAGAGATATTTTAGATGTTAAATCTGATCTGATCTGACTAATGACAATAGTATTCAAAATATGTTTATAATCAAACAAATTATTTTTACAGATACAATAGATACATGTCTTCAGAATACTGCAAAAGACAATAGATTAAAGAGATATTTTAGATGTTAAATATGATCTGAACTTTATGACAATAGTATTCAAAATATGTTTATAATCAAACAAATTATTTTTACAGATACAATAGATACATGTCTTCAGAATACTGCAAAAGACAATAGATTAAAGAGATATTTTAGATGTTAAATCTGATCTGATCTGACTAATGACAATAGTATTCAAAATATGTTTATAATCAAACAAATTATTTTTACAGATACAATAGATACATGTCTTCAGAATACTGCAAAAGACAATAGATTAAAGAGATATTTTAGATGTTAAATCTGATCTGATCTGACTAATCTGATATTATTTTAAAAGGCTAACTGAGAAAACATTGGAGAACCCTTTTGCAATTATGTAAACACATTATGTAATCTGAAAACTGCTGCCCTGAATAAAAAAAGCAATGCAAATGATGACAGCTGGTATTATGTCTATAATGAAGTGGAATGGAAAGTTATAAGTGTCTCCAAACTTTTGACAGTGTAAACCTACATATTTTGATTATCAGATTATCAGGGGACAGAAAATACCCTCTAATCGTGGAATGTTGGTCGATCGGATACAATGCAAAAGCAGCTGCTAGTGTTTCACAAAAAAGACTAATGAATAAACCTTTTCATCATATAGCCTAGTAGGCCTAGGCTGTAGTCATCATGCACTTTCCCAGGGATATGTTGCGTGGCCGTCATATTAGAATGATACAAAATGTATTTTCAATGTGGTATTTCCTTCACTAGAGGTCACTGTAGTTTAAATTTTGTACTCTCGAAAACGACGCATGAGTATGTCGTCGTTTACTAAGCGACAACATGTTGAAATCCACAGCTTTGGGTTCAAAGGCAACTTTGTGGCACTCTTAACTAATGTTACTTTGCCGGGTGACAGCATAGCCTACTGTAATTTTGCTATGTAGTAAACGAGCGTTCTTACAACCGGTTGTTGTAGGTTATTTGTTTTGTGAACTTGCTAGAAACATAGCTAACTAAGCCTGTCAAGTGTAGCTAACGTTAGCAAACTAATGTTAGTTCCCAACCAGTAGCCTAGTGAGTTTGGGTAGCACTGCTAATGTTAACCTTACAGAAGGTGGCGTAAAAAGGAAATGTTCGGACTTCGTTTGACTCCGTAACAGGCAAATATCGTTACCACAGATATGATACTTCCGCGTATAACATGTCGTAAACGGTGTAGGTAAACACAGCTGAACAGACCAGTCTGCTATCTTACTAACGGTAGCGTATCTCCGCCACCAGGATTTCTTCAAACTTTGGGTTGTTTTAGAAGAGTCGAGATGCTGAATGTCCCGTCTCAGTCCTTCCCCGCTGTTGGCTCCCAACAACGCGTGGCGCCATCAGGACAATCTCGGAACAAGGTAGGTTCTTGAAAAATGGGCACGACAAGTTCATTATGCTATTATAACTATACATTATAATATATATATACTATACATTAAATTAGGCCACTTTTCTCTAGCAAATCGGACCAGCCCTACATGTCGGAAGAATATGAATGTGAAATAGGAATTAATTACTTTAGGAATATGAAATTAATGTATGTTCACGTAAGTGTAACGTTAACGTAAGTGTAATTAATATGAAATTAATGTATGTTCACGTAAGTGTGTATGAGTCACTGTTTCCTCACTTGAGGAAGGGTGGCGTAGGCTATGTTGTGAAACAGCGTTGAATGGGTAGGTTAGTGGCTTCACTGACCTTTTTCAGTGTAGACACACTGGAGAAAGACAGTAGGCTACTTTTCGATAGCAAAGACTAACGTTACAGACTCCACGGAGCCCAGTATACATCTTCCTTGATTTGAGAGGGAATGTGGAATCGTATAGTTTTGCCCAGATGGATTGTAAAATACGAATACGATCCATTCTAGCCTTTCATTTCAACCCAATAGATTGTCTGGTGCTTTGACCAAGTAGTTTTATTGTTTTTTATAGTTAACACAAAATGAGAGGTATCCAAGCCTATGCACTGAATAATGTATTGCCTTATCATTTAGATGTTGTGCTAGAAAAACTATTTGACAGGGTTTTCTGAAAAAAGTAATTGTGTGTGTTTGTGTAGGTGGCCTTGAAGCCAGGCCACAGTCTGATGGATTGGATCAGACTGACCAAAAGTGGCCGTGACATGACAGGGCTAAGAGGCCGTCTTATTGACGTCACAGAGGAGGAGTTACGAAAACACAACAAAAGGAATGACTGCTGGACATGCATCAGAGGTAACATGAACCATAGGATTTACCAAGAGACTTCAGTGTCACACCTCCTGACATAATGTTCTAAACATAATATTACAGATCTTCTGTATCCTGTCATAGGTTGATATGAGAGCCACTGTTCAATATAACATCATAACAGTGCTCACTAGTTGGAGTACTGGAAAAATGGAATTTAAATCAGGTTGTAATAGAAGGCGCATTTGTTATCAGTTCTGTTTTAACAAGTTTAAGTTGTCGTCTAGGCCTATTCTATTACTTCTATTGCGGATGTTTAAGGCAGAGACTTTCTAATGAGGAGACACAGCACTCAAATAATCTCCCATACAGTGTAGAAATGTATGGGGTTAGTTCGTAACACAAACACGGCAGTCGTCTACACATATTCCGCCCCTTAGCCACCAAAAGTTGACATGTGAATGAATACATTGTGCCAATCATTTGTTGTGATCTTGCAGCTGGAGCGAGGTTGGTGTCGTGAAGCTCTGCTTCACGTGCAGTTCTGCTCGAAATAGATGCCCAGTAAGCGCCCAAAATGCGTTTCAATATGGCCGCCGAGTGGAGTGATATTTACATTTGTGCCTCTTTTATGAGCTGGCAGTAGAACGTTTTGAGAGCAGATAAATGTTTTGAGCAAGCAGACAAATTATATTTTGAGGAAAAATGAGACTCGAGCACAAAAAAAACTGTAGTTGAGAAACCAGGAATCTATTCTGTGCTCCACAAATGTCTTTGCATGTTTGCTAAGATCAATATGTATGTGCAACAACAACCCCCTTTCATTCAGTTTCACGCTATGGGCTCACATTAACTGTTCCTCTGCTTGCTCTGGAGATCTCTCTTGTGTTCAATCAACTTCACCGGTCCGCTCGCTCACAAACTGTAGAAAGCGTTACGTGTTCTGATGTTAAATAGGGTTTCTACATTGGTGCCAGGCTCTCACCTCAAATCGAACAGAGAGATGAAAATTTGCAAAAGGTGTTCTGATGTTCCTACATTGGCGCCAGGCTCTTACCTGGAGACAGGAAAGCGAAAACGGGAGCCATCAATCCAATCGGCCATGGAAGAACATCCTTGTGAAACCCTCTGACAGACAGACGCTGCAATTCAATTAACAAGCCACATTGTAATCCCAAAAAAGACAGTCGATTAGCTAATTTACACAAAGGGAGTTACCAAGGAGAAAGTGAAGCCAACACTTTCTTTAATGGGTGTCTATATTCATTATATGTTTTAGTGTTGCACGGTGCACCGATACTACAAAAGTATCAATTACACCTACACATCACCAATGTGCACTCAATTAGACCTACACACCACATTAAAGATATGCCTAAGTGTAATAGTTTAAAAATAGTTATAGTTTTAGAATAGTTTTCAAATTGCTAAATATATTTACTAGTAATTATGCAGAATATATGAAATATGACATAAGCCATCATTTTCCATGTGTGTTTGTGTGGAGAGAGTCAAGCAGAATCTGGGATGGCCACTGGTGTGAATGATCACACTACATTATATTCAATATTACTGATGATGATGTCAAGGTGGTGGGGCCCCCAAATCAAATACATTTTTAAAAAAGTATCGAAGAAGTATCGAAATCGCAATTCTTGACTTGGTATCGGTATCGAAACATTAATTTTGGTATCGTGACAACACTAATATATGTTTTCTATGTACAGGTGGGTCTAAAAAAAAATAGAATATCCTGGAAAAGTTCATTTCCCTCCTAATTTAGTTCAAAAAGTGGATCTTTCATAAATTCTAGATTCATTAGATATAAAGTGTAATATTTATATATATTGTTGTAATATTGGTGATTCTAGATTCATTAGATATAAAGTGTAATATTTATATATATTGTTGTGATATTGACGATTTTGGCTTACAGGTCATGAAAACCAAAAATTAGTATCTCAAAATATTACAATAAAAAGGTTATAAAACAGAAATGTAGGTTTCTGGAGCCTTTAAACTCTTAGTCTGGTTCAGTAAACACAACCACAATCATGGGAAAGACTGCAGACCTGATAGTTGTCCAGAAGGCACTCATTGACACCCTCCACAAAGAGGGTAAGCCACTAAAGTTGGGCAGGGTGTTCACAGAGTGCTGTATGTAAGGGATAATGTATAGAACGCCAGTCATTATGGAGAAAATAAGTCCCGACAGGGTGAACCGGACCCTGACGCGCCAGCGGAGGGGTCTTGTTTCGCCCTAAAGGGACTTATTTTCCCATAATGACCGGCGTTCTATACATTATCCCGCTTATTATACGGCTACTTGCCAAAACTAAAAAATAAACTCCACGATATGTCTCTTTCCACTTATTTGTTACCGTTTCGTCGTGGCTTTTGCTGAGAAACAAATAGTTCGCAACACACACTGAACTTGAATCAAACATTCTTTAGAACACAGCTGATCAACCGTCTGCTTTCACTTTTTAATGAAGTTCCAATGCAAGAAGTGACCGGAATACTTGCGGAGTGATATGATCAGCAGCACAAAACCCGTTGCCATTGACAGCGGTAATTATATGTTTGCAGCGGGGTCATTCCACGCCAACTCAGCCACCCATGTACATGACACCTCTCAGATTTTGCTGAAAAGCAGTGAAAATATGCCTTATGTTACCAAACGAGGGAATCTGAAGTTTCAGGTCAATATCTCAAACGGTTTGCCCGTGGCGTCCATTTGAATTTCGGGTGCCATGGCCGTAATTGACACATTGGAATTTTTGCCATTTTTGGAAGCCCATAACGTCTGTTCTAATAGTGGTAGAAGGCTGGAAACTGGTGTGGTAGTTCATTGTAGCCTGTACTACACAATTCTGGAGGCAGCATCAACATCAACATTCCTTACTGTTTGGGTGAGAGGTGGGTCACCAGTCCTAAAAAATGTTGATGGCATGTGTGATTTTTCACTTTTTGGGTGGCCTTAGCACCACAATTAATGATCATATTTATTCTAAACATGATTATTTGTTATGTGGGAACCTTGCTCTTGCCAAAATGAATTTGAAGGGTATGGTACCACTGGCGGGGGTTTTATGGGGGTCCAAAAACCCTCTCCGGCAGAGAGGGTTCTTTTGGAACCCCATATTTGGACCCCCAAATGACCATGTGGGCACTTGATGATCCTAATGGGATTTATACCAGATAAAGATACATATTTGTTCTTTCTTTTAATGAAATAACATTTTTGACTATGAAGCTCCATAATATGAAATTTATTCTTCATAATGCACCATTTTGGACATTGTTTCCAGAAGTCTGGAATGTACATCAGGGAGAATTTAGTGAAGATAAAGCATGAAAATAGTGGAAATAACTTAGTATTATGCTCAGTGATGGCAAACAATTAAATACTGAGACTGTCACGGATTAACCCCTTATCCCCCATGAAAGAGACCCGCCATCAAACTTTTAAAGAACTAAATAACAAGAATGTTACATAGTGGAAGAACTAAATAACAAGAATGTTACATAGTGTAAGAGTTTTCCTTGCCGCTGTCACTCTCCAAATAAAATTGAATTAAACATTTAATTGAAAAGTGTCTTTAACTATTATCCAAGAAATTGTGGAAGCAGTGGCATAATTTTGTCATGGTCCTTTTGGTCAAGTTTGAATTGGCGAGCACTGCGTCCATAGATGTCTGGCACACTGACACAACAAATGATATGTTGGAATGGCACCCAACAGGGGATCTGTTTTTGGTCCGATGGCCATGTGAGGATATTGTTGACACACTGTTGGGCAAACAGTTTGAGATATTGACCTGAAATGTCAGATTCCCTCGTTTGGTAACATAAGGCATATTTTCACCACTTTTCAGCAAAATCTGAGAGGTACCATGTACATGATACCCTGATTTTGGCTGTTTTCACTTGGAATGACCCAGCGGTAATTACATGAATTTATTTTACCGTAGAACGTTGGGAAATCCCATTCAAGTCAATGGAGCGTTCTACTAGCATTGTGAAGAGCCGTATAATAAGAAAGCATATTCAACAGTAAGGTTCCATGAAGATTGCTGGTGCTAACAAGTCTTGAAATGTTGGAATAAAAATGAAACACATGAGATGTTGGAATGAAATGAAGTGCCTCAGTGCAGATCTGAGCTCAGGGGTCATATATGTTGGCAGACAGCATGGTTACTTGACTTCGGGGGCCACGCACAACAAATCTACATGTCTGGGCACAGACTGTCCAAGAAAATGGACAGACGTATCTACCAGTTGACTCAAAATTGCTAACAAGAAAGCTCCCATGTAAGCTCCCAAATCTTAATAGCATTTATTATCTATCTATTAAGAGAAATCTTGGTTGATAAAAAGGGTTGATGGGTAGGTAATAGGCAGAGAATAGCTTGACTGGCACAAGGACACACCGATGGCGTTAAACTTTCTGGTAGTGATGGGCAAATGAAGCTTTGGTGAACCACTGAACCACAGGAGTGTGAACCTAGCGACACTAGCTGAAAAGCAAAAAGATGGCCGCCACACATACATTTTTCAACATAAAAGTCCTTAGCAAACAAATATTTTTGGTTACATATACTGGTTTGGGTAAAGACTTTTATGTTGAAAAATCTACATGTGGCAGCCATATTGGATTTTTTCATTGGTGTTGCTAGCTTCACACTGCTGTGGTTTAGTGGTTCACCAAAGCTTAATTTGCCCATCACTACTTTCTGGCAGCCCTACAGAATATTTGGAACACTGTTATCAGACATTAGGATTGCTATCCTTTAGCTCAAGATGGAACTCTGACATTTAAACCGTTGTAAAAGTTCCGTTTAAAAAGTGGTCTAATTAGCTAGCATAGGACCTAGGCACTGTAGCAACCAGGAAACGCCATTAACTGCACAGTCTGAAGCAAAGATTAATTTCTCCACATCAGCTTGGCAAAAAAAACAGTTTTGGGTTTAAAGTGATCACAACCACTTACGGATGATTTTAAATAACTTCCCATAGATATATAGGCCACAGTTCTGACATAAAGGGATATCAATGGGCCAAGGGCTTGCTCTGTAGTGAATGAAGATGAAGTCCCCTCTGCCCTTCGTCCCTCATAAACAAATTACTCTAATGGTTGCAATGCCCTCATGAGCCTTTTCAGAAGATCATTGTTAATTGCAAAGGGATCAATTAATGATTCAACTTTGACCATTTCACTTCTGTTCCCAGTTTTCCCTGACATGACACCATAACAGTAAGACAAAAACAGTAAATAAAATGACTTCCAGTATGAGTGGGATTGACCTATTACTCACTCACTCACTCATTTATCAACCCCCCACCTCTCGTCTGTTTTACTCCATTTTCTCCTCTTTACTCCACCCAGCAGCAGGTTTTAATCTCCTCTTCACTGCTACTGTGGAGGCCCATTCATTAGCAGTCCTGTGGCAGTACGTGTTCTCTGGGTACACTGCACCCATTTGCCACCTAATTGAATTAATCAGGTAAAAATAAGATTATGCGTCCATAGGCAGACAGGCACTGTTTGTTCCCGGCTCTTATTTTCCGGAGGGTTAGAGGGACCATGATGAACAGGACACCTGTCAGAAGCCTCCAGGTCCCCTGCCAGCAGTAATGCATATCCATTAGAGGTGGATGTCACACCAGACAATGAACACTGCGACACCTATTTAGTGTTTTTCCACCTTCAAAGAATTCTAGTGGCCAGTAATGCAGGGAAATGGTAGCTCACTGAAACTAGGCCGTACTGTAAAGCCCCTTAATTTACATGGGGTTTGAAGGGAATATTATGAGGGTTGGCCATGTATTTATTTAGGCATAATGAGGGGATTTAGACATCACATGCTAAAGAGACTAAAAGCCTGTTTACAAATGAACAGTCTTATTTGGTGTTTCATGGTTGAAGGGCAGCAAAAAGCTAATTTGTTGATTAGTTTCTTTATAACTTTATAAGTTTCTGTAGACAGCCCAGGCTCCAAAAGCGGCAACGAAAACAGCCTGGTGCAGCCTGGACCATCACTTAGACCAGGGGTGTCCAAACTATGGCCCGCGGGCCAACTCCGGCCCGCCACGCACTTTAATCCGGCCTGTCGAGCATTTAATTAGGTTATCATAGGCCGCTCAATAAAGGACTTTTTATCAGCAGAGTGCCTCGGGATCTACCTTCATTCTTTTCAATCCTATCTGCCCATTTCCCTTGAAGAGCACCTGAAGCATTTAATTTATTCGTGACCCACTGCAGCGCTCTCCCATTTTTTTCTCTTCAGTTTTTTATTTGTATTTGATGTTGCCTGCCTCTGCTGATTTAACTTGTAGTGATCATCCAATCAGAACATAAGGAACCAGTCACCGGAAGGTTGCCTGTTCAAGCCCAATTCCTTTTGGCTCTGTCGAAATGTCACCTCCAAAAGTATCCTCGATGTGCAGGTTGGCGCCTTGCCAGGCAGCCTCCACCATCGTGTATGTGTAAATGGGTGAATGTGAAGCATCACATTGTAAAGCGCTTATACTCAGAGGAGTGGGGAAAAATGCAGTCCATGTGTCCATCATTTCCTTAACCCTTAGAACCCGATTGACGCAAAGTGCGTCAAAAAACACACCCTTTCTTCTCTGTTACATTGCTCCGGAACGGTTCATCGCAGCGAGATGAAACCTTTATTGCACGACAGAGCAGAAGTGGGGCTTTCCAACGAGACTACACACTTGTCTGTACGATCAAGTATGAAAATTAAAAAAAATCATGAAATTAAATCAAGTTGCATCATATTTACAGTCTATACTTCTCTGCATTCACCTGCACACACATTACTCTAGTTTAAATTACTCGCGAACCCGTGATCGCATCGATATGGCAAGCATATCAGATGAAAGAGGGGGCACAGGGCTATCCATTGGTACCATGTTTATCGATCCTTCTGGCTTATAAAATCAGACGAAGTGACTGCAAAATAATAACGTCATGTACACAAACCAACGCTGCACACTCATTACTCTCGTTTGAATTACTCGCGGACCCGTGATCGCATAGATATGCCACGCATGTCAGATGAAAGAGGAGACTCAGAGCTATCATTTGATACCAAGTACATCCTTCTGGGTTATAAAACAGACGAAGTGACAGCAAAATAATAACTTCATATAGCTGGACTTACCCCACGTTTTTGTCTGTTCTTGTGGCAAAGCATGTTTATAATCCAATGCTATCATGTGTTTCTCTATGGCAAAGCATGTTCATATTCCGGTTTTGAGATCCTAGCAAATTCCTGCATGGCATACAATTCAAGGCTCACATTGCATCCCAATTTGTTCAACAAATAAACACCTTTTTTGCCTTTACTTTGTTCATGGCAATGCAGTAAAGAGTTGAGAATTATTATGACTGCATACACACAGGCACGCAGGCTAACACGCAACCTCGGGTCAAGTCAGGTCAGATCAGTTCGTGTCACAGATATGGAGCGCAGAAAGGTCATTTTTCATCACTAAATAAAAAATGGCATTTATTTCCGTAAATCACACAGCAAATATTTCTGTAAATTGCTCAGCCCCAGAGTATCCCTCCAACATGGCAATTATATTGGCCGATTCAGGACAGTCTTGCAGTGGTGAGATACATGTCGAAATATAATAATTTTTATAATACACTTTTTATATTTTAATTCTTTAAAAATCAAAATAAAATCAATGCTAGTATTAATACATGAAATGATGGCAGATCTGAATAGCCTAAACTCCCCTGAAAAAAACAATATATAATATATGTGTGTGGCACTTACAATGACCAGAATAAATCCTTATGAATAAAGGTAGTGAAAATGCCCTAAAAACAGCTTAGGGTTCTAAGGGTTAATATTGAGCACTGATTTATGTTTTTCTCTGGTGTCACCAACACCTCTGTGCTGAATGAAATTCTGAGAACCTACTCTCTACTCTAAGAACCCTTCTGTCTACATGTATTGTGTTGTGTACAAACCTCAGCCATGTTGCTAGCATTACTAACAGGTGGTAGAACGTGACACTTGTCTCCCAGCAGAGGGCACTAGTGTCACATCCTTGAGCTATGAGCATCCTGCACCCTGGAAACCAAACCAATCACCCTTGTTTAATGTCTCCTTTTTTCTTCACTCTGATTTTTTTCTGCTGCTTTTTGACACCATAAAAATAACCCCCATTAACCCCCTCCCCCGCCCAAAAACCATTACGAGCAAAATCAAGTGGCTTGCTTGAGAGTCGTGTGCTTAGCAGAATAGTGGCGATGCTAATAATAGATCTTATAGATAAGCAGGACAAACTGCGTCACTTCTGCCTCGACTTCTGTCACATTGAGAGTGACTAAATTGTCAGGGTAGACTGACTGCACTGTCCACTCTTTGTTGTTATAAAGTATAGTAGTGTAACCTTTTGTCTATTTGGACGATTGGGGTCTCTGTGCATCTTTATGCTTTGGGACTTTATGCTTGTTATCTTCCCAGAGGACTTACAAATGTAGCTAGATGAGAGTCTTTTATTTCTCATCTGCCATTTTTGGTTCAGTGCCTTTGTGGCTCAGTGGTTCTCCGCCTACTTACTTACTGTAAATACAATTTGAAGTAAAGCAGATAAAGGAGGATATTTTAGTTTAGGGCGCTTAATTTCAGTCTTATGTGTCTGCTTGTCAATTGAGTGAAATATTTTATTACTGTCTGTGAAACTTAATGTGTGTGTGTCCTGTGTGTGTATGTCTCACAGGTATGGTGTATAATGTCACAGCATACATGGACTTCCATCCTGGGGGTGAGGATGAGCTGATGCGGGCGGCGGGTATCGATGGCACCGATCTCTTTGACCAGGTCAGCTCCCAACACTTCCCACCAAGCACACAACACCTCTGGGAGCCAGATCCTAGATGTCATTCATTTCAAATATAATTGAACATTTTCTTATCATATCGACTGCATAAGCCGTTGTTGAGGTGTCCATGAGCAGAGCTGTTGCATACCAATGAGTGAGAGGAGATCTTCAGCGATCGTGTTGCTAATCAAGTCACTCTATAATATGCACTGTATTAGCAGTTGTTGAGGTGTCCGCAGCCCACATTGTAGCATGTATGCACGCGTGTTTGAGTGAGTGGAGAGATTCATCGATCAGGTTACCATGCGTAGTATGCGTTGTCCTTATTATACACCGCATTGTCAGTTGTTGAGGTGTCCATATCTGTGTGTGTGTGCGTGAGTGAGTGTGTGAGTGAGTGGAGAGATTCATCAATTGGGTTGGTAATTAAGTATGCAGTGTTTTTATTATATGCACCGTATTAGCAGTTATTGAGGTGTCCACAGGTAACATTGTAACATGTCTGTGTGCACGTGAGTGGGTGGAGATTAATTGATCGGGTTACTAATGAAATAACGCGTCAATAAGTTTCCTGTCACTCGGCCCCTTGGCTCCATGGTGAGCCCTTCTTAGTGAGCACATCCCATTCTCCTCCGCCACTAATCGAAAGTCCTGTCCTTGTCATTAGAGATGTTTACAAGTCATTTTTTGGAAGTCCAAGATGAGTCTCAAGTGTTTGAGGGGCAAGCTCAAGTCAAGTCTCAAGTCTCTGGCCATCTGATCTGTCTCTAATACTGTATTGTTACATCTTATGAATTCAAAGCATGTCATCCATACAGTACAGTATCAAAATCAGTTGTAGGATAACTTTATAGGGTCTACTGCAATGCAATCTGAAGAAACACAAATTAAGAACTCTGTTTCAATATATATATATATATTGTTTATTTTTCTTGCTTTGCTCACTTATAAAATATGCATGATAAAACTAATGTGTGCTCTGGTAGTGTTCTAAACTAAGACTGCAATGTTTCTGTCATGTTTTTTTTTTTCTGAAATAAATAACATGTGGGCAGCCAAGAGCCAAGATGTGAACTTGTGACAGGAAAATATCACGTATATTTTAATGGAGCTAGCTTATTTTTTTACATCCAGAACTTACATTTGGTCTCCAACTTAGGACATTGTATAGTCTAATCTTCTGCTACTTAACACATCCCTCTAGCCCTCAACCATGCTCAACTATTAACCTAAGTCTGTCACATCATATGGCCAACTGTAACGATGCAATCTGCCTGTTCTCAGCATTAGCGCAGCACTTTGCGATGGTTAGCTTGTTATCTGTGACGATAAATGATAGTTTAAAGGAATTATCCGGAGTAAAAGATCGATTTCCGGATGATTGGGGGTACATACGTTGAGTGGACATCAAAATTATGTCATTCGGATGTGTTTTGAGAAAGTTCGATTGTACCGTTTTCAGTCACAACTCGTAGCCTGGAAGTGAGCGGGGCATTTCAATTGCGCCGCTACAAAACGCTATTTTTGTACCTCTTCTACAGTTCCAAACAACATAACACTTACGTGGTAGTGAGTAGAGGGTCCCTAAAGCCAAACCGAAGTATCCCGAGGTCTTTATGTGGTCGAATAGAGAGTCCAGAATGAATTTCATCAAGCCAGTACCTTTCCGGAAATGTTGCCATCTTTGCCGCCACCTTGAGGGGAAAGTCCGTAGGAGTCTTATTGCTGAGTGTGTTGTAACACGCTCTGGAAATTCACAATTTCGTCGCCGTTTAAAAAAAAAAAAAACATAGTCCAGTATTTCTTTCGAAATTGAAATGAAGTTGTATGGAATGGAGCGTGTTACACAGCAATAAGACTCCTACGGACTTTCCCCTCAAGGTGGCGGCAAAGATGGCAACATTTCCGGAAAGGTACTGGCTTGATGAAATTCATTCTGGACTCTCTATTCCAGTGTTTCCCAAACTTTTTTTCTGGGGACCCACTTTTTAAAAATGACAGACCATCGCGACCCATTTCACTTCAGATCTAACATGCAACATGCATGCAACCACCAATATTTAATTTATTAGACAACATAAATTGTGCTGGCGACCCAAATAAAATCTCCTGCGACCCAGCTGTGGGTCGCGACCCAGTCTTTGGGAAACACTGCTCTATTCGACCACATAAAGACCTCGGGATACTTCGGTTTGGCTTTAGGGACCCTCTACTCACTACCACGTAAGTGTTATGTTGTTTGGAACTGTAGAAGAGGTATAAAAATAGCGTTTTGTAGCGGCGCAATTGAAATGCCCCGCTCACTTCCAGGCTACGAGTTGTGACTGAAAACGGTACAATCGAACTTTCTCAAAACACATCCGAATGACATAATTTTGATGTCAACTCAACGTATGTACCCCCAATCATCCGGAAATCGATCTAAAGTGCATTTTACTCCGGATAATTCCTTTAAAGTCTCTTTCACATTAGCAAGTGACTGACCTATCTGGGTGCGTTTTGAGATGCCGATGAAATTCGGCGTTGTTGAACCAGCACCATTTCCACTGTGCACAAAGTTATTATGACTGCCGCGCAGCGAAGCGGCGGTCATATAGGTTTAGTCAGATTTATTAATTTTTTTTTTTCTTTTTTTTCTTTTTCACATGTCCAAATTTCCGTCAATGAGTCCCGGGACACTGAAAGACCGGGGTAGACGAAACTTGGTGGGCATGTAACCCCATATGTATAGCATGGAACCATCGTTTTTCGTTTTGATCTGTAGCCCCCCCCGCTGGACTGCACCCCCCGAAAGGAGGGTAGGGCAGACACATTTTTCTGTGAATATCTCGAGAACCGTAAGGTTTAGGAGGACTATTTTTTTTTGTATGTTGATCTCAAGGGGCCATGTCAACCCATTCCATAACCACTCATTTCATGTATAGCGCCACCTAGTTAAACACAAAAAAGTAAAAATGAGGTGTTGTAATCGCAGGTATCTGTGACCTAACATAGTCAAAACTGCACGAAATTGGAAGTGTAGGATCATTATGACACCCTCTGAATGCACGCCAAGTTTCGTGGAATTCCGTTTATGGGGGGCCACACAATAAATTAATTTATGTTACTATACACCAACTGGCCTGTAGGTGGCCGGAGACAGTTTTCTGTGAATATCTCGAGAACCGTAGGGTCTAGGAGGTCCACCTTTTTTTTGTATGTTGGTCTTAAGGGGGCATGTCAACCCATCCCATTACCACTTATTTCATGTATAGCGCCACCTAGTTAAAAATTAAAAAGCAAAAAATTAGGTCATCACAATATCTCTGGCTGACATGGTCAAAACTGCACGAAATTGAAAGTGTAGGATCATTATGACACCCTCCGAATGCATGCCAAGTTTTGTGAACTTTCGTTCATGGGGGGCCTTACAATAAAATAATTTATGTGTACATTTAGTGACCGTACACCAACAAGGATTCCCGGGACACTGAAAGACCGGGGTACACGAAACTTGGTGGGCATGTAACCCCACATGGATAGCATGGAACCATCGTTTTTCGTTTTGATCTGTAGCCCCCCCGCTGTACTGGACCCCCCGAAAGGAGGGTAGGGCAGACACAGTTTTCTGTGAATATCTTGAGAACCGTAGGGCCTAGGATGACCAATTTTTTCTGTATGTTTGCCTCCAGGGGTCATGTTAACCCATTCCATGTGCACACATGTGCATAAACAGATACACACGCACACACATACATTCACAGTAATCATACGTATGACACATACTCATACAGTAGACATATGTACGCATGCATGCACATGCACAAACACACATACGCAGGCAAACACACAAGCACGCACACACACACACACACACACATAAACATAAACGTGTACACGCACACATGCACACAATTCAAGAATTTCTCAGAATTATGAACAGGCAAGATGGGGGTGGGGTTGTATAAAATGAATTTTACATGTGAAATCTATGAACTAATCATGTTTTGGTACTTGTTGTCTAGCAGATACCAGTGAGAATTGAGTGTGGCTAATGCAATTTAGTGAGACAGTTAGAATCATATAGGCCTTTCAGCGTGATTTATTTTTGTGGAAAAAATGTGCTGGACTGGGCGGCGGTCATATTTTGTACCGCTCTGCGGTACATCTAGTTGTAACCAAAAGTAATGATAATAGGCACAACTCTGGGAGGACTTGGTTGTTGCCATGGTCAATGCATTTTTTGATCTGTGAGTGCAAAGGGGACATGCAGCTTGTCATATGTTTCCCCAACGTATATACACCAATTACATGAAATAGAAATATATGAATCAATTTAGATTCTGATGGTTTGTCCTGTGCACGAGGTCCAAGAGGATCATGGGACTCGTATGAGAGGGAGAAGAGGATGAGGGTGGGAAAATCAGTTGTGTAAACTCCTTGCCTGAAGGTCACCAGTTCTCATCTTTTCTCTCTAGTTTGATTGGCAGTTATTATTATTTTCTTTTTCTGTGCACAAGAGCTTCATGCGTGCATTTAGTGTACATTTTTTTTTCTGCATTGTGTCTCCTTCGACCTCATTTGGCCCCGTCTCTCTCCCTCTCCCTCTCTCTCTCTCTCTCCAAGGCTATTTCTTCCTCATTCTTTGATTCAAGGCTTACACAAGGTTTTTAATTAAGGGATGAAGAAGCACTATCAAATCATTCCCTCAGAACCTCTCGGTCAATTAAGCATATTTAACTCTATTGTTCAGTACTAAAGGACACAAGGCAAGGATTTTATTCGCAGCACACTTGATGTCTCCAATAAGGTGCCACCACGAAAAGGTTTCAAATTTTTATGTTTATCACATGTGCTTTTGAAAACATTTTCTTTAATGTATTACTTTAATTTGTTTGCTTGGTGTTTTTTGTGGTAATGATATTACAGTATAAAAACAGTAACATCTCAGAATGTAGTCTAGAGGGCAAACACAATCATTGTCCAAAACAAAAATCCTCCCGATTATCATGAAATTCTTCACTATATTTAATTAGACTCTGAAATAGAATTTCAGAATATATAAACTTTCCCCTCAAATTAATATTGTAGTAAAAATGTAAACTAGTATGTAATCTAAATGTAATCTAGTATTGAATTACTAAATCATGGATGACGCAACATGGCAAAGCTCTGCCTTCATCTTTTCTTATTGTGTGTACTGTGTTTGTAGAGGATGCTGGTATATTTCCACCATGCAGGCATATGTGGTGGCGATTTGTCCTCTTCACAGGCTTTCCTATTTGTCGTGGTTCACATTCGCAATCTACTTCTCCACAAGGTTCCTGATTTTCCCAGAGAACAATTTATAGTCACGGGAATGTTGTTTGTGTAGCCACTCACTCACTCACTCACTCACTCACTCTCTCACACACACACACACACAAACACTCTCTCTCTGTCTCTCTCTCTCTCTCTCTCTCTCTCTCTCTCTCTCTCTCTCCCACTCCAGTCGGCACAGGAATACTAACACACCCACTCCACATTAACGAGGGAGAGAGAAAACACACAAACTAATGCCATTTTCTTTCAAATATCCAATTGTTTGGTCAAAGCATCACACTATGTTACCCCCCTCCCCCCAGTACTGTACCATCTCACCTCTCTCCCTCTGTTGTTCACACCACCTCCCCCAATTTCTTTTCATCTCCCACTGCCTAATCTCTCTATCTTTCTCCCTCTCTCTCTCTGTTTCTGCCTCTCTCTGTCTCTCCATCTCCCAGGTGCACCGCTGGGTGAACTATGAGTCGATGCTGAAGGAGTGTCTGGTAGGCAGAATGGCCACGAAGGTCAGCGCCGTAATCAAAGGTGAGCTCCGCAGCATGTGTGTTGCTCTTGACCCCATGGGACACACACACATACACATGGGAAACACACATACACACTCTCATCACAAACTCATCCACACTGTGGGACACACACACATGCACACACACACACTCACACACACATGATCATCCACTCCATGGGAAACATACATACACACCCTCCTCACTCACACACTCTCATCACACACTCATTCACACTGTGGGACACACACACACTCTTTCTCTCTCTCTCTTTCATCACACATATACACACACTCGCACACACATTTCTCTCTCTCTTTCTGATGGTGTATTGATTTCTCTCCCCTGTTGCGTTTTTGTGTTGTGCAGCTCAGTCCAAGAAGGATGAGGAAAAGCCACAAGTGAATGGTATGTGAAGAGAGGAGAGGAGAGCTCCCGTGTGTGTGTGTATGTGTGTGTGTGTGTGTGTGTGTGTGTGTGTGTGTTTTAACTTTTTGACACAGTAAGGTGCTATCAAAGTGTGCACACATTACTCATGGGGTGATTAACTATCCGTACTTGAGTGATGTGCATGCTTCAATAGGAGACATGTCAGTAGGAATGTAATGTGTGTGTGTGTGTGTGTGTGTGTGTGTTCCTCTTGACTGCTTCTCGCTCCATCTCCCTCCTTGTCCTTCCCTGCTTTGTCTCTCACCTCTGCTGCTCATGCGCTTCATTGGCACCGTATCAAAGCATGTAGAGTGCTTTCATGCTTGCACAAACCTGATGAAGGAAGAAGAATTATTATGGAGGATGGAGAAATTCTCTCTCTCTCTCTGGAGAATTCTCTCTCTCTTTCTCTCACGCTCTCACCCTCCTTCTCTATACCTCTCTTTCTCGCTTTGTTTTACTCGTTTGCTCCTCTCGTTCTACTCTTCCTGCTCTTTATCACTGTCTGTCTCTGACTCTGCCTCCTCTCTCTCTCTTTCTCTCTCTATCTCTCTCTCTCTCCCTGTTTCTCACTATGTCTTTCTCTCTCTCTCTGTCTGTCTGTCGGTGTCTCTCTTTCGAAAGATGTATGGTGTTACAGTGTTGCTCTGTTTACTACTGTATTTTGCACATTTAGGGAGGGAAAGTAATCTCATCGCCACCTACTGGTTGCTGAGTTTAGCGGCGTGGATGGAATTTTCTTTTTTAGAAGAAATATATCTCGGTGCACATTGGGAACTTAATTGAATACCTTCCATATGATATGCACTGGGGTCACCTCTATTGCTTCTAGTGGTCATTTTCCAGTGGTCATATTTTTAGGATCGGTTGAATTGTTTTGAGTTTTTTTTGTAACATGATGATTACAAACTACAGTTGCATGTGATATGACCAGTTTGGGCGCTTCATGTCTAACTGATCAAAACGGCAATTTGCTTGACTGGTTTTACATATTTTTGTAATAACGGAGCGCGTTGCAAACCGCGTGGTGATTACCTTTATGTCAGGATAACTTGTGTTGTGCTCCTACTCACATGAAGAGCTGGCAGTAAGTGTTAAGTGTCAATGCTAACCAGGCTAATAAACAAACCATGCTACCGTGAGTAACGTTGAACGTCGTTCTTTGTCACTCTCTCACTGCCTCCCTCTCTCTCTCTCTCTCATAGGTCTGGCTCCACCACCTTCTCCTGCTCCTCCTCCATTTCCGTCTGCTGCGCTTCCTCCACCTAAAGACACTAGACCTCGGTAGGTATAGATCAGTCGATCTCTTTTTCTCCTCCACTAGAGCAAGTAAGCCTGTCAATACAACTAACTGAAGTTTGTCTGAGACAATTGGAGAGAGACCTTGTACTTGTATTATAAAATGGTCTGAAATGGCAATAAAATTGTTTATTGCGATGTTTTCCTGGGACAAATTAATATTTTGTTGAGCAAAAATAGTTATCTTGACCTAACCAGCCCTAGTCTGTGTCACTATGGCCCAATCCCAAAGTCCGGACTCACAGACTTTGCTGCGTGTTCTCGCGAAATTCATAGGGCTGTCCCAATGTCGCATTTCTAAGGGCGTAAGGGTTTGAGTACACACTAACCGAGCCCTTTCCGTGAGTCTGCATCAGTGCAGACTTCACCAAAGGGAATTACCCACAGTTCAAAGCATTGTGACATTTACTGCAGACCATAGGGAAATCCAAAAATTACAAAGGTAAACAACTGCACGACACACAACCAGCTTGTAAAAAAAGAGTTTAAAAGAATGTGGAATCAGGCAGGCATCTCCTGTGCCTTGGCCATGTGAAAAGTAACAAACTTAAAATGAAAATTCCCAGTATCAGGAACATCTTTGTTATGAAACGTCACCAAGGTAACGTGATCTCATGAAGTGCTGTCCCAATCCCATTTATTCCTATCTGAGCCTAGCCTGGGTGTTCCCATGCTGCCTTGTGCGCGATTTGATTCACGCTGCTAAGGCAGCCTGGAGACCATGGAGCAAATTTTCGCCTGAGATAGGAGACCAATCACAGAACAAGGGGGAAAGCAAGACGATGATGAGCTATGCACAGACGCATTTGATAGACATCCGTGGCACCCAATAAACGGATCTGGGCATTTTTTTTCAAATACGAGAAAATGAACGTTTGGTTCCCAGACCACGTCTCATTGAGAAGTGGTGGCGCTAGCCAGGCTAATCTGAGCCCATGTGGCCTCACACACTCTCTCACTTAGCACCTGAGGTCAATTAAGTCTGTGAGTCTTTAGTCCTTAGTCCTCAGGGCTCACATTGGAATTGGCCCTTTGTAACAATTTGCCACATTTTGAGGTATGCTTTTATCATGCAACTAGTTTTGGCATCTTCAAATTCATCTTGATGGTATGTTCATATAAAGGACAGATAAACACACAACACCGGCCATTCAGGAAGGGTCCTATGTAGTTCTTTTTTCCAGGGAAGAACACACAAATAATAGAAAAACCTCCACAGCATGACATTGCTGACTATACCGCCAAAAGACACCAGTTAGCATGTTAGCAAGCTGCTAGCATTGCTCTGGGTGGGGTTTGCAAGGTTTTGCATGCACTTTAGCTAGTGTCGTCAAAAAGTCTGGATTCACTCAAAAGGTCTTCAGGCAGGGTCAGTAGTCAGTAAGAAATCTCAGAGAGCTATATTCACGGTACCAGAGACCTACGCCATGTCACTAACAAGCACAGTCTCAAGATACAGGAAAAAGGCACACTTAAGCCTTTAAGCTTGTCAAAGCGTACATCTCCATTTGTGGTATGTCAATCCACGGTTCCCACGGGTCCTTGAAATCCTTGAAAGTTTGTGAATCTGAAATGCGTATGCCTGATTTTCGTTGGTTAGAACTACACTGCCTAGTTGCCAGGACGTTCATGCACGTGCATAGATACAACGGTGCAAGATACAGTTTAGGCTACACCAAACCTAAGTAAGGGATAATGTATTGTCCGCCGGTAATTATCAGAAAGTAGTCCCGACAGGGAGAACAGAACCCCGACGCGCAGCGGAACGGATTTTGCTACCGTTTCGTGTCTTCCGCTGACAAAATAAATAGTTCGCCACACAGATAGAACTTGACAGTTTCAGGTGTTGCCTGGCAACGTCACTAGCTTACTTTCCCTTTCAATGAAATTCCATTGCAATAAGCGAACGGAATTCTTGCGGAGGGATATGAAAGACGTTAATCAACCCGTTGCCATTGACAGCGGTGATTATATACTTTGCCGGTGATTTATGTAAGGGATAACGGCCGCCGAGGTGTCCTGTTATACGGAATTAATGGACGAGGGCGAGGGGCAAAAACTCCCCGACGCGCAGCGGATAACCGTTATCCCGCTTATCACCCGGTTGCCACTGTAAATAAACACGCGGTTCTGTTTAAAAAGAAGCTCACTAGTTCAGCTTGTTGTACAACTTTAGCATGGACAGTTAGCTTGTTTACAGTTGATTCCATTGTTGGGAAGCCTGCAACCAAAAGATTCTAGAGCGCTGCAACCGTCGTCCTACTATGGTTGTTATAGTTACCATTCATAAGCATTGATATGGAACGGTGTCCTGTTATTCAGAATTAAAGGCCACCCGCCAGCCAATCAGAAAAGAGTATTTATTCTCTCCGGGTGATAAATAGATTTAACATAGGCCCGAACGTTGGGAAGGCCCATTCATGTGCATGGAACTTTCTGCAGCAATCTGAAGAGCCGTGTAATAAATATGTTTAATAAACAAAATCTTTTTGATAACTTGTTGCCCAAATATTTAATTTAACATATTGATGAATAAACCAACAGGTTCATGGTAATGAGTTTAACTTGCCACAGATGTTAGCCACATATCATCATCTCAGTTTCTGTCCACTAGTACTGTACATTTCTATGAATAACCTAATCTACCAAACCAAAAGAGCACATAAGTAAAATAAAGAAAGCACACATATATGGTCTTCGCTCATGGGTTAAAATGTTATCCTACACTAGCTAGCTCGCTAGTTTTAGACTAAAACTCGCGTAGTGCTGTGTAAACGATCGGTCCCAGTTTGTCTGGCGTTAATGATATCCTACACTAGCTAGCTCGCTAGTTTTAGACTAAAACTCGCGTAGTGCTGTGTAAACGATCGGTCCCAGTTTGGCTGACGTTAATGAGTATTAAAGCTTAAAAGGCTGTCCTTGTGTGTGACAGGTACGACTGGTTCCAAACAGACACCACTGTTAATATTGTGGTCTACACCAAGAGAAAGGTAAGTGGCTCATGCATTTTAATTTCCGTAATAACCTGCTGGGGTGTCAGGTGCCATCTATCTACTCGGATATCTGAGGATACACACATTCAACACATTCAGACACGGCCATTCATCTCGCAGCTGCAGGCACACACATGCACACACGCGCACACACACACACACACACACACACACACACTCCCCTTGGCAGTTCATTAGCTTCTCTCCATCCTATTACTCTGCTTTTTGCCTAATTTTCTTCATCTGTCTGTGTGTGCCCTTATCTATCTTTCTTTCTTCCTTCCTTCCTTCCTTTCTCTCGTTCACTCTACTTTGTTCTCACTCTCTCCCTGTCTCAGATTCCTGCAGCAGGCAGCGCGGTTGTGGACCTGATAAATGGTGCTCTACGGATCGAGGTTGTTCTGGGAAAGATGTCTTATCTCCTGCATTGGCGTGAGTTTCCCAAACACACACACACACATACATACACACACATACACACACACACACACACACACAGAACTGGAGCTCTGATTGAACTCGTTATTGTCGACAGGTCTCCCACAAGAAGTGGAGGAGCGTGTTAGCAGTAAGTAATAAGAGATACAAGTACAAGAGTGTGTGTGTGTGTGTGTGTGTGTGATGGTGCATAGCCAATACAATGAAGTGTCCATTTGCTCTCA
Organism: Alosa pseudoharengus; assembly: GCF_046254945.1. Lineage (NCBI taxonomy): Eukaryota > Metazoa > Chordata > Actinopteri > Clupeiformes > Clupeidae > Alosa > Alosa pseudoharengus. The sequence goes on from NW_027468587.1 coordinate 25,097,058, forward strand.
CAGGGCCTGTGGGACACAGGGAATGAGTGAGATCTCCAGATATAATTTTTTAATTTGCAAAATTAAATTAAATTATCATGTTCATTTCTAAATGAACATGATGTTGAAGTTGTATTTCACAAGAAGAATTTCTTGTATATTGTATTCTCCTGTGGCCCTTGCCTTGTGTACCGTAAAATCTCAGTGCTCTTAGTAAGGCTATGTTTACACTGTCAGTTAAATGTGACCCAATTCCGATGGATTCCAATTACATACCCTACAATTGCACGACTGGCAGAACGGTGAAATTCAAATGAAAACCGAGATAGAAAAGCTGCAATAAAGGCTGGAGGCTCTACACTTTCTATTTCTTTAAAATAAAACCCATAGCCTATTTTGCGGACTTCTCAAGATACTTTGGAAATGAAAGTAAACAACTAGCCACTGAAATACCCTAATGTAAGCATATTTTGTGCCATTTGTTTGATTTCATTTCGGTGACCAAAATTCCTCTTGTGCGCATGCGGATTGTCGCAAGTGTACAAAAGGAATGAACCATGTATCTGATATGGGCCACTCTCGAACGTAGATGTAAACAGGTAGTCCAAAAAATCGGATATAGGCGGAAAATCGGATGTGTGCAACAAGGCCTGCCGGTGTAAACGTAGCCTTAGTCAGCTTCAGGCTCATTGTTTGATTTGGGCTCCATTGTGCCAAACACGAATCGAGTCTGCTGAGATTTGTGAGTCAGAGAGAGAGCGAGAAAGTGTGTGTGTGTGTGTGTGTGTGTGTGTGTGTGTGTGTGTGTGTGTGTGTGTGTGTGAGACGGAGGGAGAGTGAAAGGCTCCTGGCAAGGACCTTTCAGCATATTGTTCTGTATTTTTTGAATTGTGCAGTATGAAGAAAGCCTCTCAAAAATACACACCTGTGTGTGTGTGTGTGTGTGTGTGTTTAGTTCACACAGCCAGTGCGGTGGGGAAGATTCAGGTGGTGTTGTGGAAGAAGGTCAAGGCTAAGTGGTCAGAGCTGGGGGAACAGCTGGACGCCCATGACACATTTGAGCGCCAAAAAGACCGCGGTGAGTCAGTCCTGTCCAATGTCACACACACACACACACACACACGAACACTCAACACAGCACATCACCCTCTTCTGTGTTCAGTGCTGTGCTTGATGATATGAAATACTAAGAAGTCCATACATGACCGAGGCGATCACAAAGGGACAGAAACAAGCATAGAAATCAATTCTCCATCCGCAAAGAGTGTGAACGAAGCCATCCACAGACTGCAGAATGCTTTTCCTCTGATTGGGCAGTGCTTATGCTGTTATTGGCCGGCCTCGGATATCTTGAGCAGGCTCCTGTTATTGGCCGGCCTCAGATATTTTGAGCAGGCTCCTGTGGGTCTACTGGTTAGCACTTCGGACTTGTAACCGGAGGGTTGCCAGTTCGAACCCCGACCAGTAGGCACGGCTGAAGTGCCCTTGAGCAAGGCACCTCTGAGCGCCGCTGTTGTTGCAGGCAGCTCACTGCGCCGGGATTAGTGTGTGCTTCACCTCACTGTGTGTTCACTGTGTGCTGAGTGTGTTTCACTAATTCACGGATTGCGATAAATGCAGAGACCAAATTTCCCTCACGGGATCAAAAGAGTATATAAACTTATACTTGTTATTGGCCGGCCTCGGATATCTTGAGCAGGCACCAGTTTGTCACAGTGTGTGTGTGTTGTCGCGGCTTTTTTACGAGTCACCAGGTGTAGATGCCTCAGGTTGTTGTTCTTTGTGTCTGACTTTCTCTTCTTCCTCTGACTGATCCTAAACGCAGAGATCTGCTACCGCAAGTGTGTGCTCCTCGCCAAGACGGACGTGACGCACGACACCAAGCTCTTCTGCTTACAGCTGCCCCCGGGGACGCACATGCACGTGCCCGTGGGCAGACACGTCTACCTCCGAGCCTCGGTCCAAGGTAAGCAGCCTACCCTGAGTATCGCACAGCAGGATAAGATTGACACATCATCACCAGGGTTTAAACTTAGTGACCCAGTAGTGACCCAGCATGTCATCATGGGTGGCCTATATTTAAAGGTGGATTATAACCAGGGGTTAAAGTGGGGGGGAACAGGGAGGAACACAGTTCCGCCACCTCAGATAAATAAATGATATAAATGATATAATGATATCAATGATATAACGCGATGATATAGTTAATTTTTTCGCGTGTACAGAAGTGACAAGAAGCTAGCAATTCTTGTCCAAAAAGTATTGCTACACCACGATACTCAATATGTTGTCCAACGGTGAGTCATTTTTCCCCGTTGCATCGACACTGGATTTTAGAGTTCCCCCACCTGCCAAATCCCACTTTAACCACTGATTATAACCCCCCTCTACAGACAGTGAGGTGGTGAAGCCCTACACTCCAGTGGACCACACCCTGCTGCCGGACTGCTCAGCCACTGAGGGAGATGGGGCTCACAGGCTCTTCCTCATGATCAAAGTTTACCCCAACGGCGTGCTCAGCTCACATCTAGACAGCCTCAGTATAGGTGAGTGGGGTGCGTAGTTGCATTAGCTTTTTTTTTGTGTGTGTGTGAGTGTGTGAGTGAGTGAGTGCACCTGTGTGCGTCGGCGGCGGCGTTGTTCGGAGGCATCGAAAGAGAAAAACACCTCTAATTGGAAACCTTTTTGCACAGAGCCACCGGCTAAAAGGCCAGAGCAGGTTTCATAGGCTGGTGTGTGTGTGTGTTTGTGTGTGTGTGAAATTACCTTCCTGTCTGTAGTGGGCCTGTTTGTTGCCTGTCCCCCACAACCACCACCCGCCCCCACCCCCACCGCAGCTCGTTAACCCCACACATGGCCGTGCCTGACTTCCAGGCATTTTCACTACAGCAGGAAAAAGGCAAAAAGGGGACTGTTAGTGTCACAGCGGCCAAGTTAATTAGCTTGGTAGTCTATACAGGGAGATATCAGCAAGACCTGACCTTAAACTAAGTCGTGTGAGAATACACAAACAGATTTCTCGGTTCCTTTGACTGTGAGGTGGCCGCTGTGTTTCCGTAGCTGAGGTGATCTGACCTACTGTAGCAGATGAAGGTTTTAAAGAAGCTCTATGCAGGTCTGGTTATTCCTTCGCTGTTTCTGGGTTTTCGTCCGGATTTGGGCTCCCATTTTTCACTACACAGCTCCCCCTGCTGCTTCGGTAGCAAGTGACTGCTACGCTAAACCCCCACTAGCTAGCGAGCTAGCCATCAAGAAACCAAGCTAAACACATACAGGGCTCACAATAAAACGGTCGAGCAAACACATTGTTCAAGAGACTATCAAACCACATTACAAAAACGAAGTTCACCCAAAGGTAGGCTACTTACAATTTCAACAGCAACAAAGCCAAGTCGAAGTTCGTTTTGCAGTCTTCTTAGAAACTACAATCTGACTACATTTTCGAGGCGCGATTGGATACTTCCACTGAGTCACATCCGGATGTGTTTGTACCGCGACCAGAAAGTTGCATATTCGTTTTTTCCGCGGAGAAGCACTAGGGGGAGACGAAGCACCCACCAAACGACCCAAAAAGTGTTGTAGAACCATCAGAACGACTCTCAACCTGCATAATTAAGGTAAATTTTCCTAAAATTGTTGCATAGGGCTTCTTTAAATGGGAGTACAGTGGGAGTACACACTGTTGGGACAAACAGGTTAAAACACATGGCAGCATTAACAGCAAGGGCCTGGAACGTACTATGAATCACATCCAAAAACCACATTTGAAATCCATTCCACACAGCTGGTTGGGCTACTTCCTGTCTGTCTGTCCACGGCTTCCTTAGCAGGCTTGCGCTCACTCCATGAAACTCTGAGGTAATAGCATCTGAGAGTAAGAACAAGATGGACTGTTTGACTCGATAGCGTCTAGGGCTGTCACTTTTGTGAAATTTTTGAGACATAAGTGTTCATTGAATCGATTGTAAAATCGATTTTTTATGTCTAAAGACGGTTCCATTTTCAACGCCAAATATAGGCCAATCCACAAACAACTAACAGGCATTAGGACGAACGTGAAGAGGGCGCTTGTAGACGCAAGCCAGCAATATTTCTGATGATTTATTGGCGTAAAGTTTCGTGCACAATGACAAACAGAAGTGCAACATTCTCGAAAACCAGTAAGCCGAGTGGACTGCCATTACATCAGTGACATGACTGCAGGCTTCAACGTAGCTGTGTCTGTGTTTATTATTAGAAATGTCAAACAAATTTCGCCTACGTAGAACTCGATTGCACAGTTTGCGTAGCCTACCGCTTTGTTCTTCTCCATAGTTTGATATACCAAAAATCCGAAGTACTTTCACATCGAACTCCTGAAGTTATTAGGGCCTATCACTCGTCTCTCTACACGTCGCACAGGTTGATCGCGTTGTCCTCCATTTTTTGGCAAAACACGAGCAGCACAGCAGCTGATTGAAACAGCTGTTCCCGGTGCGTAAACTTGGTGGGAATTTTCTTTTTAGCTTTCGCAATGCTTACTGCACTTCGGAATTCTTTTATATTCTTATATTCTTGTTTGTGAATTCTGTTACATCTATCTTTTTTATTTGTTTATTTTGTTTAAAATGAATAGTGTAAATATTTGGTTAAAATCGATTCCCTATTTTAGTTTTCGAAACTTGTGTTGTTTGGTCCAATCGATTGTGCAATCGATTTTCGAACGTAAAGTGACAGCCCTAATAGCGTCTAAGACATAGGGTCCTCCGTTCGTGTAGCGGAGGTCTGGTCTAATGTCTTCGTATGTATGTGTGCGTGCAGCTATCACGTCTGGTCTAGCCAGTGCCATTGATTATGGAGGAAGCGAAGTGTTTCAGCAAACGGAACACAGAATGTCACTTACCTGGGGGGCACATCAAAAGCCAATTGGCTTTTGATGTGCAGTCTCTTTCTCTCTTCCTTCCGTTTCTTCTCTGAGCTCCTGTCCCCTCTGCTTGTTGTTCTGCTCATGCACCAGGGCCAAATGAGATGCATCAATTACGGTACAGGACATTGCCAAGTAGCCAAGATGGATTGTGTAATTAGTAGTCTATTTTAGTAAGGCTGAAAAGACAAATCCTGTACAAACCATTACCTACTGCCTACTGGCTTTTTTGTTTATTTTTTCTCTCTCTCTCTCTCTCTTTCCTTCTCTCTCTCTCCTCTTTCTCTCTCTCTCTCTCTCCCTCTCTTTTTTCCTCTCTCTCTCCTCTCTCTCTCCTCTTTCTTTCTCTTTCTTGGAGGCATGGAGTGCTCTACTTAAAGGTAATTTTGTTCTGACCTGAGAGCACAGGTTTTGACAGTCGTCTCTACTCGACTCTTGAGATTTTTAGCCCTCGAGGAGCAGATAGATTAAGTTGACAGTGAGTCAATGTCACTGTCCAATAGCTGGATGATGTCACTTATTTCAGTAAGCGCTTTCAAATATAACCTCCGGAGTATATGCGGAGGTTTGTCAAACGGAGGTCGTACCCTTCGGATGATTCAGATATGATGCTAACCTACGGACCTATGTGTGAATCTCCGTGTGATTGTCGAGTGAGGGGTGGGGGCTTGTAGAGTTCACAAGATGCAAGATATGACGCAGAATATATGCGGCCGCTGCCTGTCACAGCTGCTGTTTGTTTACAAAGTGTATGCATTATGTAGGCTAAAGAAGAAAAATCTATTGTGTGTAGGCTAATACATTACATTACATTACATTACATTACATTTAGCAGACACTTCTTGACCAAAGTGACTTACATATGTCAGCTATATTACAAGGGATCACATTGTCCCCGGAGCAACTTGGGGTTAAGTGCCTTGCTCAAGGGCACAACGGTGGAAGTCGGGATTTGAACCGTCAACTTTCAGGCTACTGCACGTTAGCCCAGTTCTTTAACCACTACACTACCACCGCCCTAATACTTAGTAGTCACGTAAGTGCGCACTTGAAATTGACCTACAGTATTTGTATGTGTGCTTCGAATAAACACATTTATCTGTTTTCAACGTTAAGTAGCAGAATTACTTGGCTATTGAACCCCAAATCTGGTTGCGAGAAAGAGAGCATGCACAAACTGTATGGTAGGCTACCAGCCAATTCAGTAGGCTAACTCAAGACTTCAAGGCCATCATATACAACGTTTTTAAGCAATAAACAAAATACTAACATAACAGTGAAGTGGTTCGTTTTTTCATGGTTTATTTTTTCCAAAAGCATCCTCTCCCCATGTGTAGGGATGTAACGATTACCGGTATAATGGTAAACCGCGATAAAAATGTTGACGATAACAATTACCGTTTTCATTTCAAATATCATGATTATCACGGTTGATTACCGCGGTGTGGAAACCGTGTGTTTAATCCTTCCCAGCTTCATCCGAGCCTGATTTTGACATACAGTAGGCCTGGTACAATAAAACAAAACTGGTACCTTACTGATTCTGTTGTCTAATTGATGGTTTTAACTACGATTCGGATTAGGCTACAACTGATTTTAAAAGGCGGAACATTTTAACCGCAAAATGTGCACTGTATCATGTAGCCACTCTGCGTCTTTTTATGTTCACGTCCACATTAAATCCATTCCACTCACGTTATCAGGAGAAAACAGTAGCCTAAAGTTTTATTTTGAACGCTTACTTTGGTCTCACTCATTGGATCCAAATAACAGAAATAGCAAACTCCAAGTTATGGTAGGGTAAGTTAAGCTATAAGCACATAGCCAATTAAACATAAAGAAAAAAGTGAACGGACACTTTTTGAAACTATTTCAGCTTGTGTAGGCCTATCAGTGCTTTCTGAACATATTGAACACACTTTTAGAAATACCGTGATAATACCGAAAACAGTGATAGTTTTGGTCACTATAACCGTGAGGTTAAATTTTCATACCGTTACATCCCTACCCATGTGTCTATTGCATTTACGTGAGCTTGGAACAAAGTTGGGTTTTCTTCCGTTTTCATTTTCTCTAGGCATATTTATGCTCAACAAATATCAGTAGGGGGGGGTGTTAATACCAAATACCACAATAGCCCTGATTTCCTGATGCAACAAGATGTTTTAAGCACTCCTGTGTAATTTTTTTGAAAATTTCTTCTAAAACCTCTAACCTGAAATTTTTTCACATCAATGTATTCCCAAGACATGGGAGCATTAGAAAATCTGGGCTAAAGTTGAATCTGAACATTTTCATGAAATAACACACCCCCCTAATATCAGCGAGCTCAGCAGTGAGGTCATGAGAAGGCTATCAATAAACAGAAAACCGACCGTGTTGGCTAACAATTTATCAAATACTCCTGTTATTGTCGTCAACGACGTCGCTGTAGGCTACTGCCTTTTCAGCACACTGCTTATGATGATTCAGTCTTTTGAATTTGTTTGGCCTTGCCATGCAGTTGTAGGCTACAACGTGTCTCTTGCCGTTCCCTTCATGTGTTCTATCAAAATGTTGTATGCCCTCATGGACAGTAGCTCTGTGATGTCTGCATCTTTCCAGGCCGGAGATTTTCTGGACAGCACTATGCCACTCCATCATAACACTGGCATTTAAGTCAGATCTAACCACATGGACGCAAGAAAGAAACGTCACTGACACGCCCTCTCACTAGGTGTGAATTTTAACCGCATGTTCTACGCTTAGTTCAGACACAGTAGATTTACATAATGTCCGGAGGAAATACTAGGGGGGTAGTAGTAGAACAACCGGCTAAATTCGGACTTCCATATGACCGGTTATGTTATACAACCTCTCTTTTGTGCTCCAGTAGCGGTCATTACATAATAATTTGAGATTAAAATGCATCCATAGAGATTTAGGACTCACCAGTCACTGATACATTCCATAGACATGCCACCACACACACATTGACACACAGGATATTAACACACAAATGCAAGAAATGATCAAACTTTTTAATGTGTGTGTGTGTGTGTGTGTGTGTGTGTACCCCTGACCTGTACTAATCCCTCCACAGGACAGCCCAGTACAAACTGAAAAGATGCAAGATAAAGACCCCTCATCTTCCCTGTTATCATTACTTTCTTTGTAACTTTGTTTGTGCTCGTCCTGCCAGGTGACTCCCTGGCGGTGAGCAGCCCTGAGGGTCCCTTCAGCCTGCGTCTCCTGCGTGGCATCACCCAGCTGTACCTGCTGGCGGCGGGGACGGGCTTCACGCCCATGGCGCGACTCGTCCACGCGGCCTTGACCGGCCTGCCCACGCTCAGGTGAGACAGCGCCCACTCATCGGCGTTTTCCAACCCTCTTCGACACCGCACGTTAGTACTACAGGATGTCCTCGGAGACACGGATCAGCATGACTTCCTGTGTTATTGTATTGTTGGAATATTGGTCTTCAGACTCAGTTTTCTGCATTCTATAGCTCAGTTTTACCTGCAATGACCATACGATGTCAAACTCATGTTTTTTCTCGCAGGGGATTTTCCCTTAAAAGCACCATGCAGAATTCAGAATTCCATCCATTTGTCTTTGGCCAGTTCTGTTTAGAGTTCTGCAGTAGAGTTCCTCCTGTTGGGTTCCACCATGGTGCAAAGGAGACTTAAGAACTATAGACGGTGCATCAGAAAAGTTCCTTTTTTCTTTGGCCCCAGCCACAGCAGACAAGCAGACAGGTCAGGAGAGGTCAATAGCTTTGCTGCTGTGGGAATCAAAGTCACTTTTATTTCTGTATTGTATGAAAAGCATTGAGACGGATATCGTCTGACGATGTGACCAGCACGGTCTCCTAAGATGTTCTTCAGATATCTGAACTAAGTGAACATACTCTCTCTCTAGTCATTGTTGTTGAATTTATGTTGTAAGCTCTGTTGATACCCTTTAGTGAACTGTTACAGACACTTTAATGGCATCTCAGGATTGTGTCATCACCAAACATTAGTAAACATGACCCTAGTAGTTTCCAAATGAGCTTACATGACTGCTAGAAAATAAAAAAGCTCCGCATGTGTGTGAAGAGGATTAGCAAATAAAAGTGAAGTCTGTCCGATGCCTTTTTGAAGCCTGGTGTTTACGTAGGTCTTTTATCCCAGCAGTCTGAGGCATTTCTTCAGTGCTCTGTTTTTTCCCCTCTCATTATATTTCTTCGTCACCACATGTTCCATAATACGCCTTGTGGATGTGTCTTCCAGTGGTGTGCCTTAATATAGGATGTGTAATTTAGTGAGGTGTCAGACTGCGGGCTTACTGTTATTTAATTGTCCATAGCCATCCTTGTTATGTATGATTTGGGGTGGGGAAATCCTTAGGCTCTGGCTCTGAGAAACGACTATCAGGTTGGCATTTTACTGGACAGTAGTACTGTTGTTGCTATGACGACAACAAGTGTGTGGCGAAATGTTAGCGTAGCCCCCCCTGGCAACACAAAATAAAATAACTTCAATCATGCATGTGATCCACAGGAAAACCCAGCTGATGTTTTTCAACCGTCAGGAGAGAGACATCCTCTGGCACTCGCTACTGGACCAACTGGCTGCCAAAGACCCCAGGTGGGTTTGGAGGTGGTGTGTGTGTGTGTGTGTGTGTGTGGATGCGATTAGTCTTGCTCTGGTATACGCTATGGAACGTTTTTAACCGGACATGGAACGTTTTTAACCGGTTCAGGAACAATATTTTTTTGTTCTAACCGGTTCGGGAACGTCAATTCTAGGGTGGGAACCAAAACCGGAAATGTTAAAATACTGTTTCTGTTCAGAACGAACCAATTGGCAAAAATTCTGGTTCAAAGCCCTGCACTCTGCCACCCCCCCCCCCCCCCCCCACCCCCGAAGGATCAGTTCGCTCTGTTGCTCTCTGGCCTGAGCCTTGGTTCTGTAAGCTACTAGTGAATCATCACATCCCCAATCCATAGACTCTATTAATTAGTTTCCGGAAGAATCTGTTCCCAGGTCTGACCCCTTAAATTGCGGTGTATGTGTCTGTGTCTGTGTCTCTGTGTGTGTGTGTGTCTGTGTATGTGTGTGTCTGTTTCTCTGTCTGAAGCTTATTAGAGAGAGAACGGAGGGCCCTGGGGGTGGGCTATCTACCCGTCTCTTAGCACTGACATTCAGCTGGGCATAGGGGATTGCTGTGTGAATGAGAATTGCTATTGATATGTGGGTGAGTGGAGCTTGTTTGTAAGGAGAGACATGTGGTTGTTTTTATTACACTTCTTTTGCTCATAGATTGAGTTTGCTTGCGGAAGTGCATATACCCAGTCTCCTGACATGTGCACAGAAGTGCTGAGGTACACTCCTGCATACGCAGTCTCCTGAAATATGCTGCTGTTGTTTTTGAAATGTGCTATACAAATAAATTGACATTGACATTGACATTGACATTGATTAAGGAAGCCCGAGATCCGCCGCCCACGCTGTGCTCAGATGTCCTAATCCTGTTATGAAAAATGTTATGAAGAGAGTTTCTTCTCTTAGGACATTCAAGCCTTTTTGTCCTTTTCACAAGAACATACTCTTGTCTTTTTTTCCTCAGTCTTGGTAGATTGTGGGGTTCTATCTAGAGCTCAGATCAGGCCCAAAAAAATCAAGCCCGACCCTACCCGAGCCCGTGCACGTTGTGCCCGAGCCCAACCCGGCCCGACACATTAACTAATTATGAGCCCGAGCCCGATTTGAACCCGACATTTTTTAAATATGTGGGCCATTATAACTGACGTTCTCAACTACAATTCCAAGTTGTTTGAGCTACAGAAATCTGTTTAGAATTATCTTAATGAATACTGCAATGGAGGAGGAAGCATGTAACTATGTTGTTGGCTTATTCAGAATGGAATGGATTGTGAATGAATCAGAATGAAGAAACGTAAGCCACTTACAACATAATATTATGTCCCTGCAGCAAAACTCAACGCATTTCTCTGTGAGGTTGCCTCGCTCTGAGGGGTATGCATGGAGAAGTGACAAAAGATGACATTGAAGACTGACTCATTATTTTTGCCATGGCAAGCATGCTTCATGTGTCTGTTCATCTCAAAGTCCCCGTTTTTTTGCTGTCATAGGCGAGCATCTGTGCGCATTTATCACCCGGAGAGAAGTAATACTCTTTTCTGATTGGCTGGTGGGGTGGCTATTTATTCTGAATAACAGGACACCGTTCCATATCAATGGTTATGAATGGTAACTATAACAACCATAGTAGGACGACGGTTGCAGGCTTCGCAACAATGGAATGCTATCACTGTTATAGGGCCAACGAAAGTTGTACAACAAGCTGAACTAGTGAGCTTCTTTTTAAACGGAACCGCGTGTTTCCTTTGCTTTACAAAATGTCATTTGTAATGTCATCTGCGCAACACGTGTCAACGTGGAACTTGAAGATGTAAAGAAAAAATAAAAACAGGAGAAATAACTTTGAGCAAGTTTGGAGGAAAGTCGGAGCATTTGTCAGGTAAGGGATAACGGCCGCCGAGGTGTCCTGTTATACGGAATTAATGGACGAGGGCGAGGGGCAAAAAACTCCCCGACGCGCAGCAGAGTTGCCTCCGCCCGAGTCTTTGTCGCGATGTCGAGATGCTTTGTCGCATGTGTTAAGTAAGGGATAACGGCCTTCAAGGTGTGTCCAGTTATACGGAATTAATGGACTCGGGCTGCGCGTCGGGGAGTTTTATGCCATAATGAGAAATATTATATATATATATATATATATAATATTTCTCATTATGGCATAGCTTTAGCTCCCCACCCAAGTAGGCTAATGATTTAAAAAAAAAAAACACAAATGCTTGATCAAGGACCCGGCCCGGCCTGAGGATAGTGGCTGGAAATATCGGAATTCTGGAATATTCTCCTTGTTCCTTGTGTTCCTGTTCCATCTCTATCTCTATATGGTTCTCACCCCCCTGTGTTCCTGTTCCATCTCTATCTCTATATGGTTCTCACCCCCCTGTGTTCCTGTTCCATCACTATCTCTATATGGTTCTCACCCCCGTGTTCCTGTTCCATCTCTATATGGTTCTCACCTCCCTGTGTTCCTGTTCCATCTCTATATGGTTCTCACCCCCCTGTGTTCCTGTTCCATCTCTATATGGTTCTCCTCTCACCCCCCTGTGTTCCTGTCCTCTTCAGGTTCGAGGTGGAGTATGTGCTCTCGGAGCCCTCTGATTCGTGGACAGGGCGGAGAGGGCGTGTCCAGGCCTCCATGCTCACCGACCTCCTGGTTCGGCCCGAAGGCTCCAAATGCCTGGTTTGTGTGTGTGGACCCACGGCCTTCACTGAGCTAGCGGTGGGGTGAGTGACCGTACACCTCTTTCACATGTACACATACACATTACATGTACACTATGTCCTCTGCCAGTGACAGGGCTCCGGAGTGCGACCAATTTGGTCGCATATGCGACCTAATTTTTCAAAAGTGCGACTAAAAAAAATCGGAGGTGGCACCGGTGCGACCAGCTATTCGAGAGTGGAAAAAGTGTCCGCATTGAAACTCTACCTTTGGTTCAATAACAGACACATATTTGGCCAATATCGTGGTTTAAACAAATCACAGATAGTGAAGGGCGGGACCTCCCCTCTGATTGGCCGTGGCCCAGTGCCTGTGTGTAAATTTGAAAATGCGTGTGATGCAGAGAGAGAGAGAAGAGAGGTCAGAGACCCATCAGATAAACAGAGTGGATATAGTTGCATTACAGTGTGGTCACATAGGCCGAGATAAATGTACCCTCTCCCCACTGCCTTTCGGCGGCTGGCAGCAGCAAACCGATCAGACGAGCCCGAGCCCAAGTTTATCGTTGCCTACGATAGGCCTAGTGAAACTTCCCTTCACCAAGTTCAGTCCGAAATAATTATTCACCAGAAAAATAGTTTGAACGTAAACCCGACGTACAGGAATGCCACTTGCGCCAAATTTATAGGAGTCATTGCAGATGAAAAGACGAACAATGCATACAAGGCCTTCGCGAACGACAGAGATACAGAAATCGCCGAAAAGGAGTGCGTCATTGACCGCAGTTACATGCAGGGAGTAACCCGGTTTTCAACAGCAATATTCGTTTTGCGCGCAAGTTGTGTAAACTCATTCTGATGGCATCAATCAATTTAATCCGGTATTTGGCGCAAACCGAATATCGCTGCTACATTTAAAGCCCGAATATTTCCTGCATGTATAACTGTGGTCATTGTGTACGGTGAATTGAATGGACACATTTAGATCGAGCATGGCAAGTCATTGCAATAGCCTATAATAATAGGCCTACCATTTCGTTACTGCATTAACCATAGTGGTGTTCTTATTGAAAATTTAAAAATACTAAAATTAAAAAGTAAATTGCATTGTGGGACTGTGAAATGATTATTGCAATCATCATTGCAAAATCACATAAAAATCCCCCAGGCTACTTGGAACATCTCTTTAAATTGTGCTCAAATACATTTCTATGGAAGATGCATGGCGAGCTGGTTTAGCCAAGGCCTAAAGATCATGAAGGATAGTATGTAAGACATTGAGCCATGAGATGTGCAGTCTGAAGCCCTTAAAAGACGTGCACTGTTAATTTACTCACTGTTATTTTTATTTAATTAATCTTGAGATGTTTTAAGTTTAAATTTCAGCTCAGTGAAGCACTTAAAGCACCAACACTTAATTAAGTTACTTTTCTTGTAGAATTGTAAATCATAAGTCATAGGACAACCTATATAGGACAGAAATTAAGGGAAAAAAGTGAACCTGCTGCGGTGTTAAATGCGATGTGGTTGAAAATTTGGGTGCACCTAACTTTTGTGCTGGTGCACCTAAGAAAAAAAGTTAGGCGCACCAGTGCAACCAGTGCAAAAAGTTAGTCTGGAGCCCTCAGTGAAGGCCGTTTCTCAATGCTGCTAATTTAGATGGTTATTGTATTTAACTGATGCTTTTTTCCAAAGCAACTTACAGAATATGATCATTACAATAGTTAAAATGAACAGTGAAGGTGGTAATGGGGTCATACATGAGAGATCTGTTCTCTGTGTCCATAATAGTAATTCAGTGCGGTGTACTGTAGATATCCTCTATGTGTCTCTCCTGAGAGACTCTCGGGTTCTATGTAGTGAAATCAGCCCCTTTGGCGCTATTCAGTGTGAGAAGATCTAATTGAATTAGGTTGTCTGAACAAATTGTTGTCTTCTCCCTCTGCTTTCTCCATCTCATCTTCCTTATCCCCCCCCCCCCCCCCCTTCTCTTTAATCTCTCTCTTTCTCTCTTCAATCTCTCTCTCGCTTGCTAGGTTGGTAAAAGACCTGGGCTTCAGTGACGAAGAGATCCATGCCTTTCAGGGCTGAGACGTGTGTGTGTGTGGCTGAAAGAAAGATGAGAGGGGGAGAGGAAAATAAGAAGCTTGTAAATGCTAATTAAATATTGTACTCTGTACGATTTCTGGACTATGCACAAAGCAGTGAAATGGGCCTTCACATAGCATCTGCTCTTTCATTACCAAGTCTTTCTTCCAATCACAGACTTCCACAGCCCTGCCATCAACAGGCACACACCAGATAGCTTGAGTGTGTGCTAGATAGTGCATGCGTGCGCACGTGCGTGACTGTGAGGGCAAGCAACCGTATTTCTATTTCATTATGTGTGTGTGAGAGAGAGAGCAAAGAAAGGAAGAAAAAAACATCTTTCAACCCCATGACGACCAGGGAGCTTCTCTCTCTCTCTCTCTCTCTCTCTCTCTATCTTTCTGGGTGTATGTGTGTGTGTCTCTCTGTCTGTTTAGTATTCCCCTCCAGCACCGCTCTGCCTCCCCCCACGCCTGCTCCAGTCTCCTCAAATATTCAGATATTCAGACGTTGTCGTATATATGAGGATTTCTTCATTTTTACCCTTCTGCTTGGCTTTTTTCCCCCTCCCAACTTATTGACATCTCCGTTCATAAAAGAGTCCGCAGAGATGTCTGTTGATTTTTTTATTTTTTTTTATCTAGCACCTGCACAAGGCATGCAGATGAGACAGGTAGCTCTCTCTCTCTCGCTGAACCCCCCTTCCCCCGACACACACACACACACTCCCTTGAACTAACTTTAATAAACACATCCCCTTTTATTATTATTATTATTTATTTTATTTTTTTAATCGAATCTATTTTAGACCTGCTGCTCGGAGCGTCATTGACAGACTGTCGGGGGAGGGATGGAGGGAGGGAGGGAGGGATGACTACCGTTATCTGGCAGGAGGCCGAGTGAGGGATGGAGACCTCTGCTCCGCTCACTCTATACAAGGCCAGACTGCACTGCATAGGGCTGTGAATGGAGTCCGATACTCCCCGTCTCATAAAGTGTCCTACTGAGGGTCCTGCTGAGGGTCCTACTGAGGGTCCTGCTGAGGGTCCTGCTGAGGGTTTTGGTGCTCGCTCTGGTCTGTCTGCTGCTGATCCACTAAACTGCATCAGGAGTCCTATTTCCACTGCTCACTGTTGGATACGCACAACAAGGGTCAAGGAGACCCAGGGGACACAGAGCAGGTGACCGCTGGGGACCGGTGAAGTGGCTCAGAACAGATTACACACCTGGAGGGGGAAAAAACACCGGCTCAAATCCCCAGCTGTTGCCACCGGTCAGTGGAGACCGCAAGTGCGAAAAAACGAATGAATGGCACCTTTAGTGTCCCACATGAACATGACTGTTACTGCCAAAGTCTGATTCTAGCTAAAGAAAAAAAATCGCTCTGATCTGATGCAACTGCGGTAGTCTGCCTATTAAATTTCTGTGTGATCTTGGCAACAACTTTTATAGCTGTGGTAATCATGTAGTCCTACTGTTGTCACTGCCAGGATGACTGAAAGCCTGGATACATCAGGCCGACTGTGCAATGGCAAAATAACCGTGTTCGGGAATGGCTCTTATAAAAATAAGTGCTGTTGTGTGCCAGTCTGAAAATCTATTGTAGGTTTTATGACTTGCATTCTTGGGAAGTCTGACTTCTCCCATGCTTGAACCTGATGTACACTTGACAAGGATATTTTTGTTAATGGTTTTATGTTTCTTTATTCTGTATTGTTCAAACACACAGATGTCCAGTACAGTGTTCATACTCTTGGCTTTACATTATAAATAATAAATTATAAATATAATATGCAGTAGCAATCAATATCTGCGGTCTGTGATTATTTGCTATATTGTATATTTTACATAAAATTAAAACTACATGAAAATATGAATTCCTAGTATTGTTTTGTGTAATTGCTACAATACCTATCTCTTTAACAACTGATACATAACGTTTTGACAGAAGCCGGTAGGCTACTCGCAGTCTTAAACTAGTCTGTGTCTGTCAAGGGTTTGCTGTTGCTTCCAGTTGTGTATTACAAGAGTTTTATCCACTTGGCTGTACGGACTACGGAAGCTCCTCCTACAGAAGCTAACCTGGAGCTGCCCGTCGGAGAGGGAAGAGAAGTGCGCACTGCCTCGAGGACTCATTTGAGGTGTGTCTGTTGGCGCGCGCAAGCAGGATGGTGAAGGGGAACCCCCCCGTCATTCTACAGTAAAAGGGTAAACCTGTCAAGCCACTGATGCTGGAATACCTGTTCTATATAAATACAAGTGGATAAGATATATTTCCACAGTATAGACCATCACTATCAGTAGACTAATTGCACCTGCCCGCGAAGTTTTTTTTTTTTTTAACAGTGGAATGCTTTTTCTGAGACAGAACTCGAGCCTATTTAAGAGCTTTTTTTAATTTGTTGTGGAGTTCGTTTCCTCATTGATGTTTGGCTTGCCCACATGATTTGGTGGGGTAATTCGCTATTACGAAGATGTCGGCATTGCCATCAAACATCACCAATACAAGCCCCCGCGAAGATTATGAATGGAGATATGAATATTACGAGGATGACGAACCCGTGTCTTTCGAGGGACTAAAAGCGCATCGATGTGAGTAGATTATCTGTTCTGTTTATTTATTTTCTAATGCTTGCAGAGTTTAGCGTTGTGTAAGCATAGTTTTACTTATTTAAAATATTACTGCAAGAAGATGGTGTAGATTACCAGTGTTTCACTAATTCACGGATTGGGATACATGCAGAGACCACATTTCCCTCACCTCATACTTATACTATATAGATCCGAACAGCATAATAGGCTATAAAAATAACAAAACATATACATCTTATGCCTTGCCTGTCTGTCTCACCTCTTTTAAAGAAGAGGAAGGTTAAAGTCATGCTGAAGAGAAGACCAATCATCTTTTTTTTGTACTAATATTTGAAATAAGATTGGCCTATATGTGGAATTCTTAAAAATATAACATTTTAGTTGACCTATGCTTCAACACTTCAATCACTGGTTTCAGTGTTTGTTGAAATGTAGACTTATGAAGCTCCCAACCCTGAGCTGTTTGCACTGAAGGATGTGTGCTGTGTTTTATTGCAGATTCCATTGTGATCGGATTCTGGGTGGGCCTGGCTGTGTTTGTGCTTTTCATGTTTTTTGTCCTCACCTTACTGACCAAGACGGGAGCTCCGCACCCAGAGTAAGCACGCACGACACACACACACACAGTCTCTGCCATAATCACACAGTTTAACCTCCTCAGCTCAATTCTGTGGGTAGCTGACCGTTCATTAATTAAATGAACACTGTTATAATGTAATCATTGATCTCGTCTGAGCAGATTTGCTGAGTGGCTGGCTGCTATGCTCATTAATTCTTGCAGCAAACTATTCTTTGTGCGTGGAGGCAACTTGGCTCATAGTTTAATATGCCACACCAGGTCCAAGACTGCCTAAAGTACACATTGTAGGCCTACCACACTGACTGATGCTTAAAAAAAAAGCCAGGCAGCAACTATGCATATGCCCAGTGAGTAACTGGCCAATTAGCATTCAGGAAGTGTACCAGAAACCCTGCAGGCATTATCTCTATCCTCACACCCTGTAGTGCCCCAGCAGCCCAAAAGCCACATTGTGCTCTGAATCAACAATCATGCACTATAAGATCACAAATAAGGCTTAAAAACAGGCAGTAACTTTGCAATGCTTATATACAAATGCTCTCAACAGGCTTCAATTGCTTTTGAAGTAGTTTTGGTTATAGTTTTGCTTAAGGGTGTCTTCATTGCTTGTCGCAAAAATGATAAGCCATGCCATCCCAGGCGATGCTACGCTCACGGCCCTTCTGTGCTGAGGAAGAGGAGGCAGGGGCATTAATCTGTGTTTTCTCAGCTGGGTGGAGGAAGTTGAGGTGTGTGGGCCTCCACCACAATAATATTGTGGTGGAGGCGGCCCACTATTAATAGTGATGTGTGGTGGAGGCCCACTATTACTGTAATAGTGATGTGTCCGTCGCGCAACAGCTGGTTTATAGTCGGCTCTTCAGAGTGAACAATAGGAGCGGCCTCTTGTCTAGGACACACTGCTCTGCCATGGACACTAATGAATTAAATGTTGTTCTTGTTATGCGTGTAATGCAAGCAATCACTTGTGATGACAGACAAAATTACCATTAGGTTAAAACAGGTGGATGGAGGTAGTCTGACCATCTACAGAAAGCAGACGAAGTGAGACAACAGCTGACAAGAGGAATTAGGGTTATACTGTATATGTGCCATGATGTTTTTGTCCTACCAGACAATATAACATTAAGTGAAAACATGGCACAAAAAAGGATTAATAAATAGATAATATATAGTTCGATTTAATAGGTTTTTTGTTCGAACATTTTGGTCAACATGTATGCAATGCATGATGCTGGTTATCACCAACAAATGCTAGGTTTTTACTTTCTCTCTCTAGATATTGTTGCCAAGTACCAGCAACCAAAGTAGATGTTAGCTTAGCTTCCAGTGTGAAGTAATTGGCAGCCTGCAAAATTGTGCTTTTTATGGAGCTTCCCCAACACTGATGAAACCACAGCCAAATGTTCCACTGCTACATCAACGACAATCCTGCATGAAAATCAGATTATGCAAGGAGATGCTTAGTGACTAATAAAACAGAGCGATGTACATCCAATACCTATCCATATTCATGAGGAGACTTGCAGCCATCATCTTGTGTGATATAGCTCCTGTCCCGAGAAGCGGAGCTCTGGAACAATGTAATGCAGCAATACAATGGTGAACAATGTATCTTTTATCTTTCCTAAATCTACCACCACACTATCTTTGTAATAGTGTACAATGCAGTTATCCTTGCGTGCTGTCTCTTATTGCAATGTAGCTTGAATATTGTTCCTCACGTTGCTCTGGATAAAATCATCTGCTAAAGTGAAGAAATGTAAATGCAAGTCAGTAGTAGGACTTTGACATTGAATATTCTCCAGACAGTTGACATTTATTTCTGCTGGTGCTGATGATCAGATAATATCTGCTCCCCCCGTCACCACAGCTGTCAGCTAAAAAAAGAAAAAATACTTTCCCCCTCCATCATGTGAGGGAGCAGCAGTGCAAGGGAACATTTTATGTGGAGAGCTCCCTGGAGCTGGCTTTCTGCAGAAATAAAACACCCCCATTAGGGTGCATCAAATTTGAATGGGAAATTTTAATTTCAAAATATCAATTTGGCTGGCATTGCATTTTGTTCCAATTAACATAAAAATGACTTTTGCACAGTTTTGAGTAATTCCATTGAGATTTAGGGGTGCCACCTAACACATGAACTTTGGCGAAATTTCGAAAAATGTGCAATTTTTAGTCTAATTGCCAAAAGTTGACCTGGAAATGTTGAGTACAGTGAACTTTTCTACAGGAACATGTTCTATAGGGTTATCAAAGTAAAAGTTGTTTGTTTGCCTTTTGGGCAACTTGGGCATTTCTCAGAATTCAACTTTCAAGATTCTCCATTCACTGTCCTATAGACAAAATGAATGGAGGTCAATGGGACATGTTCACGTGGCCTTACCCTGAATTTTGTGCAGCAGTGATGGATGTCGGACACACATATAAAATTTAATTTATTATTTATTTAAACACAAAGGGCAATACTGACAAACTTAAAAGAACAAACCCTCTCTAGTGGCTAACTCACTGACTAACAGGGCCTAATGGTAAGAGCTGACACTAACTAAACTCCGAACTTAACTGCTCAGTCTGTGCCAGAGTCTCTGCTCCACTGAGCAACATCACCAGGGAGAAAGAGAGAGGGAATGGAACCTGAACTCTGAACCTAGCCAGTGTGTCTCCCCCCAGATGTGTCTCCCCCACCCGCCACCCAAGAGTAACCGTCCTATTCAGGGATTAGCTTGGGTTTGCAGCGGCAAAGGTTGCGTTGTGTGTTCAACTCACACACACACAGACACACACACACACACACAGACACACACACATACAGACACACACACAGAGAGAGACATACACACAAAAACACAGACACACACACAAACACACACAAAGACACACACACACACAAAGACACACACACACACACACACACACAAAGACACACACATACAGACACAGACAGACACACACACAGAGAGAGACATACACACAAAAACACAGACACACACACAAACACACACACACACAGACACACACACACACAGAGACACAGACACACACACACACAGAGACACACACACACACACAAACACACACACACAGACATACACACACACACACACACATGTTCTCCACAGCCAAAGAGATACATAGAGAGAGAGAGAGAGAGAATAAGGGATACAAAGGAGAGAAGAAAGACACACCCAGAGAAAGCGGATGAAAAAAGGAGAGACAGGGCCAGATGTATGTTTTTGTGCCCACGTCAGGCATATTTCATTCGCAAAGTGCACGTAAAAGCATGGCGAGGTATGTACAAACAGGCCGCACTGAGAAAAAAGCGTAGACTGCCTGTCGTGGGAGCTGCAAATGGCTATTTGCGCTTCTCCGTGTCATGCATATGCATTCATTGAAGGGTCAGGGGAAAGTGGGAGTATCGCGCAAACACAGGAGACGACAAGTGCTAATAGCATTGATTAGGTATTCTGCCATATGTATGAAAACAGCGCATGTCTGTTTTGCGGTGAAAAACTTGCGCCTGTTATGTAATCAAAATCGCGGTTGAATGCGTCAATTAGAGAAACTTTTAGAGACAGCTGAATAAGTATTCAGAGCATCAGTTTTCTTTATTGTGCAATAAATAGTTCAAGTATTTTTAAGTAAACTACTAGGCCTGCTCTGTATGTCGCTGCTCGTTGACATTTTATTATCATGTATGATCGCTAAAGTTTGATTCTTTTTAATGTCACAATTGGTTAACTATTCAACTGCGCTTGTGGTTCAGCTGTGGGCACGCAATTAGCTTTGCAGAGGGGGCGGGGAAACAACTACAGATATTATTACTATAGTAATATGTAACTAGATGTACCGCAGAGCGGTACAAAATATGACCGCCGCCCAGTCCAGCACATTTTTTCCACAAAAAGAAATCACGCTGAAAGGCCTATATGATTCTAACTGTCTCACTAAATTGCATTATCCACACTCAATTCTCACTGGTATCTGCTAGACAACAAGTACCAAAACATGATTAGTTCATAGATTTCACATGTAAAATTCATTTTATACAACCCCACCTCCATCTTGCCTGTTCATAATTATGAGAAATTCTTGATTGTTTGTGTTATGTTTATGTTATGTGTGTGGGTGTGTGTGTGTGTGTGTGTGTGTGTGTGTGTGTGTGTGTGCGTGCCTGCGTATGTGCCTGTGCATGGAAGCGTACATATGTCTACTGTGTGAGTATGTGTCATGATTACTGTGAATGTGTGTGTGTGTGTGTATCTGTTTGTGCACATGTGTGCACATGAACTGGGCTAACATGACCCCTGGAGGCAAATATACGGAAAAAATGGTCATCCTAGGCCCTACAGTTCTCAAGATATTCACAGAGAACTGTGTCTGGCCTACCCTCCTTTCGGGGGGTCCAGTCCAGCGGGGGGGCTACAGATCAAAACGAAAAATGACAGTTCCATGCTATCCATGTGGGGGTACATGCCCACCAAGTTTTGTGTACCCCGGTCTTTCAGTGTCCCGGGAATCCTTGTTGGTGTACGTCACTAAATGTACACATAAATTGTTTTATTGTAAGGCCCCCCATGAACGAAAGTACACAAAACTTGGCATGCATTCGGAGGGTGTCATAATGATCCTACACTTTCAATTTCGTGCAGTTTTGACCATGTCAGCCAGAGATATTGTGATGAAAACACCTAATTTTTTGCTTTTTAATTTTTAACTAGGTGGCGCTATACATGAAATAAGTGGTAATGGGATGGGTTGACATGGCCCCTTGAGATCAACATACAAAAAAAAGGTGGACCTCCTAGGCCCTACGGTTCTCGAGATATTCACAGAAAACTGTGTCTGCCCTACCCTCCTTTCGGGGGGTGCAGTCCAGCGGAGGGGCTACAGATCAAAACGAAAAACGATGGTTCCATGCTATCCATATGGGGTTACATGCCCACCAAGTTTCGTCTACCCCGGTCTTTCAGTGTCCCGGGAATCATTGACAGAAATTTGGACATGCGAAAAAATAAATAAAAAAAATATGACCGCCGCTTCGCTGCGCGGCGGTCATAATAACACATCCAACACAGATCAAGATCACCTCAAACAGAAAGATCACCTCAGTTTTCTTGAGCTGTAGTATTGTTTACCTCAGATCTCCATGGCGACCATTGAGCACTGTTACCACTTTATCCAACAAAAACAGATGTGCGGTGGCACCCCTAAATCATAATGTACTGTAAAAATATTTTGCATGTGTTGTTTCTACATATATTGGAACACTTTTAGCACCCAGCCATATCAAAATTCAAGAATTGTGTTTTTTGATGCACCCTAACCCCCATGTGTACATTATTAATACAAATATGCTAGCCTATCTATTATGGGCATACAGTCGAGTTGTGTAAATAATATCAAAAAATAAATAAATAAATAAACACCTTTTCAAGGTGTGGGTACAAAGCCAACTTTACATGGCCAATAGTTAATTAAGCAATAATACAACAGGATAAGAGATCATACACACAGCTCTTTGTCTTTTGTCATTGTCTGTTTCTCTCCGCAGGAATTCCGAGCCATGTGAGAAGCGCGCGTGTCTGACCAGCTGCGGGGAGGACATGGCCCATCTGTCCGAACACCAGGGCAGCCAGCCCTGTGCCTCGCGCCCCCTGCTGGACGAGTCGCGCTCGCTCTTCCACTGCTACATCAACGAGGACGAGCAGGCTGCCAACAGGTGCTCGAGCGGCGCCACCTCGCACCTCGGCGGGGTCCGAGGCAGCGGTCCCCGCTCCTCGGTCATCGGCAGCCAGTTGGCGGGGCTCGTGCAGGAGGCATGGGTCAGCGGGGGTGCGTCGCTCCCTGAGAGAGACCCGTCGACATTCCTGGCGCACTTCAACATCCCTAACTTTGTGAATACCGAGCTGAGTTCGACGCTGGGGGACGATGACCTTCTGCTCGTGGACCCCCCTCTGATCCTAGACAGGGAAGGCAGGGGTCCGACTGACACCCACGGTGACCACGCCCTGGAGTAGTGGGCTAGTGGCCAGCGCTTGGACTCCCGCTTTCGGCATGAATTGTACAGACTAGTGGACTGAGGTATGGACTTTGAAAAGAGTACTTGCAGGCTCCTGAGAGCTGGGTCATTTTTGTCAGCAAGACCAATCCCTCCCCCCAAACCCCACCACCACCACCCCACCCCACCCCCCACCTCCACTGAGACTGCCCTCAGTTTCAGGCCTTTTGAGCTTGGAAACTTCCCTGGAGTGGAACTGTGTGGATGCTTAAATGTGATCCCTCTCTTGCCTAAGCGCCATGGTGCTTTGATTTGTGGAAAGCCCTGCGAGCCCGCGCGGCAGTTTATCAGGACACTCTGCGCTGGTAGACATACAACTTCATTTCAATTTCGAAAGAAATACTGGACTATGTTTAAAAAAAAACAAAAAAAAAAACATTTTTTTTAAAAACAAAAAACGGCAACGAAATTGTGAATTTCCAGAGCGTGTTACTCCACACTCGGCAATCGACTCCTACGGACTTTCCCCTAAAGACGCCAGCTGCAGCAGCAACATTTCCGGAAAGGTACTGGCTTGATGAAATTCATTCTGGACTCTCTATCCGACCACATAAAGACCTCGGTATACTTCGGTTTGGCTTTAGGGACCCTCTACTCACCATGTAAGTGTAATGTTGTTTGGAACTGTAGAAGAGGTATAAAAATAGCGTTTTGTAGCGGCAAAATGACTTGCCCTGGTCACTTCCAGGCTAACGAGTTTTGACTAAAAACAGTAAAATCAAACTTTCTCAAAACACATCCGAATGACATGATTTTGATGTCAACTCAACGTATGTACTCCCAATCATCCGTAAA
This sequence comes from Alosa pseudoharengus, assembly GCF_046254945.1. Lineage (NCBI taxonomy): Eukaryota > Metazoa > Chordata > Actinopteri > Clupeiformes > Clupeidae > Alosa > Alosa pseudoharengus. The sequence continues at coordinate 25,121,339 of NW_027468587.1, forward strand.
TTGATCTAAAGTGCATTTTACTCCGGATAATTCCTTTAAGGAAGCTGTGTCGTATTAATGTGTGCCTGCTGAAAGCTTTTTCTGGGTAATACAATACAAAAGAACACCACCAGGGCAGCACTACAAATTGCCCTGAGTGAAAGTAATGGTCTTGGCTTGGTAGAGAAATTCAAAGAAGGTGAGGATGTGAGGAGGGGATGAAATTTAATAATGGAGGAAAGAAGCTGAAATTGTGTCTTTTTTGCACAAAAGCTACAGACATACACATATTAAAATAATAAAGAATGCTATTTATTATGCCTTGTTTGTATCAAAAACACTTGATTTCCTTCAGAAATAAATAAAATATTTCTATCTACACCAATGCACCAATATAAAAACCTCAATGGACTTGCAAATGCAATTGTTGATTGTGCTGGGCCATAGCAAAATCAAACCTGAGAAGAGAGTGTGTTCCTCAGACTCTTTGAAGTCTCTCACGCACGCTCGCACAGCGCGCACACACACACCTTGCATGCAGCCTACGAGTTTGCTGGGCCTCCTGCTGCTGGTGTTGCTTGGTGTTGAGATTAGATCAGTCAGCTGTGGTGTTGCAGCCACACTCCCACCACCTATGATGCCGAGAGACAGAGTGTGTTCTGCACTCCATCTCATCTCATCTGGCGAGTGTGTGGAGTGGACGGGGACGGGGCAGGGCGGGTCAACAGACGAGGAATGCTCTGGGCTGGTGTCACACAATCTCCCCCAGAGTAGAGGGCAACACTGCGCTCTGGGATAGAAAACTCCCATCTTACCCCTGTGAGGTTTGGAGGGGCATTTGAGAAGACGGGGTAAGATGTCCAGGGCGGAGAGGAGAGGGGCATTCTGGGGCAGCCATGAGCATCACCACTACCACCACCATCCCCTTCATCCATCTCCATGATAGTGGTCATCTGCTCCAGGGTATGCGCGTGTGCTCGGGGGCCGGGATGACCACCCCCTGCCTCTGCAGCTCCCGCAGCACGTCCAGGATGGCGTCCAGCTCCAGGCGGAAGGCGTCCAGCTCACGACTGCGGCTCTGGGCCAGCCTCTTCCAGCGCTCCAGCTCGCCCTGCAGCTCGGCCTGCGTCGCCACACGGGTCTCAGCAATCACCTGGACACACACACACACACACACACACTTTATTGATTTAACTTCAACACATTAATTTCACTTCAACACAAGACATTGCAGTCTCATTAATGATTCAGATATGGGCCATTTGAGGTTGGGCTTTTTTCCCAATGTTATTCACATTTCCATTGATTTTCTTTTAATGTAGTGCACAGGCGCCGACGCAAGTGGCAGCCTTTTCAGTAGCTCCATCTGTTAACTTTTTTCCCTTTGCACTAACATTTCCCGATGGATGGATGGACAGACAAACAAACCTTTTACTGTCTGCTGTACATGACCACATGACAAAAATATGATTAAAAAAAAACAGCTGTCTTTTACATTCCACACATTCCCCGGCAACAAGGGAACATCAATTACTCTTGCGTTCTTCACATAATTGAATAAAACAAACTAAATTCATTCAATCCATCATCAAGGCCCACCTTGACACTAAACATCTTCACATTATAATGGCTAATGTAATGATTTTTCTACAACAACATACTCTGAGAAGGAAAATAAGCTCTTCCTTCTTTGGTTTCTGTAATAGTCAGATAAAGCTTTAAAGCTTGAAACTGTAGTCTGCCCATCAGGAAACTACTGAAGAGGTATGTAGCATGTTTGCACACATGTGTTTGTGTGTGTGTGCGTGCGTGCGCGCATGTGTGTGTGTGTGTATCACTCCCTGTCCCTCAGTTGGTGGCAGGTGAAAACGTATTGTGCAGCTATGAGACAGCTGTCCTTTTTCTCTCTTAGCAAGTATGGTATGGTATGACTGAAATGACTAGCACTCGGTCTCTCTCTGGGTCTCTGTCTCTCTCTGACTGACTGTCTGTCTCTCTGTTTATAGGCAACATCAACTTAATCGAGGCATAAAGACCCCTGGATATCTTCATTAAGTACTTACAGTGATGGCCAAAAGTGTTGGCACCCATGCTAAAGTTGACTGAAAAGAGGAATATAAAATCATCTTTTGGTAATTGATCTTAATGCCTTAAATGAAAAATGAGGAAATATCCAACCTTTAAGGACACCAATTTTCTTAGTGAATGAATAATGTATCATAAATAAATAAATGTTCTTCCTTAAAATGCAGGGGTCATAAGTATTGCCACCCCTATGTTAAATTCCCATAGAGACAGGCAGATTTTTATTTTTAAAGACCAGTTATTTCATGGATCCAGAATACTGTGCATCCTGATAAAGTTACCTTGGCCTTTGGAATTAAAATAGCCCCACATCATCACATACCCTTCACCATACCTAGAGATTGGCATGGTGTTATTTCAGTTAGCCTATTAGCTGGTTTGATGCTCATTAAGCTCAATGCAAATCAAACCAGCTAATAGGCTAACTGAAATAACACCAAAATCTGCCTGTCTCTATGGAAATGTAACATAGGGGAGGCAATACTTATGACCCCTGTATTTTAAGGAAGAACATTTATTTATTTATGATACATTATTCATTCACTAAGAAAATTGGTGTCCTTAAAGGTTAGATATTTCCTCATTTTCACTTAAGGCATTAAGATCGATCAATTTCCAAAAGATGATTTTATATTCCTCTTTTCAGTCAACTTTAGAATGGGTGCCAACACTTTTGGCCATCACTGTAAACGTGTGAACTAGCTGATTAGCCTAATTAGTTCGCTTGCCACCACTGGCTAGACACTGCAGTCAAAAGGTTAGCGGTTTGGCCGTCACACCCCCGAGGCGAAATTTCGCTGGACGAAAATCGTGCGGTGTTTCGCTGTGTGGAAACCCACCGTCACAGGTGTGAAACTTGATATGATAAAATTGTACATCTTTTAGGAGCTCAAAGGGAGCATGACTGCACGGAATGTTCACCCGGAATCTCTCTCTCTCTCAATTCAATTCAATTCAATTCAATTCAATTCAAGAATGCTTTATTGGCATGACAAGCTCACTTATATTGCCAAAGCAGTTCTACAATAAATCTGAACACATACATGTCAGCAGATTTTCATAATAATAAAATAAATAGGTAAAAGTAAAATAAAATGCAGTGTCTGTCTGTGTGTGTGTTTATTTGTCGATATAGGTCACTCATTGTCCCTCAGATTGTGGCATGTTGATACATATTGGGCAGCAAGATATGCTTTATCTCCTTCTCCTAATAGTCTCTCTCTGTCTCTCTCTCTCTCTGTCTCTCTCTGTCTCTTTCTCTCTCTCCATTACGTTCACAATGACACTCTTCCATTTACTTGAACGCACCATTAAGTGAACACCTAAACTGCTGGTGATCTAGAACAAGGGCCGGCAAAACTACCTGAGCCTTGCTCAACATCTCCAAAACAAAGTGGCAGTAAAAACACACCTGTGCTGGAACAGAACACACACACGCTATGGCAGCTGGCGGCCAGCCTGTTTATTCCACAAGTTGGTGTGTGTCAGACAGATGTTACAGGACTAACGAAATCTACACCATTCAAGTAAACAACTCACTGGCTGCCCCTAGTCATGTATATGTGTGTGTGTGTGTGTGTGTGTGTGTGTGTGTGTGTGTGTGTGTGTGTGTGTGTGTGTGTGTGTGTGTGTGTGTGTGTGTGTGTGTGTGTGTGTGTGTGTGTGTGTGTGTGTGTGTGTGTGTGTGTGTGTGTGTGTGTGTGTGTGTGTGTGTGTGTGTGTGTGTGTATAGGACTGAGGCCAATTATCTCCAACTGAAAGGTCAGTCTGTCTCTTCTCTACTCATTTTGTCACAGTGTGTGTCCATATCGGTCTCCTCTTCTGTCAGATTAACACCCAGTGAAAATGTTTGAAGATTTTTCCTCAGATAGCTGTGCCTGCAATGTCTAGTAGTAAAGCTTTGTCTCTGAATGAAAGCACTCTAGACCTGCTGCCGTTTTAAAGACAGCTCTTCATCTCTACGCCTCTATGTTTTACTGATCCCATCATCCCAACTTGTGCTCCCTGTGTGTGTGGGGGGGTGTGTGTGTGTGTGTTTGTGTACCTGCTGCAGTTCCTTCTCTCTCTCTGTGTAGCGGAGCTCCATGTTGTGGATCTTGCTCTCCAGACTGGTGAAGTGGCGCAGCTCTGGACTGTGAGCCTCTTTGGCCTGCTTCAGCTCCTCCAGTAGCCTCGTCAGCTGCACACACACACACACACAGTATAAAACATACAGAGCAACAGGTACAAATTTTTAAACAAAAGAAAAAAAATCTGCACACTGTCTCTAAAGCTCCCAGTTTAATGGTGGGTGATACACAACGTTTCGACCACTCAGGTCTTCGTCAGGTGACACCCAAATGGTGGAATATCCCTTTAAGAGTTGGCTTTGCATCTATTATGCTTTTTAGTTAACGCGATATTAGGTTAAAATGTGTGAAATGGCTAAGTTTAATCTTGATATGCTAGCAAAAATTTTGCCAATGTAACCTAAAGTAAGTGCCTCTCTTTCTCCCTCCCTCTTAAACACATCCCTGTTCCATACGTTACAGCCTTGTTAGTAACAACAGTCAGTAGGCCTAGCTAACTGCCAGCAATCGGCACAGAAAAGTAGCTTATAGGCTTTAGGCTTATGTATAATATGATATAGCATTGACGGTCCTTAACCCTCCTAAAACCCATTGCGCTGTCGCGCTTGTCAAAGTTTAGCAGTGACGTCGGCGGCAGCATTTGATTGATTGATTAGTTCACTTTTTCAATATTATTGGGTCCCTGGAGATGTGACAGGTCAGGACAGGTGTAACTTGAACTGTTTGAATATATTTTCATGATTTGATGTAGCTTACCTAATATTTGAGGCATTTTGAAACAATAACAGGCTATTTTATAATAGGTCGAAATACATTTATTTTTATTCGTATACATTTCATCTTATTCTATAAACCGTTCAGATGTATGTGGCTTGAATGAATGCAATGTCTGTCTAGTTTGTTACAAATAAAACTCCAGCAGTTCATAACTAGCCTATTGTAGCTTATTTTAAAATGAAAACGTGGGTAAATCATCATGAATTTGTATGATTTGGCTATGACTCGACTTGACTTGACTTGCTTGACCCAAGCTATGACTTGACTTGACTTGCTTGATTGTCACAAAACATGACTTGGACCTGCTTGAGACTTGAAGGTTAAGACTTGAGACTTGCTTGTGACTTGCACATGTGTGACTTACTTCCACCTCTGGTATCCAGCACCTGTAGAATCGTTATAGATGTGTGTACACCTCTACACTCTAGTTACAAATTCTTAAACAATCAAAAACTATTTCACAACCAATTCAATGTCAGAGAAGCTGGAGATGTAGCAGAGAAAGCTACAGCTTTGTTCTTGTTTGTCAAGTGCACTTTTGTTCTTCAGAAACAGACAGCTTAGCCTGCCAAAGGACAAATAGTTAGTATGCTTCCCACTGCACACTGCAGGGCCTCACATCTTCCAGTAGATAACTAGAATTGAACATTTTCAGTGGAAAGGACCAGTGTGTGTGTGTGTGTGTGTGTGTGTGTGTGTGTGTGTGAGTGAGACATTAACTGTTGAACCATGTCTGCCACGTCAGTCTGAGGATGGAGGGTAGAGGGGACCTTACCTGAATCTGAAGAGTGTCCTCTCGGAGTTTGGACACGGTCAACGCCTCCTTGGTTCCCTGAAGCTCCTTCAGCTGGTCACGCAGATGACGCACTATGATCTAACACACACACACACACATACAGTATTACCATCACTAAAATATCCTTGGAACGCACCCTCCATGTGAACTGTCCACCTGCTGAAAAACCACCTACACACTTTCAGCTTATCAACCGTCTCCTCAACCACTGGAGCCAGCGATTAAAGAAGGAGGAAGAGAGAGGAAACTGCTTGTTGCTTGTTTGCTTATTATCAGTTCCCAGGCTGTATACCACAAATAAACATCAGTGTTACTTTGTAAGCAGCAAAGAGCAAGTTCCTGCTAGGAGCCAAATTCCTTCATCTGAACATAAGATTAGCATCTGAAATTCTTTTGTGGTCTTTAAACACGTAGCCAGTAGCAACAGCAGCAGTTGATATTAGCACTGTGGAGAAGGACGTGACCGTGTAGCTAGACTCACTGATTGGCTAGCTGATTTACAGCCAGGGCTGAGTTTCTCGGGAGCTGAATCCTAACAGACTTTGCCTTTTTTGAACTGGTTCCATGAGACTCACCTCCTGAGAGCTGACTTGATTGGTCAGTTCGGCCACCTTGGAGGTGGAGTGCTCCAGGGCGTGGCGGGCGCGCAGGCTCTCAAGCTCCCTCTGGTGGTCAGCAGAGAGTAAGGCCTGCTGCTGGGCACTGTGCTCCTTGACCCTGCCACAATAAGGGAATAGGAAGATGACTTCAAACGCAACTTGATACATATTACAAGAAATCTAATGTTTAATTTCCATTGGAGGACTGTAGACTTGTAGTAATGGTGAAGACTTGCAGTTTTAAGTCATTAAAAATTTCAGAATGGCAAAAAATAGAGACATTGTAAATTATAATTGTATATTTTTGTACTTGTATTATACTATTACAAACAAATGATGTCCAATTTATCATATAGCCATTGCTGGGTGACAATACAAAGTGTAGGGTTTATTTTGCCGTTTTTGGAACCACACATTTGCACTTAAATGAACCTCCTTCCGTCCAACCGTAGGTTCTCTTGCAATGCGACAGAGAGCCGTGCCACCCTCGCCAATGGATCAAAAACACTCAGCACTCAGCGTCTCCATTGATCGCCAGTATCCCCTAAAGCTCGGACGCAATTTATAGATTTCCCTTCAAATTCTGGTCCAACCCCCTGCTCTTCAGCGTCCGGCCTTCCAAAATCTCATTCTCTTCCAGGCCACGTGCGCAGGGCCAGCAGAGCGCAGGGATTAAAGTGAAAAAAAATCGTTTGACTGAACTTTTTTCAGGCCATAAGTCATACGTTGTTCATATCTACCTATAGAGATAACACCCCTTTTGCGGTCGCGACCTATTGGTTTTTAATGTACAAAAAGATGCAAACAGCAAAGTAAAGGGAGTATTCGCCTTATTCACACAGCGGCCATTGTTTAAACCAAAACGAGGCTACAGGGTACACTTACTATATAATTAATGCCACCTACAGGTGAATGCATAGAACATAACAATCCTATGGTTTGTGTACCCTGTAGCCTCGTTTTAGCCGCCAATGGCCGCCATGTGAATAAGGCGAATTGAGAGTGTTCTTGATTGAGATTGAGTTTTCCTGATGAACAAAAATATATTTTAGTACCATCCCTGACCATTGCTGATTAGCCATTGCTGTTCTTTTCTACTGCAGCAATATTGTAGAAAGGCTTTAACACACTCTTATTTAATTACTTCAGGCCAAAAGTGTTTAAAGGGGAGATTTTTTTCTTGTTAATATGCAATTCAACACCAAGTAAAATCTATAAAATCAAGTTTGCAAGACTTCCCATTTCCTCATCAAAGTAACAAATCAGAACATTCTAGATATTGTTCATATTTCCATTTGTTGCCTCATCCGCATTTAATGATAACATGGTAATTTTGAGTTTTACAGACAACTCAGTTTTCCAATGAGCAGCAATACTGTGTGTGCTCATGCAGGAGGTCTGCGCATTTGTAATGACAATCTGGAGACGGCGCTTTTGTCTTCAGCAACAGATTGTATAAGGTTGACAAGAGGTTGCGATATGGTTAAGGACAGGTCGTGTTGCACTGTGAAAGAACATGCGTAGCCTACTTTCTAAACGTAAAAACGGTCAGCCATAGATAAACGTAGCCTACCTCTGTCGTGGTGGCTAGTTGCACCAGGTAAGATGTCCTGAAGTGCACGAACGTTAACCTTATGGCGGTCTTCTGATTGGTGGCGTGCTAAAACGTTTTCCTATTGCATCCATAAACAATTTTCTTGCAGCGAACCGCGCAAAAGCAAACTCCTGGCACTTTAATTTCTTTACACCATGGCTTGTTAGTTCTCCCCCGTTTCCAACAGCTGCCCATCTGCATTTATTTTTTAACTTTTGACACCTGCCTTCCTTTAGCAACAACGCATCCATGACAGCTAGTGGCCTTGCCAAATAGACGCACACAAATCATGACGCTAATATGCGAGGTTCTGGTAGGCCCACTGGTTATGGTTTTGTGCTATAAATTAATAATATTTTATAGCAAAGTTTTAAGTTGACTATTTTAATTGTATGGTTATTTTTTGTCAACATACACTCACAACCTATTGTCGTTAAAAGTGAGGCCTAAGCAAAATAGGCTACAAGGCTGTCTGTGCGTCACAAACACGACTGACCCCCTTACTCGACACGCTCAGTCAAAACCTTCCGTCGCAAATTGTGAAAAACATTGTTGTATGTCATAACAGACGGGATAAGAAATTGCATAGGCTACGGTTTATATTGCGTCGCTTTACACATAATGTTAGTTGCATTGATTAAAAACTGTAACAATAATAGTAGCCTACATCGGGTGGCATAGCAGGCTATCTGTTCAAGTCATAGGTGACACCCAAAATGAATGACCTCCCCTGACAAGAGTTCGCGATAGTAAGTGTCTACATTGATGCACGGAAAGAACACAGCCTCCGAATTCGCACATAGAGCTCACAATATCATATCCAAAAAAGTTAAACGGATTGGCCAACCTCATCAGCTGTCTCGATTGTGTCACTATAATCCAACTTTTAGACCGTTATAGTCCTCCATACGTGTTCTTTTTTTTAAGCAAACGCCCGAGACAAGTGTGTAGCTACAACATACAAAGCGAAACTCATGGCTGACGTAGGCCGTATAGGACGTATCTTCTTGAGCGGTCACGGATTGAGACACATAAAGTTCTCAAGAACATTAGGTCTTTAAACATTTACCTAATATTTGTAGTTGCCTTAAAAAAGGAAAAGCAAAGGTGACAGTCCCCCCCCCCTCCTATTTGTTTTCTCATCGGATCTGCATCGATCTCAAATATGACATTTCTAAAATCAAATTGACGGAAATCCGTCCTATGACGGAGAACTTTAATCCTTGAGAGCGGAGCCGAGGACTGCAGCGTGAGTGGGCGTTCTCCCACAGCGTCTCACTCCATCGACTAACGCTGCCCAGGGCCCATAACGCTACAGCTGTCTGCCACCCACTGCCCCAGCACGGATATTTATAGACCCATTTTTGTGTGTGTGTGTGTGTGTGTGTGTGTGTGTGTTTTGTTTTCTTCAGTCATTAGTATTGGCACCACTACACAAATACAAATCCCTGAATTACATTTAACAACCTAAAGCGACATAAGACTTTGATCGGAGACTAGCGAGCTGACAACCTAAAGGCATGGCAAAAACCTCACAAACACAAATGACACAGCCAGGTAGCACTAACAACAGCCTTTTAACAGCTGACAATGTTCTTGAGCTTTTCTTGAGAGCTTTTCTTTTTCCCAGCTGAGAGCACAGATGTACTGGATCCTGGATGCCAAGAAAGAAAAGAGTGTGTTTATCGGCCCATTGCATAAATATATTCCCACGGCCCTAACAAATAGAATTTGGAAAAGATAACAAAAATGATGTGCGTATAAAAACATACCTCTAAGAAGTGGTAAATTGATGCTCTAAAACAGTGTTTCTCAAAGTGTGGTCCGGGGACCACTGGTGGTCCGCAAGCTATCCCAAGTGGTTCGCGAGTAGACGTGGTAAAATATAATATATATGAGTTGTCTGCAATATTGAACCAACTTGTATGCAAATCTAAACAGTTCTGCAACACTGTCTATGTAAGATATGCCAGTTTATTACACGGCTCTTCAGAGTGCCGTGTAATAAACTGGCATATCTTACATGGGCCTTCCCAACGTTCGGGTCTATGTTAAATCTACATAAATCACCGTCAAAGTATATAATCACCGCTGTCAATGGCAACGGGTTGATTAACGTCTTTCATATCCCTCCGCAAGAATTCCGTTCGCTTATTGCAATGGAATTTCATTGAAAGGGAAAGTAAGCTAGTAAGACGTTGCCACGCAACACCTGAAACTGTCAAGTTCTATCTTGGTGGCGAACTATTTATTTTGTCAGCGGAAGACACAAAACGGTAGCAAAATCATTTTTAAAGATTCATTGTGTTAGGTTTCTTTTCTCGTTTTTCTCGTGTAATAAGCGGGATAATGTATTGTCCGCCGGTAATTATCAGAAAATAAGTCCCTTCAGGTCGAAGCAAAACCCCTCCGCTGCGCGTCGGGGTTCTGTTCTCCCTGTCGGGACTTATTTTCTGATAATTACCGTCGGACAATACATTATCCCTTACTTATTAAAGCCCCATGCAGTCTCATTTCAAGACACCTTTCATATCCATAGCAACAGCACCAGTTTGCAGCTTCAACCTCAGGATCTCACTCTCACACACTCCCCCCACACACACACACAGCCACATTACACAGAAAACTGGACATTACTGAGCCTTTTTTTCATATCAGTCAGAATGTCAATAGCCTAGATATATTGTGCCACTTCCTTTACATAACCAGAGACGTAGGTCTTCAGCTCAGTTGCTTGCTTGCTGGGCTGCTTTTAAATGCAACGATTAAATCTCTCTAGTGAAGACACTCAAGTAAAGCCATCAGCCTTCTCTATTACAGCTGCTGCTGAGTGGCACTCGACTTGAGAGCCTGGTGGATAATGATGATGTTTTGGTTTCTTTTGTTTACCCATGAACCGTCCACAGTCCAATGTACTTGTACTTAAAGGCCGTGTTGCAGGGTTCATTTTCCAACGAATTTGCACAATTTGCTTGTTGATAATAAACATTTAAACTGTTATCCATTGTATTTGATGTTGTTGGGTATCACAAAACGGAATATAATACGAAAAAGCAGGTACTATTTCACAGCATTTGAAGTGATTCTCCTTTCCCCCACAATGCATTGCATTACGTCACCTTGGGGAGACTACAGACCAAAGCCCACCTTGAGACCCTTGAGAGTAACGAGAGAGGAGTAAAGAGAGACGAGTAAGGGATTGTTCAGCAGTAGATAGCGCAGATTATAGATAAATAGATAGGCTATAGATAGCCTAGATATGTATATAGACAGATAGATAGCTAGATAGATCATGTCATTATGCTGGTCACAGGGGAGCTCCTCGACCAGCGGCCAAAATGCACTCGCTTCCCTAGTTACTGCAGCTCTCCACCACAGTTTCCATCGGGACGGCACAGCCCACACAAGCACCTGCAAAACTGCGACTTGCCCATATTATCTCCCTCTTTTGTAAGCCGTACCCTGACTATGTCAATGTCAATCAATCACGAGCAGTAGTTATCGAAAATATTCATGCTGAAGACACGACCAGCCTAATCGGCGGCGGCTAGAAGCTAAGTAACTGGGTGGCTCACAGGTGGGACTAAAAAGTTAGCCCAGCTAGCTATCATGATGCTTCATATTCTGATCTTCTGACTAAGTTTGCCCGGTAGCCTACTTATCTGAATTAACGACATGATCACTATCACTAGATATAAAGAACATGTTGACTTTCATTCGGTGCTGTTCACTGACAGTAACAAAAAAAAGTGTCGTAATGTTATAAGCATAATACATTGAACTGAATAGGTGCATTATGTAGCCTCATAACAAGGCCTCTCAAATTCAGAAAATTGCATTAAACTAAAATCGGAAGACATTGTTATCTTTGTTAGACCATAGGGTCGTTGTCATATAAATGCTGTAACGAAATTCGAAGTGTAAATATACAAACTTTATGTTGAAAGTGTAACCGCGACCGTTTCCCATAGGAATGAATGTAAAACATACCCTCCAAAACGAGACCTCCCGAAATTCAGAAAAATTACTAAATTGATATCAGGCACCGTTATTACCATTGGTAGATCATAGGGTAGCTGTGATATAAATGCTGTGACGAAATTCGAAGTGTAAATATACAAACTTTATGTTGAAAGTGTAACCGCGACCGTTTCCCATAGGTATGAATGTAAAACATATACCCTCCAAAACAAGACCTCCCGAAATTCAGAAAAAATACTAAATTGATATCAGGCACCGTTATTACCATTGGTAGATCATAGGGTAGCTGTGATATAAATGCTGTGACGAAATTCGAAGTGTAAATATACAAACTTTATGTTGAAAGTGTAACCGCGATGTCCATTGAAACTGAAATTAATGAAGCGCAGATCAAGTAGTCCCCAAAGTGACGTCATCACCGAATTGTGTACAAACAACCCGCTAATGCTAAAAACAACAAAAACTGGCATTTAACACCATTTGGAGACATTTTTAAAATGATATACATATATTGAGTGCTTTATGTACCCATTAATCAACAGTGGTGTTTAACCTGCAACACAGGCTTTAAACTGGAGCACAGAGGTCACAATCTCTACGGCACTTCACTCTGCCCTGTCCCACCTTGACAATAGCAACACCTATGTGAGAATGCTGTTCACTGACTTTAGTTCAGCATTTAACACCATCATCCCCTCCAAACTGGTCACCAAACTCAGTGAACTGGGCATCAATACCTCTCTCTGTAACTGGATTCTGGACTTCCTAACCAACAGACCTCAGGCGTACCACAGGGATGTGTGCTGAGCCCTCTCCTTTACTCCCTCTTCACCCACAACTGCACACCTGTACATGGCTCTAACACCATTGTCTAGTTCGAGATGACACTACGGTGATTGGTCTCATCAGCAACAACGATGAGATGGCCTACAGGGAGAAGGTCCAGCACCTTACATCGTGGTGCACTGACAACAACCTGGCTCTCAACACCAGGCCATCCTTAAAAATATTTTCGTTTGACGTAACCCGACCGACCCTGTCAATTTAGAACCGACCCAAATATTTATTTTTTTCCCCTTTTAGTCTGACCGACTTGCCGGTTGTAAACTTGCGTTAATACCGACCGATTGTTTTTTTCACTCTAAACAACCAATAGAAATGCAATGAAATAATATCTCTTTTAGTAGGCCCAAGTATTGTGAATAAATTGCCTACATGCAAACGTGGCTCACTTAAATAAAACCCCGTGGCGTCATCTCTACACCATTAGTTTTACGCATGTCACACTATGGCCTACGCTTCGTTTCATTCACACAAACTGATAACGCTTTTACTTGGCACGGAGTTCTGGAAGAACTGTGGCCAGATCTTTTCTCATCCCTTCTCCCCCCTAGTCTAACGGTGACCGTGTCGGAGTATTGAAGTTGGTTGTGGTCTATTCAGCATTTCTCAACATATGGGTCCGCAACATGGAGACTGCTGGTCTGCGGAGTCGTGGAGTGAAATTAGGCCCGGTGCTTCATCTGATAATTTGCTGCGCAGTTGATCAAGAAACCGCGGATCGACGAAAAAAGAAAACAAACATTTCTGCTATCGATGTCATTAAACATGGACCCCTACAATTAAGTGGTGAGCACTCATTCAATGCGCGTCTGCGTGAGAGAAACTGAAACTAATCGATAACGTTGGTATCAAAGCTCCGCTTCAACCTGTTGGAAGGCTATTTATTTATTTAACGAAACTTAATAGAACGACGTTGTTTTTTGGAACTTCCTTAGAAACAGAGCAGAGACTGTATAAAACACTGTATAGCATTGAGTATTGTATAGTCAAATTTCAATATAACGTGGCCAAGAGCTAGTAGCCTTCTTTCTGGGTACATGTAGGCCTAGATGAGCCCTATGACCCCAAAGTCTGCCATGACCGGGCCTCAGGTCAAAGAAGTTTGAGAAAGGTTGGTCTATATAACCTGCATCAGAATGAGATTTGCAATGGTGCGCCTGAAGGCACGGGTTGAAGACCCAGTCAGTTACGTCACGATATGCACATTTGTGTAAATTAATTCCTACGTAATCACCATGACCATTTTTTATTTTTTTTGGCTGTTACTGCAAACAAAAATATTTTTAAGGATGGCCCCAAGAAGACCAAAAAAGCTCATTGTGGACTTCAGGAAGTCTACAGCTAGCACACACACACCCATTCTCATCAATGGGACTGTCACCAGCTTCAAGTTTCTGGGTGTCCACATCTCTGGGGACCTCTCTTGGACCATCAACTCTTCTACCCTGATCAAGAAGGCTCACCAGCGTCTCTTCTTTCTGGGGAGACTAAAGAAAGCCCACCTGTCTCCTCAGATCCTGGTCAACTTCTACCGCTGCACCATCGAGAGCGTCCTCACCAACTGTATCACAGTTTGGTATGGCAACTGCTCTGCCTACGACCGAAAAGCACTGCAGAGGGTGGTGAAAACTGAGCTGAGCACTGTTTCTGCACTACAATGGTACTGTTACCTCACTACACATAGCTGTACTTTCTGTACATATCTGTCTTTATTTTTCATACTGAATATCCACATTTATTCTGTTTTCTTATTTCATATTCTGTTAACACACTGCATATATCTACACTATTCTTACTACTATTACAATGTTACTGCTACTACATTGCACATATCTGTAGTAGGGTTGCAAAGGGGCGGAACATTTCTGGTAAGTTTCCGGAAACTTTCCGGAAACTTACCATGGGAAGTTAAGCTGGGGAATTTTGGAAATATTCCAAATTGGAAACTTTCATGGAATTAAAGGAAATTATGGGAATTTATGGGAATTTACGGGAAGTAACTGGGAATTTTGGGTAATTCATACAAACTGTTTCATATACAAACATTAACATTTTGTTTCGTAATAAGCAATATGATTTGTATGTTCGTATTTTCGCTTAGCTTAGCATACAAAGCTAGCTAGCATGCTACCGGGAATCCCATTCTCTGCCTATGGTTTACTAGTGTGCTAAACTAGCAACACTGAACTGTCCAAGATACACCACACCACTCAACAACAAAATCTGATTGGTTGGAACATTTTTCCCCCATGCATATAAACGCACCATAGGTTTCCTTTAGGTTTGTCTAGCAGCCTATGCCGATTGCTGTGTGCATGTGATTGACATGTGCAGGGTAGAAATTCGACTGAAATTGCATTAAATCAGGTTGTTTTATTAGATATTAGACTGCAAGATGGGGTTTTGTCCACTACATTTAAGTTCCCTGTTATAGACTAACTTGCCATATTAAAATTCCCAGTTTATTCCCATTAATTCCCGTTTATTCCTGTTAATTCCCATATATTCCCGTTAATTCCCATGGAAAGTTTCCAACTTTGAAAATTCCCGGAATTTTGCAACCCTAATCTATAGATGTTGTTCATACTTTGTTCATATTTCTTAGCCATATTATTCTGCTCTTAAAGTAACTGCTAATACACTGCACATATTTAATTTATACCACTCTAAACCACCTTCTGTAAATCAACTGTATTCTACTGTCTACACTGCACTATATTTATCGTCCTGTCTATGCACCACCTGCCTATACTTTGTATATCACACATTGCACTTTTCTGCTTTTTTTTGCACTTCTGGTTAGATGCAAACTGCATTTCGTTGTCTTTGTACTTGTACTCTGCACAATGACAATAAAAGTTGAATCTAATCTAATCTAATATACTGTACCACAAGCCTAACAATTCCCAACATTAATCTGGTTATGGGCTACAATCTTTCACCAAGCAATTTCTTGAAAAGCCTCTTTCTTGGCAAATTACAGAATCATAGGAAGAATTCAGATGCCAAACTCTCTACATCTGTCTGACCATTTTTCTTTAAAATGTGCATTTTTTTAAAAAAAAATTTTTTATCAGGCTCCTATAAGTTTTTGCCTACAAATCAATATTTCAGACCAGGAAGACAGCGGGTTTTGAAGCGAAAAATTGCTAAAAAAAAAAGAAAAGTTTATTAACATACTATGTGTGGAGAGCATTCACTCACCATCGTTATCTTATTTTTGACCGAGGTGGGTTTTGCATCTGAACTCTTCATATGGAATCTCTCTTTTCTATTAAACTAGCTGAACCAGAGGAGTGTGGTGTCCAAGCTTGGACGACTAATAAGAAATAGTAAATTAGTTGGTTACATTATTAATAATGTAATTAACTAATACAGTTAAATCTCATCATCTATCAATTCTATCATGCCATTTCTGGTACAGAAAGCTGCATACCCTCAGGTGGCATAGAACCATCAAGTTTCCAAACAGTAATTACAACTTTGGAAATTAATTACGAGTTCAAGAATGTCCAATTACTAGCTTTCCTCCAGCCCATTACTGCTACAACATTTCTTACATAAATAAATTTCACCCATCAGCAGTCTGATAAACAGCCGTCTCTGATAAACAGGGGTATGCAGGCTATTTCTGTCTCTGTGTTTCTGAGACCACATCACCCTCACCCAGTCACTGCGTTAATCACCTTGAAATCTTTTCACATGCATTATTTCGGTCTGAGCGCTTTCTCTGCATCCTCGTGTCACAGCACTCTTGCTTTTCCTTAGCTCTTTTTATAATCTGCTTCTGCCTCTCCCGAGTGCTCATACTGAATAAAATGTAACAATCGGTTCATTCATGCGGATTCCTGGTATTAAACATGAAGGCTGACTGATGAAATGACTATATGGATTTAAAACTTGATATCATCATCCACTAAGTGCTGTTCATGAGCCAAAGTCGACTGTGTTATTAAGTTTTGTCAAACTAAGAGGTTGAATGATAAGCTAGTGTGGTGCTGTGCGCAGTGCTACCTCTGGAGTTCAGCCTGTGCGTGGGTAGCAGCCTGCTGCAGGGCCTCTCTCTCCTGCCGCATCTCCTGCTCCAGCTTCTCCAGTCTTTCCCGAAGCCCGTCGCTCTCGGCCTGCACCTCCGAGATGTGGGAGCCCGCGAACACCGCCGGCTGGTACGCCTTCTCGTCCTGCGTGGCCGGGAAGCTCTCCGTGGTCATGGTGGCCTTAGTGGCGGCACCGGCGCCGCAGGGCGCTCCTGCTCCGCTCTTCCCTTTGGCCTCGTGACCTTTGACCCCGTGACCTTTGACCCCCGCCCAGCGCCCCGAGAGCATGGTGCGTCGCTCGCGCTGCAGACGCTCCACGGTATGGCTCAGCTCCTGCAGACGGAGGCTCTTGGCGGCCAGCTCGCCAGTGAGGCGCTCCACGCGTGCCACCTGCGCCTCCTCCGTCTGCCGCTGGTGCCTCTGGGTGGAGGCGCCCGGGCTGCGCAGATGCTGCTGCTGCTGCTGCTGGGCCTTTCCCAGCTGCTCCCGCAGACTGGCCACCTCTGCCTGTAGAGAGCTCTCACGCTGCTTCTGGTCCTCCTTCAGCCTGCGCACCTCCGCCTGGAGGGAGTGGACACACGCTGACGCCACCTCCTCTTCCTCCTCCTCTCCTTCCTCTGCTCCTCCAGTCTTCTGTGCAGTCTGGTGTCTCTCGGAGAGCTGCTGTTGCAGCTCGCCTATCCGCTGCTCATACTGAAGCTACCCACAAACACAAACCAAGGACATGATATACTCAGAAATGAATTAACGTTCATAAAACTAATCAAAGTACAGCCATGAGATGAACATCATCATTAAACCATCACTATAAAAGTCAAAGTGAATCTGACATGTCACTTGGTAAAGGATACAGATCCCATGCAAGTTTGAAATTATAGAGCTGCTCATTTAAAATACTAAATCATTATGATGCTGTCCTGCTTTAGCAACCTCATTTGAGACATTGGATTTATTTATGCACCCAACAAAACAGCATTTACCACCAACACAAACCACAACTTCTACTCAAGGTCAAACCCAGCGCTTTTAGTCTAGCAAATACAAAATAGGAAATAGACTAAATTACTGTACAGTGGTTCTAAAGAATGAAGAGTGCCCATAAAATTGCAGGTGAACTTAAGCAGCAGGTGCATAATAATAGCAGCAGGTGCATAATAATAGACGCTACCATGGACATTACTAAAGTACTTATGGACTGAAATGACTCATATTAGATGTTGCAGATATTAGATGTGTTCCAGCCTTCTGAGTGGCACAGACTCTGACTGAGAAAACACATTGCCTATAAAGTATAAGCAAAGCCTGGGAGAAAACACCACTGCCTATAAGCAAGGCCTGGGTGAAAACATACTGCCTCTGTATAAGGCCTTGGTGAAAACACACTGCCTCTGATAAAGCAAGGCCTTGGTGAAAACACACTGCCTATAAGCAAGGCCTGGGTAAAAACACACTGCCTCTGATAAAGCAAGGCCTGGGTGAAAACACACTTCCTCTGGGTGTAGCAGCATGCCTTGCCAGGCTCCAGCTTTGTGGTGGTATGTTGCCCTCACTTGATAAACTACATAAGCAACTCTCCACACATAACATTTATTTATTTTTTATTTAAAGGATGGCATTAGAATTTAAAGAAACTTTTACACCTAATGGACATGTTTTAAGGAAACATGCCCATTAGGTGTTTTTTATGTGTTGCAAGACATCACAAGATAAATAATTAGTAAACACCATGGCTGAACTGTTTCCGGTTTAAATGGGCAGTGCACTACTGAGGTGCAAATGTTTGTGGTGAACATGTTTTTTCTAAACAGTTAAATTTAAACGATTTGGTGTTAACATTCCATTGTAATAATAATTGCATTTTCACCTTCATCAAGCCCACGTCCAGCTCCATTGTATGTTCACAGAGAACTACTTCCTCAGACTGTATGCGAGTGTTTGCAAACGTTCGCACGTGTTTGCGAATTTGAACGCACCTTTGGCAAACAGTGGCAAACATGTTTTCTTAGAACAGTTAAATTTGAACAATTTGGCGTTAACATTCCATTGTAACAGTAATTGCATTGTTACCTTCATCAAGCTCAGGTCCAGCGCCACTGTATGTTCGCGTAGAACTACCTCCGCAGACTGTTTGCGATTTTTCACAAACGTTCCTCGAAAACTCTAGGCAAACGAAAAACTGTTTGCAAACGTTCGCCTATGTGTGCGAATTTTAATGTACCCCTGGTTGCTTACAAAATAACAAATGGGAACAGCCCGTCATTGTTGCATTACAATGGATGGAACTAGGGCTGGGATAAACTATTCTTTTTTAAACGATTAATCTAGCGATTATTTTTTCGATGCATCGATTAATCTAATGATTCATTTTTTCAGTCCGATTCGATTTCGATTCGATCATCTCCCCATTAATTGACTAATAGCAATTTATACATGTTGATTTATATATCTGAATGAAAAAAAACATGAATTCCAAAAAATATATGCATATAGCAATATATGTTTATTGCTCTTAAAATTCCAAAATAAAAGACTATACAAGTGCAAAGTTCAGTAGTGTATAGGTCTAATTGAGTGCCTCTTTCATTGAGTGCACTTTAAGACGTTCGTTCCCTTGCAATTGTAACACTAACGCAGTTAAAACGCAGCTGATGTATGGATGCAATTCATAAGATAGATAGATACTTTATTGATCCCCAGGGGAAATTCAAGAACTAACGTAGTTAGTTCAAATAACAGTTCTCCTTGGGACAAGCACTTCTCTTGGAAAACACTTTTCCATTTACATCGGGATTTTGCAAACAATAAAATGTCAATAAAATGAGCCCTGAGTAACGAAATTGACAAGCAGCTGTAAGTAAGCATGCTAAACTCTACATCCAAACAGTATTCTACCGTTAGCTTTGAGATACTGCTTGATTGCATAACTTAACTAAGTTTAGTCTCCTCAATGTACTGTTGTGATCGACCTAGCATGGTCATGATGCTAAGCGGATTTAATAGCAATTTAGCCAGCCGTGTTCTATGCAATGCTTCTATGTGGCAACAACAATCCTTCAACAATCGTGAATATTTTGTGTTAAATGCACATGCAGAGGAGGGGCAGCGGGCTCGTTACGAGAGAGAGCGGGCGGGGCAGGGAAAGGCTGCGTGCGTAAAAAGTGCAGCTCAAAGGATCTTATCTTTAATTTAAATAGTACAACATAGAACATCAATGTGTGACGGCCGGTTTTGTGGCGCCCCACCACGGATTAGTCAACGTATGGGA
The DNA here is from genome assembly GCF_046254945.1 of Alosa pseudoharengus. NCBI lineage: Eukaryota > Metazoa > Chordata > Actinopteri > Clupeiformes > Clupeidae > Alosa > Alosa pseudoharengus. The sequence goes on from NW_027468587.1 coordinate 25,141,364, forward strand.
AACACTGAAGGTGTAAAATTCAAAATATTTGGCAGCACGCGTTTTGGGTCAGACAAATCGACGCGCATATTTTGCGTTGACGTATTTTTTGTCCCAGCCCTAGATGGAACCCAATTGTGACCGCCCTGCGGATTGGAGTTTTCCAAATAGTGTGTGTGTGTGTGTGTGTGTGTGTGTGTGTGTGTGTGTTACCTTGACCTTGTGGAACTGCTGCTCGATGGCCCTGAGGCTGCGCTTGGCATCCTCGTCCCGGTTCTCCAGCTCGGCCTCCAGCCGGTGGACGCGGCGCTGCAGCAGGACAGTGCTCTTTGGCGTGGGGGGCGCTGGGGAGCGCTCTGGCCTGTCCGGCGTCTCCGCAACCCCACCTGCCTTCTCCTTCTCCTCCGCCCCTCCGGCTGCGGTTGCCGCTTCTGCCGCGGCCGCTGCATACATCAAGGATGGGAGGGAGTTAGGGTGCCGACGTCTGAGGATCTCTTCCATCTCCTTGACCTGAGAGACACACACAGACACACACACACAAACACAAAGGATAAGCCAAATAATATTTGCTAATATTTCAATATTTATGGAATTAATCATGAATTTATTTTAAGCACCTTAAATACATACAATAAAAATGTATCTACACAAACAGTTGGCTGTGGAGTCCAAACCCACAGTGAGAGGCGTTTCATTAGAAGAAACCCTCAAGATGACGAATGGGAGAGACAAAAAATCATCCACTTCCTGTATCAGGCACAGACACACACCAACGTGTGAGCATCACCCATTCCTACTGACCTCGAACTGCACTCTAACACCACTTAATGATTGTCAGGAAGGAAGCAGACACTCAAGACCCGTGAAATGTGTGTAGTTTAGTCTGGAACTAAACGGGGAGGTGTGAGGAGGTGCAGCTAACAGATGGGAGCGTAGCCTCAGGCACCAGGAACTCGCCTGAAAAACGATTTTTTAGTCATAATGAGACCATTAGCCTCAGACAGGGATGCAGCAGTGTACAGACATCGTGGCATTTTATGGCATGGAGGTCCATGGCATGCACATCAAATTATTATCGGATATTATTGAAAAAAATAGATATTATTATATAACATATTTTTGGAGAAAAAAAAGAAACTGAATGGATGTGAAGTTGCTGCCAAAAGAGGAAATATATCAAACATGCCCCCCGCCCATTCATGAATACAATCATTAACCATCACCAGCCATAATAAAATGCACTATGAAAATAATTTCCCACATCCCGGCTAAATCCCCTAGCTAAATCTGTGCTTTAAATATCTGAGTTACAGAGAAACACTATGGAGTATGGACAAATACGATATACTGTGAAACTGTGATATTTTCAGAGACAATCATCATACCATGAATATCTCATAGCGTTGCATCCCATTGCCATTGAGCAATTTGTAACTTTCACAATGTATGCTGAAGATGTACAACTCACACCACAGTGCCTTCTGACACCAGCCAAAGCCTACAATGAATTGACATGCAGGTGATATCCAAACCAGAAACATCAGCTTCTGCAGAACTGAATTTTATTTCTGTGTAGTTTTTCTATAACGGTGGTCAGTGAACATTATTTTATTCTGACGGTGAAGGGAGACAGCAGTCGTTCCACCTGACATTGAACTGACACTGGTCTCTGGAGGAACAATCAAACACTCAGACTGAATTGGAAAAGAGCCAGGTCTGCCAGTATGGCATTCAGACCACATACACCACATACATGTGCTTCTAAAGCAAACCTAATGCAAAAATCGTTATCAGAAAACAAAAGGTTCCCAATCACATTTGGAGAATAGTCTTTGACATATAATTACCATTTACAATAACCAAGACAGAATGCATAAATTAAAATATATATATATATATATATATATATATATATATATATATATATATATAAATAATAAATAAATCATCCAAACAGCCTGGCATTTTAATGGAAAGAAAGAGTGAGGAAAGGGCTAAACACAGCACAAAATGTCAATTCAATGTCAGAGTGTCAGAGTTTGGTGTTAACATTCCATTGTAACGGTAATTTTCCCCTTCATCAAGCCCACGTCCAACTCCACTTTATGTTAACGGAGAGCTACCTCCTCAGACTGTTTGCGAGTGTTTGCAAAGGTTCGCCAAAAACTAAAGGCAAACAGGAAGCTGTGACTAAACTAAACTCTGATCATTAAACTGGATGATGCAAACATTATGCATAAAAAGCAGCACTCTTGTTGCATAGACGGCAATGCTCTAGGCTGTCTGACAGGCCTTATTTTGGATTCACATCAGCTCTCTGCAAACAGCATCACTCGAGGGGGAAACAAATCAGTCAAGTGATCTCAAATCATCATAATGACAATATACACTCTTAACGTAAATAAAGAGTAATGAGGACTTTGTAGATAGACTCTCAGCTTATGCTGCGTTCCACACAACACTGATGTTGGAGAATGAACTCTTACTAACGGCGGGACCGATAGACTGACCCTGAGTATATGAGCAGGAAATCCAACTTAGGGTGACATTCCATTGTACAATTCCTATTGGAAATTTCAAGTCAGAAATACCTAACTTTCAAGTTCTCTGGAATTCAATATTAATTTGAGCTGTGATGACTCTGTGTACCTGTCGCTCCAGGTCCTGGATCCTCTTGGCGTCGGCCGCCCTCTCCCTAATCCTCCTCTGCTGCTGGCTGGCTCTGCTGTCCACCTGAGACTTCAGCCTGTCCACCTGACACACACACACACACACAAATAAATGAATCAGCTCAGGCCTACACCAACACATGTACACACACACACACACACAGACACACACACACACACACAAATGCACCTTCTGCATGTGGTTCTCTGATTGTCGTTCCTCAGCTGTCTTTGAAATGCCTCCAGTTAATAAACAAATCACTGAGTAGTCACAATTGAGAAGGGCCTGAGACCAGCTATGTGTTTGTGTCTGTGTGTCCCCCACACTAAATAAGACCACTTGAGCTAAGACATAAACAACAGCTTCTCTGAGCACGCTGGATGAGATGCAGGACACGGAAAAGGGGTCCTAATTCCAGGGGGACATCTTTGTGGGCAGTCAACGTTACAATAAACCTTGGGAGCTAGAATTCTTTTATTTATTTATTTACATTTCTGGTCGATGACCCTGTATTGAGCCATGTTGTTTGTGTGTGTGTGTATGTATGGGTGGGTGGGTGTGTCCGGTCCTATTTCTATGGAGATGAATCCATAGAGATGGGCAGAGAGTTGCTGATCTCAGTGTTTCTTTAAGAGGATATGGTACACAAAGGCAATAATGCGTATGGTTTCTCCTTTAAGAGGATATGGTACACAAAGCCCAATAATGAATCATGTTACATTACTTAGATATGCTGCTGTTTAAGTCCATGCAATTATTAATTTATATTATATTCATCTTTCTAATCTCAAATCACTACATTGTGAAAAAGTCGCAAACTGGTCAACCATAAATAACTGGCTCTGAGATTTCACTGGAAATCACTGATTCTCAAGTGACATACTCTGCCACCAGACTGTAGCAGGTGTACACCCACTTGAGCACCCAGTGAGTGTGAATAGAGAGTGAACATAGGGACGTAGCAGAGCAGCAAACAAACTCCATTATTTCAGCATAGAGGATGAGTGGGCAGGGGAACACTGGAAATGCTTCTGTCAATCAAAGCAACATGATGACATTGCTGGTCAAGCAGAGGGCAAAGGACAGCACTCATTACAGTAGATTAGTACAAAAAGATCATGCGTTTGCTTTCCCTGTGACCGCAGTGGTCAGTGTGTTTCCTTTGATGTCAACCTTTCTTGACCTTCTGGAAGTGTTTTGTTTTTTTAATGTTTTTTCCCCTTTTTTTCTTTCTCTTTAATTTACAGTATGTTAATGCTAAAGCATTTAGCTGATGCTTTTATCTAAAACAACTTACAGATACTAATAGCAAGGGCCAGTCTCCCTGGAGCACCTCGAGGCACAGCGGTGGCAGTTGGAAATCAAACCCACAACTTTTGTGGCTACTACATGCTGGCCGAGCTTGTAGCCACTACACTACCACCACCTTTTAGTGTGTTGAGAAATGGGAAATCTCATCTCGGTCATCACTACTCCTTGCACCATCGATCTCATCCTCATAACCGAGAAAATACAACACTAATTGAGCAACATCAAGTGAGAATGGGACTGCTAATGGGTGTGCCCAGGGCTGTGATTTGGCCATAGGCACAAAGCCTGAGGCACAACCCCAAGACTACACGTCCCATACTGCTCACAGCAGTTTCACTACTGACTAATTGAATTTGAAGGCTTCATTATATGTTTTTTATACATTTTTTATACATTTTTGTTTGTTCATTCTGTTCCCAAAATATTGTTCCAACCTCCGTTTTCAGTCAGACATTGCCAGGCAACGGATACGGTCACTCTGCAGCCAAACTGAGTAAGAGTTGCTACAGTATTTGTGCACATAATCTGTTCACTCACCTGTCGTCATGTTACATGTTAATATTTACTCTCACTCTACTCAATTAAAGATTATAGAGCGCTATGCTATATTGTAAGACAGGGGTGTCAAACTCATATTGGGCAGTGGGCCGAATTTATTGGAATAAGGTCTCATGGGGACTGTCATTGTCATAGTCATTATATTTTTTTCTGCATGGGTATCAGTGTTGTTTGATGATGATATACTCCTTTACTATACCCAGCAAGTCATGTACTGCTGTCATATACTGCTCTTTCTCTCTTGAAATAACCTACATCCATTTCAGTTTTTTTCGGCCTCTTCTTTCCTTGGGAGGTTTTGTAGTGCTAGGTTTAATCAATTTATCATATCTTACAGATATTGCTTATTGCACATTGATGAAGACAACTGGATGTGAATATTTTTTTTTCTTCTAATTTTTCCTTCCTCCCCAAAACATCTGTGGGGCCTTAAAGGAGAATTCCGGTGTAATATTGACCTAAAGTGTGTTGAAATCTGATACTGAGTGTGAACGTATGTCTCATAGCTCATCTCATCAGATTCCAAAAATAATTCCGTGGAAATTCATGGATTTCAGTTGCTTCCAGTAGAAGCAACTGGAATCCATGCATTTCCATGGAATTGTTTTTGGAATCTGTATGAAAAAGAGCACCCCAGAGATGCAGGGTGTCTTAGAAGTAAAGATGTAAGGGGTATTCATCACTCTGTGTAAACCTGTGTGCACAAAATGATGAAACAATGTAATTAGTTCATCATTCTACAGGACATAATATAATTAAAACATTCAGAGAATCCAGAGAAATCTTTGTAAACAAGGGATAGAGCTGAAAAACAATACTGGATGGACATGGTCTTTTGGACCTCAGATGGCACTGCATCAAAACCAGACCTGTTTCTGTAAAGACAATAAAGGGCTCAGGAAAACCTGTGATAAACATCTATGTGCAGTTTGATACTCAATTTAAAACCATGTAACAGCCACAATTATATTGAGACATGATACAGAAAATACCACCGTCTTATGTAGGCCTGAGCTTATTTAAAATGAACTGAGGTAACGTGGAAAAAGGTCCTGTGGTTCCAATCAAAATTTGCCATTCTTTTTGGAAATCATGGACACATCTGTCCTAAAGAGGAGAGGGCCTATCCAAGTATCCAGCCTATCCAACTTGTTTTAGTGCTCAGTTCCAAACCCAACATCTATGACTGTGTGTGGAGGTGCATTAGTGCCTACAGCATGGTCATCTTGCACATCTGGCAAAGAACAATCATTTCTGAATAATGTATACAGGTTTTGAGCAACATATACTGCCATCCAGGCAATGTCTTTTCCAGGGAAAACCTTAAATATTTCAGGAAAACAATGCCAAAATGAATTCTGCACATATTTAAACAGTATTTCTCCATAAAGTAAGAGTCCAGGTGCTAAAATGACCCCCATACCACATTTACAGAATGTTGTTAATTGAAGAGGTGAAGCAGCACAGTGGTAAACATTCCCTGTCCCAACTTTTCTTGAAACATGTTGCTGGCATCAAATTCAAAATGAACATACCGGTATATTTTTCATATTCTCATTTTCAACATTTGAAATGTTGTCTATGTCCTTTTTGCTGCTAAATATGGGTTTATGAGATTTGTTTATCATCACATTCTGTTTTCATTTGCATGATACACAACGTCCCACTCCCAACTTTTCTATTCAAAGAACCTTGATGAGGCAAGCTGACACTGTATTACCACCTGGGAATACAATGAAGACTGTCACCGGAGATGTACAGTACTTTTCAGGTGGCTCCTCCACTTTGCACCCTGCCAAAAAGCTCTTGACACCGCAGCATCAGTTTTAGGGTGAGCCACGGTCAAGTCAGTAGCTGATCTCAAGACGCCCATCGTAGCTGTATCTACCAGCAGCTTCTGGCAGGCCAGGCATTCCCGAATGACAGCCCCATCAAGAGCTTCCCCCTTGGGTGAATGGTCATTATGACACTGCTTAAACAACAAATCTAATTGGACTGGTATCAGAACAAAAACTACATGTTATGTGTATTTAAATGGCCTATATCCTGTTTTCTCTGGTCATATTCCAAATAAGAAAGTGAGAAATAAACGCTATGATCCTTATACCATTGCTGAAACAAAACATGTAAGGTGCCAGAGACTTTTGCAGAGTACTGTAGCTTACCTGTTCAGTGAGGACCTTGACCTCAGAGGTGGCTGCCCTCAGGCGGCCTGCGTCTCGGTCCAGCAGTTCCTGGTTCTCAGCGTACCACTGGAGCCGCTTCCTCAGGGCAGCCACCTCCTCCTGATGCCTCTGCTCCTGCACCTTCATCTCAAAGCCCAGGTCACCTGTCACACACACATACAAACACACCCACACACACACACACACACACACACACAAAGCACATAAATGCAATAATATATTTTCTACATTATATATATTCTATACATTTTCTTTCTCAAACACACATCTGTGTGTGTGTGTGTGTCATGAATAGGAGTAACATTTTATATTCTGAAACACATTTTTTCGCTTGATCAATGAATTCATAGTGATGTAACATACATTGTAACATATAGCGATAACCCATTATTCACCACATACCACATTGCAAATACATTCCAAAAGAGCTTTAACGTCACAGTCTTAATCTTGAATTCTGCTCTTGTGTAGAATCGACGCCGTGGCCCTGCAGAGCCCTCTGGGTCCCTGTGTACCCCTTCCAAGCCCTATGCCGTCACTTGACGTACACCTCCACAGAATTGTAACTTTGTGTCGAGGCAATGCAGACCTTGCTGTGATTGGTCAACTCGCCCTGTGTGTTTATAGCCGACTGTTTCAAGAAGCCTACTATGGGTAGTAGCAACATGCTAGTTTGCGGACATAAGCTCAGACATATTTTAGTTACAATATCGGGGTTATCCGATTGTACAGTTTCTATTTGTCAGTAACGTTTTGAAATCAGCACTCTGCCAGAAGGCAGTACTTTGTGGGCAGTTGTGGGAAGTTTGCTTGCTAACATAACATGAACTGGCAGGCAGACACCTCAAACTTCGACCTCAATAACCTCAGACTTATTTTCTAAATTACTAGAAAATAACTAGATTATTGGAATATATTGTGTTTATTTCTCGATAACTTTTTCAAAATCTAAGTAAGAAAAGGCCAAACAAATAACATTAATATTTCAACAGAAAAGGTTCACAACAGTGTCGAGGCAATGGCGCAGAAGCATAAATCAAGCTTTAAACGTTGTCATAGTGACAACCACTTCTGGAGAGAGTGTTGTTGCAGCTGAATGCAGAGGTTCTGAGAACACCAGAGAATAATTTTGAATAATAATAATTCCAGGGATGCAAACACACGTGTGGTGAAAAAAGAGAGAACAGAAAATGGTCAAATTGACCCCAAGGATAACAGGAGGGTTATTTTACTAGATTAGAGTGGTTCTATTGTCATCTAAATCCAGTGTTTTGTTGGCTGTTCAAAGCATTTCACGTTCATCACTCGTGGTGTAGGCCTATGTCTGGAGTGATCGCTGTCCCTTTAAATGTCTGGGACTTTAAATTACGTTTAACTCCGTGCTGTTTTTGTTGATGGACGGCGCCGTCTTTGATTCAGTTTTTCTACCATTTTAATAAATGACACACGCAAATTGCGTGGTTAAAGTAAGGAATTGTTTTCACTCGTTTTCTTGCAATTCCCACATAACATACTAGGCCTAGGTTACATTAAAAACATTTTTTGTCGGTTACTGTCTAGTTCGAACTTCGTTACTGACAGGCGGAATAGCCTAATTTTATCATTGTACGGTTCTGGATAATCAGTCAGATGGCAGCGCCAGCTGAACAAAAGCTTAGGCTACACACTAATCAAGTCCACAGTTCCGTGTTAAAACTTCCAGCTGAAGTAGCTATACTGAGGAGGTAAGATAGCGCAAACTGAGAGAGATGCCTTCTAACGGAGTGAGTGTAGCCTATATTTTCTTAGCTGCTATCAGAACGATAGGCTACCGCTCCTTTGCTACATTATCAAGTATTATCAGATGAGTGGGGGTTATCAGAAGCACCGGACATTAACCAGCAGGCCCATATGAGAATCACTCTGGTTCCTCTGGTAGCCTGCGGTAGATGACGTGAAAAAAGCTAGAGTCGCCGGAAAGCATCCCTGATGATCAGAAACCCCTGACCCCCCCCTAAAAAAAAACTCGTCGGATCTGCACGATTCACACAAGTCACCCAAACTGACGTGAAAAAAGCTTGAGGCGCCGAAAAGCCCGCTGTTTGCATCCCTGAATAATACATTAAAAAAAAAAAAAAACTCAATGTGTAAGCATCAAATGTGAGTCAAACGATTGATGTGTTATTCTAATCTCATTCAAACTTGTGACAGCCCTAACACACACAATACCTATCTTCTCTATTTCACACACACACACCTTCTCACCTGAAGTGTGTAGAGTCTGGATCTTGGCCAGGTCTCTCTCCTTCTTCATTATATCCAGGTCAACCTGCAAGGCTTGCTTCTCCTGCCTCAGTCTGCGAGCCTCCTCTTGAAGTCTAGCTTCTGCCCTCTACACACACACACACACTTTTTACAACTGTTTATAGAAATGCATGCCAAGTAACTTATTCTTTCATCTTTCCAGCAGGCGCAGTGCATAGACACCTGTAAGCACCCTGGTATAGTCCCGCGCATGCGCACAATGTGCATAGAGGAGCATACCACCTCCTTAAGGCTGCTCACAGTGCAGACTGGAAGTAGAAGCCACCAAGTTCCAACAAAGAACCTCTCTCCCCTACTATATATACGTAGTTCAACCCACCTCTAGTGTTTTCACTTGTGCCAGCAGCTCTGCCACATTGTAGCCTTCTTCGCTTGTGCCTACAACTCCCACCGTCCTTTGCACACTGTTCCGGCTCAGCTTATCCCTTTCAGAAACAGCACAAAGGGGGTGTTACACAGATCATAGCACAAAAATCGAAAAAGAAAATCAACTTGTGTCAGCCAGAATTGGCCGCCACTATGTCTGGAAAAGGTAATATCATATATTCATATTATAATACAATGTTACAGGTTTATTATTGATATTTGGAAAACGTGTCAGTAATATGTTCAAATGTGAAAGTGATTTGGAGAGAGAGATATCTATTTATGTTCATAGTTCTTAGCATATACTTTTGTAAGCCTGGGAACACCCAGACCTTCACAATTGTACCAGGGTACCCCCAGAATTGTCAGACCTAAATTTAAGACTTTTTAAGACCTTTTTAATACCACTTCAGATGAAATTTAATACCTACATCGCACCCATTCGGATAGAATAAATAATATTAAAGGTAAGATTAAACCTCAAATAATCATGGGCGGATTATGAACTTTCGGTCCCCTGGGCCCAGATGTATTAAGGGCCCCCCACTAATTGTCATATATGTGGGAGGGGGTTTTGGGGGTCCTCCCCCAGAAATTTTTTAATTTGTTTGATGTGATTTCCTGTATTCTGGTGCATTTTGGGGATGGCCAATACTAAATTCAATCAGATTCATAGCCTACATCCTGATTTGTTGATATTGAAGCAATGATTCCATGCAAAGGCTTGAGCTTCAGGGCCCCCTGACCCCTTGGGCCCCTGGGCCTGGGCCCAGTAGGCCCGTGCAGTAATCCATCCCTGCAAATAATTACTGTTTACAATTGTTTGCACATGCCAACATGAACATGACAGCAGTGCAGTGGCAACGCAAAGATTTGTCGCGGTAGTAACGTGACTGAATGTCCTGCTTCATGGACAAATTTACACGGAATAGAACCTAGTTGATTTCAGGGATTAAAGTGAAAAAAAAAACTTTTTTCAGGCCATAAGTCATACGTTGTTCATATCTACCTATAGAGATATCACCCCTTTTACGGTCGCGACTTATTGGTTTTTAATGTACAAAAAGATGCAAACAGCAAAGTAAAGCACCAAATAAAGACCAAAACGAGGCTACAGGGTACTCTTAAGTTACTATATAATTAATGCCACCTACAGGTGAATGCATAGAAACCATAACAATCCTATGGTTTGTGTACCCTGTAGCCTCGTTTTAGCCGCCAATGGCCGCCATGTGAATAAGCGAATTGAGAGTGTTCTTGATTGCGATTGAGTTTTCCTGACGAACAAAACAATATTTCAATACCCTCCCTGACCATTGCTGATTAGCCATTGCTGTTCTATTCTACTGCAGCAATATTGTAGCTTTAACTTACACTCTTATTTAATTACTTCATTACTTAAGTATTTAAAGGGGAGATTTTTTTTCTTGTTAATATGCAATTCAACACCAAGTAAAATCTATAAAATCAAGTTTGCAAGACTTCACATTTCCTCATCAAAGTAACGAATCAGAACAGTCTAGATATTGTTCATATTTCCATTTGTTGCCTCATCCGCATTTAATGAAAACATGGTCATTTTGAGTTTTACAGACAACTCAGTTTTCCAATGAGCAGCAATACTGTGTGTGCTCATGCAGGAGGTCTGCGCATCTGATAACGACAATCTGGAGAGGGCGCTTTTGTCTTCAGCAACAGATTGTATAAGGTTGACAAGAAGTTGCGATATGGTGAGGGACAGGTCGTGTTGCGCTATGAAAGAACATGCGTAGCCTACTTAGCGCAAAAACGATCAGCCATAGATAAACGTACACAAATCATGACGCTAATATGCGAGGTTCTGGTAGGCCTACTGGTTATGGTTTTGTGCTATACATTAATAATAGCAAAGTTTTAAGTTGACTATTTTAATTGATGGTTATTTTTTTGTCAACATACGCTCCTACTGTCGTTAAAAGTGAGGCCTAAGCAGGCTACAAGGCTGTCTGTGCGTCATAAACACGACTGACCCCCTTACTCAACATAAAATAATAATGTCGCGAACTGTTAACACGCTCAGTCAAAACCTCCCGTCGCAAATTGTGAAAAACATTGTTGTACATGTCATAACAGACGGGAGGCATAGGCTACGGTTTATATTGCGTCGCTTTACACATAATGTTAGTTGCATTGATTAAAAACTGTAACAATAATAGTACATCGGGTGGCATAGCAGGCTATCTGTTCAAGTCATAGGTGACACCCAAAATGAATGACCTCCCCTGACAAGAGTTCGCGATAGTAAGAAATTGTCTACATTGATGCATGGAAAGAACACAGCCTCCGAATTCACACATAGAGCTCACAATAGCATAGGCCTATCCAAAAAAAAAAAAACGGATTGGGCAACCTCATCAGCTGTCTTAATTGTGTCACTATAATCCAACTTTTAGACCGTCCTCCAGACGTGTTCTTTTTTTTTTTAAGCAACCGCCCCAGGCCAATGAGACAAGCGTGTACAACATAAACAAAGCGAAACTCATGGCTGACGTATCTTCTTGAAAGTTCTCAAGAACACTATTAGCCTAGGTCTTTAAACATTTACCATCACACACATTCATTCATCGGACCTAATATTTGTAGTTGCCTTAAAAAAAGGAAAAGAAAAGGTCATAGACCCCCCCCCCCCTCCTATTTTTTTTCTCGCCGGATCTGCATCGATCTCAAATATGACATTTCTAAAATCAAATTGACGGAAATCCGTCGTACGACGGAGAACTTTAATCCTTGTGATTTACGCTACGTGATATTAGACTAAATCTACTGATCATTTGAAAAATTAAGACCTCCGTGAAAAAATTCCAGACTTTGAGGTGAAATTCAATACTTTTTAAGGCCTTAATTTAGGAAAATGAAATTTAATACTTTTTAATACTTTTAAGACTCCGCGGGTACCCTGTGTACAATTGGGACGGGGTCTGGAAAAGGTTCCTTGACTTACTACTTCTAGCAGTGAAATTAAACTTAAATTGGTACAGTAAACTCTTACCAAATAGTTTCAAAAGTGTAGCATTCTTGTAAACAAAGGTTTTAAATTCAGTTGTTTACTCGATTCCAAAGAAATACACGTTCATTCCGGATTAGCGATTATATTTGTTTTAGGGACATTGGAAATGAGCTTCAATGGCCACTTTGCCAGATGGACCTGCAGAGCAAATCCCAAACTGGCTGAAAGTTCATATGGGTATTCCCAGGCTAATGATTTTGTACAAAGAAAATTCATTTTATAATTTACATGTATTTGTTTATTTTAAACCCACAACTCTGTGGCTTCCACTCGGCAGCCCAGTTCTATAACGGCACTCCAGCATCACCCACCTAGCAATAGCCAACTCATGGTGGAGTCTCTGGTTCTCGGTGAACATGGCCTCTTCGTTACGCTTGTTCTGCGCCTGAAGGGCCTTTACCTGCAGATAGAGCTTCTCATTTTCCTGAGTAACACAAACACACACACACACACACACACACACACACACACACACACACACAAAGCAAACAAGTCAAATACACTCATTTTCACTTTGAGGACTTAGCAGAGATGAAGCCTGAGGACATTGTTAATTACCATGCTGTGAATGGGCAGAGTAAGGAAGCAGGGATAAGCACACTAATGAGCTCTCATTAGACAAGCGGCAATAACATCACACTGTACTCTGTCTCATCTCATATGCATACTGTATTTGTGATTTTTACCCCAATTTAATACACTCGTTGAAGGATAAAAACTTGGTTCACACCAATTAGTCATAGACAACTGTGACTTATGCAAATATTTAACCGTACATTGATGGCAAGAAACAGATATCCGTTCAGATATCCCCTCCAACATGCCTCCTGTATATCTATTTGAATATGAATGTTTTCTGTTTGTCAATGGAAGACCCAGTCTTGTCATTAAGAATGTGATGATGGTATGGAGTATGGATTTTTCACAAAGAATCTAAGCTGCACGCTTCTGCTACATGGACTTGTGATTCATGCAGTGCATACATCGTCATACATCGATCTTTGTCCTTTTGAGCATGAAGAGTACTTTGTTAACTCTTTTAATTATGTTCTTTTCATGTTTTTTTAATTGCACTTCACTATTTTTTGTATGTAATGTGCCATCAACTTGCCTTGCAAGTTTACCTTTGAATAAACTGAGACAAAATCCTGGTGCACCAAGTGGCTTTGGTGTGCCTGGATTCAAATTCTAGGTGTGCACTGAGGAATTGCCCCAGATTTCAATGAGGAATAGTCCTCATAGCTCAACCGCCAGTATGCTCCATACATAGGCATGAAAGCAAGCCTATTTCTGAGACAATCACTGATGCATAATTCAGTGGATTACATTTGGTGGTTTAAAAATGATAGCAGGGCAGACAAAACCATTAATAGCAATAGTCTGAAACCTGATGAAATGCAAAAAACTAACTGGGCTACATTCAATATTTTAGTTATTCTATATTTTCTCCAAGCAAACTCATCTGCTGTGACCGACTGCTGTGCAGGCTCTGTTGACAGGCTTCAGTGGTGGAATCTGTTGCGGCAGCCACACAAATAAACAAAGGCAAAAAGCCAAGGCCAACATTCACTTCCATCCCTGCCACCCAATGTTTGCTTGGGTTAGTGCAGCCCTTTTGCGTTCGATCCAGCAACTGACGCTCCCCCTTTATTATGGCTGTTTTTTTCCATTCAGTTCACCTGTCTGTTATGGTCCATATTTACTCTAAGATTTCGCTTAGAGATATTTACTGTGTGAGTGTCAGAGAGTGAGAGAAAGGGAGGGAGGGAATGAGATAGCAATATGAGGGGGAAATAAATGGATAGAAAAACAGTGAGACAATCAAGGAGGAAAAAAACAAGAAATACTAGCATGAATGCAAGAAAAGAAAAGAAAAGCAACAAAGAAACAGAGAAGGAAAAGAAGATAGTGGGAGGAAAAGAAAAACGAGAGCTTTCACAACACCGCTATTGATGAAAGAGATTGTGTCTATGAGCAGGCAGGTGGCAGAAGGAAAGGCTGGTGCAGAGAGCCGAGCAGAGAGGAGCGGAGAGGAGAGGGGAGGTGTGGATAGGAGAGGAGACGAGAGGAGAGGAGGGGAGGGTGGAGAGGAGAGGAGACGAGAGGAGAGGAGGGGAGGGTGGAGAGGCTGCTGACAGCACGTGGCCCAGGTGTGTGCAGCTCCACAGAGCCGCTGACAGCTCAGAAGCAGGTTCAGCCGGCTCATCTCATGGCCTCCTGCGCAATGCGCTGCGCTCTGCCCCGCTGATACCACACACATACACACACACTACTCACACACACTCATCCCCTTCAGAAGACTTCTTTTTAGATTTGAACATGTAAATGAGAACCCCGAGAAGAAAATAACGAGAAAAGCCAACATTTACATTACATGCCCATAGGTAGACCTGTGAAACATACAATAATAAATATTGAATATTGTTATATTGTATTATAATAAATGTGCAATAGGCAGAATTTAAGTATGGCTACATTTTACATTTTTACAGATTAAAATGACATAGACCTAACAGTAGGCCTACTAGCTGTTTTGAGTCAATGCTATGTTTAGCCTAATTGAATAACTTGATTATGGAGGAGATATTTTCAGACCTGCCAACCTTGAAAAAATACATTGAGTAGCCTACTACCTCAAACCAGGGGAAAAAAGGCTCACGTTGGCCTTCATGTATGCAGCCAAAAACCAGACCAATCAACAAAAAAAGGCTGACGTTGGCCTTCATGTATGCAGCCAAAAACCAGACCTGTTTTACAGCCTAATGCTGAGCTATGAAAATCACTGGTGTGCTGGGACTGAGGATGCGACACATGGGAAATACAATGCTAACTGAAATAACTTTCCCAGACAACATTAAACTATTATGCCAAGGTACAATAAATTCACAATCGCACACAGATTCTTTTTGTTTCGCAAAAAAGAATTCAAAACGGCCAGCTGCGGGAACGTGAATTTGCGAGTGGGCTAACACTTGTTAAGCTCACCTCTGCAAGTCTTTCATTTACCCCACCGAGGGCAGAAGAAAAGTAGCCAAACAATGTGCATACAATGAGATACACTTTAGTGTAGTAGCATTGGGGATGTGTTTGCTCACTCACTCACACACACACACACACTACTCACTCACATGCACACACACAAAAACGCTCTCCAACCCTCCATCTGTTTTCCCCTCATGGCCGCACGCTGCCTTTGAGTGAGTCAGCGGAGCTTCTCCCAGGTCTCATTATTATTCATGCATCAGACAGACAGAGACAGATAGATACTGTAGATACTTTATCCCCAAGAGGAAATTCAAGTGCATCACACTTGCTCTAGTATTTGAACAGTTTTTGCATTGCCAATTACACTTTGACATATGGAAGCTCTGACAGGGATGTACTATTCCTTTGGCTGAGGGCAAAGACTTGCTGAAGTATAAGTATATATACTCTTTTGATCCCGTGAGGGAAATTTGGTCTCTGCATTTATCCCAATCCGTGAATTAGTGAAACACACTCAGCACACAGTGAACACACAGTGAGGTGAAGCACACACTAATCCAACAACAGCGGCGCTCGGGGAGCAGTGAGGGGTTAGGTGCCTTGCTCAAGGGCACTTCAGCCGTGCCTACTGGTCGGGGTTCGAACCGGCAACCCTCCGGTTACAAGTCCGAAGCGCTAACCAGTAGGCCACAGCTGCCCCATTGAAACTGTATGATCAACCCTCCTCTTTCATGTATCCTGTCTGTTCAAAGTGAGGTTGTAGAATCCCTTTCAATAAAAAACGCATTTATTGTTTCACTAAAGTCTCCTATTGCACTGCAGCTTGAATGCTATTTGCATTTGTAAGCTAATACAGTCTATGTTTGTAAGTGGCTTTTGGTTAAACGGTCAGCTAAATGAATGCCTGTAAATGCAGTCACCTGATGGTAGCCTTGCAGTAGGGTCTCCTGCTCTCTCACTTCCTTCTCCAGGTGCCGAAGCTTCTCCTCGGACACCCGGTCCCCCGCCTGGCCTGTACTCTGTGCTCCTGGCTGGCTCGCCTCCTCTGCTTGTCGAAGCTAAGGAGAGAGTCGAGGGAGAAACACAGATGTTTAACAAGAAGAGACGGGCAATAAATAGGGTCAGAGAGAGCGTCACAGAAGGGGTCAGGAGGACAGAGAGAAAAAGAGGGGGCGAGGTATGCTTTAATAATATGGTAAACCCTGGAATAAAAGACAAAAATCAACAACAGTGTTAATTCACATAAAATCTAACCATAGAGTGGAGTTCTGTTTGTGAATCTACTGTAGACAGGAAGGTGGTTTGCTCTTCGAACAACAACAAGATAATTAAATAAATAACTCTAAGGTACGCCAATCCAAACAAAAACAACCACCTCTCAGATGGATTGAAATGACAAGGTGAATAATCAAGTAAACAAACAAATTAATACATAAGCACACATTCACACAAGTGTATAAACACAGCTTTGTTGATAATCCTATGCCCTGTCTATGAACTGCTGCTGTTGCCATCAACTGCATTAGAGACTGTCTCAACTTCTACATCTGACATGATTAGCAGAGACAGACTGAGATAGATATAAAGAGAAAGAGAGAGTGTGTGTGTGTGTGTGTGTGTGTGTGTGTGTGTGTGTGTGTGTGTGTGTGTGTGTGTGTGTGTGTGTGAAACCCATTAGCATGGTGGAGATATTGCTGTCACAGGGAGAGCAAAACACATCAAGCACAGGCAGCTTATTAGGACAGGACAAAGCATAACAATCCCAGCCAAATCAACACATTACCGTATTTTCCGGACTATAAGTCACACTTTTTTTCATAGTTTGGCTGGTCCTGCGACTTATAGTCAGGTGCGACTTATATATGAAAAAAATTATATAATTGAACATGTTTTTAAATGTTCATTTATATTAACTGACATGAACCCTACATGAAACATTGCCGTCTACAGCCTAGAGAGAGCGCTCTAAAATGCACAAGTCCTGTGCACTTTCAGTCAGAGATTAGTGCTTGTGCTATGCCTGAAACACACGTGCACTTAAATCCTCAAATGGCCGCGATTCTATTTATAGCCGGGCCTCAGATTCGGACAAATAAAAGCCAGTATAATTTTGTTTCAATTTAACTAATAAAAGAGCTCTTATTAATAATTTATATTGTTGGTTGGTTTAATATTGTTGCCAATGAAAAGTCATCTTCCCACACCATGAGTCTCCAACACGTTGCTCTCAAGCTACCAGTCGCACGCCTACGAATTTTATAAAAAAAGTCAATCATGCATAATTTAAAAAATAACTAAATTTAGGCTGATGTCTTAGACCTCTTTGGCTATACGGAATACGGTTTCACTTGCAGCACAGCACACGTTCCATGAATGAATGAAAGCGGATGCCTTATCTCGCAATAAGCGGATGGAAATCCCAACACTCTTTCATACATGAAACTTAATAGCGAACCATTAAATACTCCACAGATTTCAGTGGTCATCAGTCCCAATATTTAGCAATATAATCAAACAGTCCAAACGTAAATCAAATCTCAAATTGAACATCTTCTGCTTTTGATAGCCTACCGGTATGCCGCTCCAAACGAAAAGTAGGCCTATGTCTCACAATAAAATGCAAGAAATAAAGGCCTATAGCTGATCGCTGTTTTGCTACTAATTATCTTTCACGTAATGAATATGCACAGAAAATTACGTGAAAGCTCCATTATTAGATTAATGTCAGACAGCGCTGTAAAATCTGTGGGAATTTCTCTCATTATGATGGCTAGAGTTGCAGGACTTTTATTAGTATGCTCAATACTTAGTAATAATTTCAGCGCAATACCCGCGCTGAAATTTAGGCCCTGGTTTTTCTCTCAGCATGTTCTGCTGCCAGTTTGTGCCAATATATCGCCCAAAATGCTTGATTGCATTGCATTCTCCACATTTTTAGCTAAATTTGAATTTACCACATCAGCATCGGGGACTTGCGTCGGGGCCTTGTCAGCAGCCTCCGGCTTGCCTCTTGCCACTATTCACTCCGTCATCTTCAACATTCCCTGTAGAATTCTCAATATTTTTGGCCTCAATGTGTCCAGTTACATAGTCTGTCTGTTCTTAGTCTTGGATTTTGTGAAATAAATTTCTAAATATCACCTGCTTGCTGCAGCTTCGGTCTGCACGTCCTTTTAAAACCGCATCTTTTTCTCTCTCAAGCATTTAAACTGCTGCCAGCTTGTTACTCCACATCGCCCAAAATGCTTGATTGCATTGCATTCTCCACATGTTTAGCTACATTTTCATGTATCATATCAGCATTTTTGTTCAGTGAATCTTTTGTAAATTGCTTTACAATTACCGTTGGGCCTAGGCCTATCAACTGGCTTGCTTCAGTCACGTCTAAAACTGCATCTTTTTCTCTCTCGTGAGCATTTAATCTGCTGCCAGCTTGTGACTTCACATCGCCCAAAATGCTTGATTGCATTGCATTCTCCACATTTTTAGCTACATTTTCATGTATCATATCAGCATTTTTGTTCAGTGAATCTTTTGTAAATTGCTTTACAATTACCGTTGGGCCTAGGCCTATCAACTGGCTTGCTTCAGTCACGTCTAAAACTGCATCTTTTTCTCTCTCGTGAGCATTTAATCTGCTCCCAGCTTGTGACTTCACATCGCCCAAAATGCTTGATTGCATTGTATTCTCCACATTTTAAATACATTTTGGTGTACCACATGGCATTTTCTTTCAGTGAATCTTTTACTTTGCAATTACCTTCCTGCCCTCCTCTTGGCTGTCTTCACTCCTTCGTCTTCATTAACATTAATCTTTTTGACCTCAATAATCTAGTTACAGTCTCTGTTTTTGGTTTTGGATTTTATTAAATACATTTGTAAATAAATGCAATAAATTTGGTTACTGAGCTTAATTTCCAACAACTTCTCTGCTAAACTAAATCACAGAGTGTGACTGTAACTCCAGCGAAAAACACATCAAATAAGCCGTGGAGACAGTATTTTTTGTTGATCAACCACTACAGAGCTTGCTCCGGTATACACTATAGCCCCAAATCGCAAACAGTGGATTAGCTAAGGGCGGTAAGCTAAACACCTCCCAAAAAGCATTTAACCAGTAATATTGTTCAAAACAGCACCAAACCTTGTCAGTAGCTTGCTTAGGTAGTCTGGTTTTCACCAGACCAAACTCAATCTTTTAAGATTGAACATTGGTCTGGGGAGTCCGCTATGTATTTTCAACTGCAAAAGAGGTGTGATCAACGGGCATAGTTGAAATGACTCTGGTCGCAATTGGATAGCCATTCACCAATCTGACCAATGAACCGGGTGACGTTTGCAGAGTGACGCGAAAACTCCAGGCTCTGCCGCTATAGTCAGCGTTTTAAACCTGTCAATAGTGCACCAGGTGGATAAGCCAGCTTGTGATTGGTCCAGGCAAAATTTTAACGGAAGCAACAGAAAAAGATGCACAGGTTTCCAGCCTGAGCTGCAGGGCGAAAAAGAAATTACCGGCAGATCAGGCTGGGTTCACCCAGCCTAGCTCAGGGTCCCTACACATAAAACGAAGCATCCACAACAAAGTTAGCGAACCCTGAGTTACTGCTAATACACTGAACATATTTATTTCATTTATATTACTGATATTATGAAGGGTGCCAAGACTTTTGATCGTGTCAGTTTGACAGTATTCATTTCCCGCAGCATTTTGGCGATATTTTGTGTTGAATTTAGGGAAACCATTTGTTGTTTCAGGTGTGTTGAGCTATTGAAATGGTCCTGGTTGGTTTGTTTTCTCAAAAAAACAAAAACTTTGACTCCTTTCTGTTTATTGCTTTTTTTGAGCGTGTTTCTACTTATCTCAATAAGGGAAAAAATATGCCTATGTTAAAGGAGAATTCCGGTGTGATTTTGACCTAAAGTGTTTTGAAACATGATACCGAGTGTGAACGTATGTCTCATAGCCCATCTCGGCTTGTCCCCTGCACTCCGAAATCTGGCACTAGTTAGCCGATGCTACCAACAAGGCGGTCAATGGTGGTGCCTCGGCATCGGCATAGCCATGCAAATAAATCACTGTTTTACACCATTTACGAGGCTCAATGTATCTCCACACTTCATTGGTAGACTTACGAGGGCCCTGACATTTAAAACGAGACATTGAGAACTTTGAAAAAGCACTGGTAGTTTACTTACAAGACGATTTATACAGACAGTACCTTCACGAAGTTTAGCGTTTGCAGCCATCTTGAATTTAGTCACGATAAGTCGAGCGATGAGTAAGAATGAACAGGTATGATAAGGGATCAGATTCCAAAAATAATTCTGTGGAAATGCATGGATTACAGTTTCTTCCAGTAGCAGCAACTGGAATCCATGCATTTCCACGGAATTCTTTTTGGAATCTGATCCCTTATCATACCTGTTCATTCTTACTCGTTGCTCGACTTATCGTGACTAAATTCAAGATGGCTGCAAACGCTAAACTTCGAGAAGATACTGTCTGTATAAATCGTCTTGTAAGTAAACTACCAGTGCTTTTTCAAAGTTCTCAATGTCTCGTTTTAAATGTCAGGGCCCTCGGAAGTCTACCAATGAAGTGTGGAGATACATTGACCCTCGTAAATGGTGTAAAACAGTGATTTATTTGCATGGCTATGCCGATGCCGAGGCACCACAATTGACCGCCTTGTGGATAGCATCGGCTAACTAGCGCCAGATTTCGGAGTGCAGGGGACAAGCCGAGATGGGCTATGAGACATACGTTCACACTCGGTATCATGTTTCAAAACACTTTAGGTCAAAATCACACCGGAATTCTCCTTTAAGTACAAATATGTCTTCTGAAGGCCTAAACAGAGCCCAGCCAAAAACACCAATACGATTTTGATCACCTTTGAGGGACAGCTATGAGGATGCAGGATCCAGACCAAACATGACAATTTTGCTACATACTATTCCTATTTATGTACCAGCATGCACAATTTGAGCCTCCTACTGTACATGGTTTAGTTCTTGAGCTATGGGCTTGTGAACTTTGACAAAAAAGAGGCCGAACAAAATCGACACCCCCCTCCCCCCGTAAAACTGTCTGTGACTTGGAAAGTATGGATCTTACATAAAAGTAATTTTACAGTGTGTCTCCTGGGTAACATGTACACCTGGTCATTTTTTCAGAATTTTATGAGAACTAAGTGCGTGGGCCCTGGTTTAATTGATGTGGAATGACACAAAAGTGTGTGTATTTTGCTTAAAAACCAACATTTCTAAAGGGGTGTCAATACTTTTGTCAGTGACTGTATATATCTTGTCCTGTCTATGGACCACCTGTCTATACTTTGTACATCACATTGCACTTTTCTGCTTTTTTGCACTTCTGGTTAGACGCAAACTGCATTTCGTTGTCTTTGTACTTCTACTCTGCACAATGACAATAAAGTTCAATCTAATCTAATCTACATGCCCACCAAGTTTCATGTGCCCCGGGAATCGTTGACCAAAAATTGATGGGCAAAACATACTGCATATGACCGCAACTTTAAAATGCAGTGGAGGTTTTGGTTAGCGTGTCTTCCTGCATTTGTTTTGTTAACCAGGGCTTCAGTGTTTTACAGACAATGAATGATCAGATGTAAATGCCAGAGAACAGTGTGTTCTATAATCCTGCCCACTGCTGTCACTCTCTGCCTCCATCAGCTGCTGATGCTACTTATTTTATTTGCCTCACTTTTCCACACCAACCCCAACTCCTGGGTTTTTCTACATTGTGTGTTGCACACACATGTGTTCTGAACATATTAAAGTTACATAGCATGGGTGGGCATGTTTTATTCCATTTCAGGAAGGATGACCTTGTTATACGAAGAGCATATTTGTGTGTGTGTGTGTGTGTGTGTGTGTGTTGCACACACATGTGTTCTGAACATATTAAAGTTACATAGCATGGGTGGGCATGTTTTATTCCATTTCAGGAAGGATGACCTTGTTATACGAAGAGCATATTTGTGTGTGTGTGTGTGTGTGTGTACATATCTCTTCCACTTTGTTGTGACTTATGGTTGTCTGTCTCGTCCTGATATGTATATTTATTGTGCTATTGTATTTTATTTTATGTATGAACTATTGTATGCCATGCTCCTTGAGACCAAAACACATTCCTCCTATATGAAAACATACTTGGCAATAAACCTGCTTCTGATGTGTATGTGTATGTGTGAGAGTGTGTGTGTGTGTGTGTATTCCCGACATGATTTGTACACTTATATTGGACACAGATTTAAAGTTGCTGGGACCAACAAATACAGGACATAATTACTGAATACACCATAAGGCCTTTCCACTGCTTATGAAAATAGATGCAATCAGACAGATAGCTCTATCAAAAGTGCAACACTTCTTCGCCAATGTGCATATATCAAGGAAAGTTTTGCAAGACTTAAACAACAAAGTTTAAGACAGTGAGAGGATGGCTCGTTCTGAACAGTCACACAATCCGCGATGTCATTCATCACAGCAGACGTGAAGGGGGCCTAGGAGTTCCAGACTTTGAGTGGACTTCCATCGCCTGCTAAGCATGCTAAACAATGACGATAGCACCGTAAGAGAAATGGCCTGTGCTTCCCTTTTTCTCGACCTTGGGAAGCGCAAAGTCCCCTTCAGCCGAGAATCTGAACCCAGCTTTCTAGGATTCCGTAAGAAAGCGAACGGTAAACTCGACACCCATGCCACCGGTTTATGGGTCAGATCGGACTGGCCTGATCTCAACGATCTCTAAAAATGGACTGGTGTTGACTTGCAGTGGTCTGGAGTTGATGCCACACGTTACACCTCATGAAGTAATGATTAAGGATACAAACATCACTGTGACTGCAAAAGTACTGCAAGACGGTCTGCGCTATTCAGTTCCACCTGGAAACAGTCGCACGTCTCTGCTGTCGATCAAACACCAGCAGCGTCAGAGACATTGGAGAGGACTCAAACTCCAAGGAAAGCTTGGATGTATCCCTTTTGCAGATCACTCCATCTCAAACACAATTTTTCACAATTCATCTATTGATGAAGACATACTATTTTTTACAGTCAAAGCGAGGCTTCAGGTATACCCAACAAGGTTAAACCTGTCAATCTGGTATCCTCGTTCCCACTCACCATTGTGTATACATCATGGACAAGAGCAAGTCATAGAATCCATGTCACACATATTAAATGGCTGTCATTTTTACAAAAGTCTTTATGCATCCAGGTATGATAGAATTGTGGACATTATATCTGGGAATTTATCATCCTTATTTTCTCCAAATGTGTCAATACATGTAAATTGTGTTGTTAGACAACAAATGTTTTCCAGGTGTTCTACAATGTCTGCGTTCTCTGATTTAAATGCCACCAGGCCTGATATTATAATCATTGATGAGCACTAGGGTGCATCAAAAAACACAATTCTTGAATTTTGATATGGCTGGGTGCTAAAAGTGTTCCAATATATGTAGAAACAACACATGCAAAATATTTTTACAGTACATTATGATTTAGGGGTGCCACCGCACATCTGTTTTTGTTGGATAAAGTGGCAACAGTGCTCAATGGTCGCCATGGAGATCTGAGGTAAACAATACTACAGCTCAAGAAAACTGAGGTGATCTTTCTGTTTGAGGTGATCTTGATCTGTGTTGGATGTGTTATTACATATTACTATCATATCTGTAGTTGTTTCCCCGCCCCCTCTGCAAAGCTAATTGCGTGCCCACAGCTGAACCACAAGCGCAGTTGAATAGTTAACCAATTGTGACATTAAAAAGAATCAAACTTTAGCGATCATACATGATAATAAAATGTCAACGAGCAGCGACATACAGAGCAGGCCTAGTAGTTTACTTAAAAATACCTGAACTATTTATTGCACAATAAAGAAAACTGATGCTCTGAATACTTATTCAGCTGTCTCTAAAAGTTTCTCTAATTGACGCATTCAACCGCGATTTTGATTACACCTGCTTATAACAGGCGCAAGTTTTTCACCGCAAAACAGACATGCGCTGTTTTCATACATATGGCAGAATACCTAATCAATGCTATTAGCACTTGTCGTCTCCTGTGTTTGCGCGATACTCCCACTTACCCCTGACCCTCCTATGAATGCATATGCATGACACGGAGAAGCGCAAATAGCCATTTGCAGCTCCCACGACAGGCAGTCTACGCTTTTTTCTCAGTGCGGCCTGTTTGTACATACCTCGCCATGCTTTTACGTGCACTTTGCGAATGAAATATGCCTGACGTGGGCACAAAAACATACATCTGGCCCTGTCTCTCCTTTTTTCATCCGCTTTCTCTGGGTGTGTCTTTCTTCTCTCCTTTGTATCCCTTATTCTCTCTCTCTCTCTCTCTCTCTCTATGTATCTCTTTGGCTGTGGAGAACATGTGTGTGTGTGTGTGTATGTCTGTGTGTGTGTGTGTGTGTTTGTGTGTGTGTGTGTCTTGGTGTGTGTGTGTGTGTTTCTGTGTGTGTGTGAGGGTGTGTGTGTGTGTGTCTGTGTGTGTGTGTGTGTCTGTGTGTGTTTGTGTGTGTGTCTGTGTTTTTGTGTGTATGTCTCTCTCTGTGTGTGTGTCTGTCTGTGTCTGTATGTGTGTGTGTGTGTGTGTGTCTTTGTGTGTGTGTGTGTGTGTGTGTCTTTGTGTGTGTGTGTGTGTGTTTGTGTGTGTGTCTGTGTTTTTGTGTGTATGTCTCTCTCTGTGTGTGTGTCTGTCTGTGTCTGTGTGTGTGTGTGTGTGTGTGTGTGTGTGTGTGTGTGTGTGTGTGTGTGTGTGAGTTGAACACACAACGCAACCTTTGCCGCTGCAAACCCAAGCTAATCCCTGAATAGGACGGTTACTCTTGGGTGGCGGGTGGGGGAGACACATCTGGGGGGAGACACACTGGCTAGGTTCAGAGTTCAGGTTCCATTCCCTCTCTCTTTCTCCCTGGTGATGTTGCTCAGTGGAGCAGAGACTCTGGCACAGACTGAGCAGTTAAGTTCGGAGTTTAGTTAGTGTCAGCTCTTACCATTAGGCCCTGTTAGTCAGTGAGTTAGCCACTAGAGAGGGTTTGTTCTTTTAAGTTTGTCAGTATTGCCCTTTGTGTTTAAATAAATAATAAATTAAATTGTATATGTGTGTCCGACATCCATCACTGCTGCACAAAATTCAGGGTAAGGCCACGTGAACATGTCCCATTGACCTCCATTCATTTTGTCTATAGGACAGTGAATGGAGAATCTTGAAAGTTGAATTCTGAGAAATGCCCAAGTTGCCCAAAGGGCAAACAAACAACTTTTACTTTGATAACCCTATAGAACATGTTCCTGTAGAAAAGTTCACTGTACTCAACATTTCCAGGTCAACTTTTGGCAATTAGACTAAAAATTGCACATTTTTCGAAATTTCGCCAAAGTTCATGTGTTAGGTGGCACCCCTAAATCTCAATGGAATTACTCAAAACTGTGCAAAAGTCATTTTTATGTTAATTGGAACGAAATGCATTGCCAGCCAAATTGATATTTTGAAATTAAAATGTCCCATTCAAATTTGATGCACCCTAATGAGCACGATAGGGATGTGTTCATCCTGGAAGTAGGCTGCTGTTTGACTAGAGGAGGCTTACTTAACAAAGCTAGTAAAATATCACCCTCTTGTACAGAAAATAACTGGCCTTGGCTTCAAATGTCAATACCTGGTACTTATCTTCGGCAGCCTGGGCCACGTGCATAGGCTTGTCATTAGGGGTCTCAGGATAGTTGGCTTTCCAAAAGCAAGGGCAAAGCAAATTGCCAAATACTGCTCAATATCCTCCATTATTGGAAGTCGCCATAATGGAGAAGAAGGTGTTGTGTGTATCCATAAATCTGCTGTTTGAGATTGTCATTGTGGATCATGCCTTAGCAATGTTCTGTATCTGTAACATTTATGTCCTTATGTACATTTATTATGAATTGCGGACATAAATAAAGTAGTTAATGTGTGTGTGTGTGTGTGTGTGTGTGTGTGTGTGTATACGTGTGTATGCGTATGTGTATGCGTATGCGTATGCGTCACCTTGCTGTGCAGCAGGTAGTTCTCCTGTTTGAGGCTGCTGATCTCGCGGCTGTGCTCCTCCTGGAGCTCTTGCTCCCTCAGGTGCAGCTCCCTCTCCCTCTGGGCCAGCTGGAGTCTCAGGCGCTCCTGGGAGCTCCTCTCCGCTGGGGTGGGCATCACGAGGGTGGCCCCCGACCCCTCAGCACCAGCTCCTCCTCCACCTCCATCCACTGCCTCTTCTGGGGGCTATTCAAAAGATGAGAAGAGAAGAGAGATGATAATGGGTTGGTGGTGGTTAAGCTACTGCTACACCGCAAAGTTTTAAACAGTCAGCAGCTAAGTGTAGGATGACATGAATGTATAGATCTCTATTAATTGGCCTAGTGATTTTGTTTAGAGGCAGAGTTCTTAATACCAAAATGTTTGTTCAGTGATTCAATCCAGTCAATCAAGTCTTTGTGACTTTCGGAGAAATTATACACCCAATGACATGCAATTGTAATCTTTCTCATGCCATAAAGTAACAAAAATAACTCCCCAGTCTTTTATAGCCTACCCATTTGATAATTGGGGGCCTAGCAGCGAAGCTGCGAAGGCACCCATTGAGTTAGTAGTTTTTCCTATTATTATTGGGGGCCTAGCAGCGAAGCTGCGAAGGCACCCATTGAGTTAGTAGTTTTTCCTATTATTGGGGGCCAAGCAGCGAAGCTGCGAAGGCACCCATTGAGTTACTAGCTTTTCCTATTATTACACTTCTGCCATTGGAGTCTATGGCAGCCCATAGAACGCCTGGCTAAAAAGTTCAGATTTTTTGGCAGAAAGTTTCGGGACACTCCACTGACCACTCACACTCATTTACGGACCTCTAAACCCAGCCATCTAGCGCCACCAACAGGTCAAAATCTGGCCGAAAATTGAACCGCTGGGTCTAAAGTTATGACATTTGGCACACTGATTCAGCACTGTCCCATGATGACTCTCACCAATTTACAGAACTCTATGCCCAACACTCTAGCGCCACCAATGGGTCGAACCTGGATTGCATTCACGCATGTGACCATTGAACGGTGCGTCCGATTTTCACATATCAGGCACCGTTGGAATCCCTGGACCGACCTAATTTCAATGAACCCTATTACGTCACTTTCCGCCATATTGGACCTCCGTCATATTGGATTTAGTCCAAACTCTACAAAAAGTTTCAGCGGTCAGAAATTTCATCCGATTTTCATGGAACTTGGCGGAGATGATCTTCTTCCCGAGCCGCACAAAAGATACTTGTCAGATTTTTCAATTTCATTTTTGTTTGCCCGTGACAGCCAATCAAATATGGCGATGAAGCTGCCAAACAGGAAGTGGACTAACATCTCTGTGGCATTTTGAGCTAACATAACAAAACTCGGTACCATTAGTCAGGACACTGTCCCAATCTCTCACAGCAATTTTTATGCATACATTGAATACTCTAGCGCCACCACCAGTTTAATGCTGGACATGCGTTCATGCGCGTATTCCTTGACTCTTTTGTCTGATTTTCACAATTGAGGTAGCGTCTGAATCCCTGGACCATCCCGAGTTCATCGACTCCTATCCCGTCACTTTCTGCAATATTGGACCTCCGACATATTGGATTTAGTCCAAACTCTACGAAAAGTTTCAGCGGTTACAAATTTCATCCGATTTTCACAGAACTTGGCGGAGATGATCTTCTGCCCGAGCCGCAAAAACGATACTTGTCAGATTTTTCAATTTCATTTTTGTTTGCCTGTAACAGCCAATCAAATATGGTGATGAAGCCGCCAAACAGGAAGTGGACTAACATCTCCGTGACGCTTTGAGTTAACATAACAAAACTCGATACCATTAGTCAGGACACTGTCCCAATCACTCACAGCAATTTTTATGCATATACATTGAACACTCTAGCGCCACCACCAGTTCAATGCTGGACATGCGTTCATGCGCGTGATCCTTGGCTCTTTTGTCTGATTTTCACAATTGAGGTAGCGTCTTAATCCTTGGAACATCCCAAGTTCATCGACCCCTATCCCGTCACTTTCCGCCATATTGGACCTCCGCCATGTTGGATTTAGTCCAAACTCTACGAAAAGTTTCAGCGGTTACAAATTTCTTCCGATTTTCTCAGAACTTGGCGGAGATGATCTTCAGACCGAGCCGCACAAACGATACTTGTCAGATTTTTTAATTTTAAGTTTATTTGCCCGTGACAGCAAATCACACATGGCGACGATGCCGCCTAACAGGAAGTGGGCTAACATCTCGGCTACGCTTTAATGTATGAAGTCCAAACTTGGTACAGGGACTTGGTATCTGATTGTGAGGACGCACTAGGAAATTGGCATCATTTGGCCTCTATAGGGGGCGCTGCAATACAGGAAGTGAGCTTGTATCTCAGCAATGCTTTGATGTACGAAGTCCAAACTTGGTATAGAGACTTGGTACCTGATTGTGGGGATGCACTAGGAAATTGGCGTCATTTGGCCTCTACAGGGGGCGCTGCAATACAGGAAGTGAGCTTGTATCTCAGCAACGCTTTGATGTATGAAGTCCAAACTTGGTACAGGGACTTGGTATCTGATTGTGAGGACACAGTAGGAAATTGGCATCATTTGGCCTCTATAGGGGGCGCTGTAATACAGGAAGTGGGCTCATATCTCAGCAACGCTTCGTTGTATGAAGTCCAAACTTGATACATGGACATATTAGCTGATTGTGAGGATATGCAAGGAAAGTGGTCTCATTTGGCCTCTAGGGGTGTTGCAATAAAGAAAGTGAGCTCACATCTCAGCAACACTTTGGTGTATGAAGTCCAAACTTGGTAGACGGATATGGGAGCTGATTGTAAGAACGCACAAGGACATTGGTGTAATTTGGCCTCTAGTTGTGCTTTAACAAAGTAAATTAGCTTATTTCTCAGCCGTTCTTTATCCAATTGCCATCAAACTTGCTGTGAGTGCTTGCTCATCCCATGGCAACGCCATTCCTGCTATAGCGCACTGCTTGGCCCCCGCATTGCTGCTTGCAGCTATATTTATTATTATTATTGGGGGCCTAGC
The DNA here is from genome assembly GCF_046254945.1 of Alosa pseudoharengus. NCBI lineage: Eukaryota > Metazoa > Chordata > Actinopteri > Clupeiformes > Clupeidae > Alosa > Alosa pseudoharengus. The sequence goes on from NW_027468587.1 coordinate 25,170,895, forward strand.
AGCGAAGCTGCGAAGGCACCCATTGTTTTAGTAGTTTTTCCTATTATTATTATTATTATTATTACACTTCTGCCATTGGAGTCTATGGCAGCCCATAGAACGCCTGGCTAAAAAGTTCAGATTTTTTCGTCGAAAGTTTCGGGACACTCCACTGACCACTCACACTCATTTACGGACCTCTAAACCCAGCCGTCTAGCGCCACCAACAGGTCAAAGTTTGGCTGAAAGTTGAAAAGCTGGGTTGAAAGGTATTTGCAAGTCATTATTATTATGAAATTTAGCGCCCTGATTCAGGACCGTCCCATGATCACTCTCACGAATTTACAAAGCTCTATGCCGAACACTCTAGCGCCACCAATAGGTCGAATCTGGACTCACATTTACGCATGTAACAATTGAACGGTGTGTTCGATTTTCACAAATTAAGCACCGTTGGAATCCCTGGACTGACTTGAGTTGATTGACCCCTATTACGTCACTTTTGGCCATACTGGACCTCCGCCATATTGGATTTAGTCCAAACTCTACGAAAAGTTTCAGCGGTTACAAATTTCCTCAGATTTTCACGAAACTTGTTGGAGATGATCTTCTGCCCGAGCCGCACAAACGATACTGGTCAGATTTTTCAATTTCATTTTTGTTTGCCCGTGACAGCCAATCAAATATGGTGACGAGGACGCCAAACAGGAAGTGGACAAACATCTAGGTGATGCTTTGAGTTAACATAACAAAACTCGAGACCATTAGTCGGGACACTGTCCCAATCACTCACACCAATTTTCATGCATATACATTGAACACAGTAGCGCCACCACCAGTTTAGTGCTGCACATGCGTTCATGCGCGTGATCCTTGACTCTTTTGTCTGATTTTCACAATTGAGGTAGCATCTGAATCCTTGGACCATCCCGAGTTCATCGACTCCTATCCCATCACTTTCCGCCATATTGGACCTCCGCCATATTGGAATTGGTCTAAACTCTACGAAAAGTTTCAGCGGTCCCAGATTTCATTTGATTTTCACAGAACTTGGCAGAGATGATCTTCAGACCGAGCCGCACAAACGATACTTGTCAGATTTTTTTATTTCATTTTTGTTTGCCCGTGACAGACAATCAAATATGGCGATGAAGCCACCAAACAGGAAGTGGGCTAACATCTCGGCTATGCTTTAATGTATGAAGTCCAAACTTGGTACAGGGACTTTGTATCTGATTGTGAGGACACGGTAAGAAATTGGCATCATTTGGCCTCTATAGGGGGCGCTGTAATACAGGAAGTGAGCTTGTATCTCAGCAACGCTTTGGTGTACAAAGTCCAAACTTAGTATAAGGACCTGTTACCTGATTATGATGATGCACTAGGAAATTGGAATCATTTGGCCTCCATAGGGGGCGCTGTAATACAGGAAGTGAGCTCGTATCTCAGCAACACTTTGGTGTATGAAGTCCAAACTTGGTACAGGGACATATTAGCTGATTGTGAGGACATGAAGGAAAGTGTTCTCATTTGGCCTCTAGGGGTGCTGTAATAATGAAAGTGAGCTCACATCTCAGCAACACTTTGGTGTATGAAGTCCAAACTTGGTAGAGGGACATGGTAGCTGATTGTGAGACCGCACAAAGACATTGGTGTAATTTGGCCTCTTGCTGTAAGTGCTTGCTGATGCCGTGGCAACGCCATTTCTGCTATAGCGCTCTGCTAGGCCCCCGCATTGCTGCTTGCAGCTATATTTATTATTATTATTACACTTCTGCCATTGGAGTCTATGGCAGCCCATAGAACGCCTGGCTAAAAAGTTCAGATTTTTCCGTCGAAAGTTTCGGGACACTCCACTGACCACTAACGCTAATTTACAGATCTCTAAACCCAGCCATCTAGCGCCACCAACAGGTCAAAGTTTGGCTGAAAGTTGAAAAGCTGGGTTGAAAGGTATTTGCAAGTCATTATTATTATGAAATTTAGCGCCCTGATTCAGGACCGTCCCATGATCACTCTCACCAATTTACAGAACTCTATGCCGAACACTCTAGCGCCACCAATGGGTCGAATCTGGACTCACATTCACGTATGTAACAATTGAACGGTGCGTTCGATTTTCACAAATCATGCACCGTTGGAATCCCTGGACTGACTTGAGTTGGATGACCCCTACTACGTCACTTTCGGCCAGACTGGACCTCCGCCATATTGGATTTAGTCCAAATTCTACGAAAAGTTTCAGCGGTTACAAATTTCCTCCGATTTTCACGAAACTTGTTAGAGATGATCTTTTGCCCGGGCCGCACAAACGATACTGGTCAGATTTTTCAATTTCATTTTTATTTGCCCGTGACAGCCAATCAAATATTGTGACGAAGCCGCAAAACAGGAAGTGGGCTAACATCTCGGCTATGCTTTAATGTATGAAGTCCAAACTTGGTACAGGGACTTGGTATCTGATAGTGAGGACGCACTAGGAAATTGGCATCATGTGTCCTCTATAGGGTGCGCTGTAATACAGGAAGTGAGCTTGTATCTCAGCAACGCTTTGGTGTACAAAGTCCAAACTTGGTATAAGGACCTGTTACCTGATTATGATGACACACTAGGAAATTGGCATCATTTGGCCTCTATAGGGGGCGCTGTAATACAGGAAATGAGCTCGTATCTCAGCAACACTTTGGTGTATGAAGTCCAAATTTGGTACAGGGACATATTAGCTGATTGTGAGGACATGAAGGAAAGTGGTCTTATTTGGCCTCTAGGGGGGCTGTAATAAAGAAAGTGAGCTCACATCTCAGCAACACTTTGGTGTATGAAGTCCAAACTTGGTAGAGGGACATGGTAGCTGATTGTGAGAACGCACAAAGACGTTGGTGTAATTTGTCCTCTTGCTGCTGAGTGCTTGCTCTGCGCTCTGCTCTATAGCGCTCTGCTAGGCCCCCGCATTGCTGCTTGCAGCTATATTTGGGGGCCAAGCAGCGAAGCTGCGAAGGCACCCATTGAGTTACTAGCTTTTCCTATTATTATTATTACACATCTGCCATTGGAGTCTATGGCAGCCCATAGAACGCCTGGCTAAAAAGTGCAGATTTTTTGGCAGAAAGTTTCGGGACACTCCACTGACCATTCACACTCATTTACGGACCTCTAAACCCAGCCATCTAGCGCCACCAACAGGTCAAAATCTGGCCAAAAATGGAACCGCTGGGTCTAAAGTTATGAAATTTGGCCCACTGATTCAGCACTGTCCCATGATCACTCTCACCAATTTCCAGAACTCTATGCCCCACACTCTAGCGCCACCAATGGGTCGAACCTGGATTGCATTCACGCATGTGACCATTGAATGGTGCGTCCGATTTTCACATATCAGGCATCGTTGGAATCCATGGACTGACCTAAGTTCAATGACCCCTATTACGTCACTTTCTGCCATATTGGACCTCCGCCATATTGGATTTAGTCCAAACTCTACGAAAAGTTTCAGCGGTCAGAAATTTCATCCGATTTTCATGGAACTTGGCGGAGATGATCTTCTCCCCGAGCCGCACAAACGATACTTATCAGATTTTTCAATTTAATTTTTGTTTGCCCGTGACAGCCAATCAAATATGGTGATGAAGCCACCAAACAGGAAGTGGACAAACATCTAGGTGACGCTTTGAGTTAACATAACAAGACTTGATACCATTAATCAGGACACTGTCCCAATCACTCACAGCAATTTTCATGCATATACATTGAACACTCTAGCGCCACCACCAGTTCAAAGCTGGACATGCGTTCATGCGTGTGATCCTTGACTCTTTTGTCTGATTTTCACAATTGAGGTAGCGTCTGAATCCTTGAACAATCTCGAGTTCATCGACCCCTATCCCGTCACTTTCCGCCATATTGGACCTCCGCCATATTGGATTTAGTCCAAACTCTACGAAAAGTTTCAGCGGTTACAAATTTCATCCGATTTTCACAGAACTTGGCGGAGATGATCTTCAGACCGAGCCGCACAAACTATACTTGTCAGATTTTTTATTTTCAAGTTTGTTTGCCCGTGACAGCCAATTACACATGGCGACGATGCCGCCTAACAGGAAGTGGGCTAACATCTCGGCTTCTCTTTAATGTATGAAGTCCAAACTTGGTACAGGGACTTGGTATCTGATTGTGAGGACGCCCTAGGAAATTCATTTGGCCTCTATAGGGGGCGCTGCAATACAGGAAGTGAGCTTGTATCTCAGCAACGCTTTGATGTACGAAGTCCAAATTTGGTATAGAGACTTGGTACCTGATTGTGGGGATGCACTAGGAAACTGGCGTCATTTGGCTTCTACAGGGGGCGCTGCAATACAGGAAGTGAGCTTGTATCTCAGCAACGCTTTGATGTATGAAGTCCAAACTTGGTACAGGGACTTGGTATCTGATTGTGAGGACACAGTAGGAAATTGGCATCATTTGGCCTCTATAGGGGGCGCTGTAATACATGAAGTGGGCTCAAATCTCAGCAACGCTTCGTTGTATGAAGTCCAAACGTGATACATGGGCATATTTTCTGATTGTGAGGACATGCAAGGAAAGTGGTCTCATTTGGCCTCTAGGGGTGTTGCAATAAAGAAAATGAGCTCACATCTCAGCAACACTTTGGTGTATGAAGTCCAAACTTGGTAGACGGACATGGGAGCTGATTGTAAGAACGCACAAGGACATTGGTGTAATTTGGCCTCTAGGGGCGCTGTAACAAAGTAAATGAGCTTATTTCTCAGCCGTTCTTTATCCAATTGCCATCAAACTTGCTGTGAGTGGTTGCTCATGCCATGGCAACGCCATTCCTGCTATAGCGCACTGCTTGGCCCCCGCATTGCTGCTTGCAGCTATATTTGGGGGCCTAGCAGCGAAGCTGCGAAGGCACCCATTGAGTTAGTAGTTTTTCCTATTATTATTATTGGGGGCCTAGCAGCGAAGCTGCGAAGGCACCCATTGAGTTAGTAGTTTTTCCTATTATTATTATTATTATAAAACTTCTGCCATTGGAGTCTATGGCAGCCCATAGAACGCCTGGCTAAAAAGTTCAGATTTTTTGGCAGAAAGTTTCGGGACACTCCACTGACCATTCACACTCATTTACGGACCTCTAAACCCAGCCATCTAGCGCCACCAACAGGTCAAAATCTGGCCGAAAATTGAACCGCTGGGTCTAAAGTTATGAAATTAGGCACACTGATTCAGCACTGTCCCATGATCACTCTCACCAATTTCCAGAACTCTATGCCCAACACTCTAGCGCCACCAATGGGTCGAACCTGGATTGCATTCATGCATGTGACCATTGAATGGTGCGTCCGATTTTCACATATCAGGCACCGTTGGAATCCCTGGACCGACCTAATTTCAATGACCCCTATCCCATCACTTTCCGCCATATTGGACCTCCGCCATATTGGATTTAGTCCAAACTCTACGAAAAGTTTCAGCGGTTACAAATTTCATCCGATTTTCACAGAACTTGGAGGGGATGATCTTCAGACCGAGCCGCACAAACGATACTGGTCAGATTTTTTAATTTCATTTTTGTTTGCTCGTGACAGCCAATCCAATATGGCAATGAAGCCACCAAACAGGAAGTGGTAAAACATCTAGGTGACGCTTTGAGTTAACATAACAAGACTTGATACCATTAGTCAGGACACTGTCCCAATCACTCGCACCAATTTTCATGCATATACATTGAACACTCTAGCGCCACCACCAGTTCAAAGCTGGACATGCGTTCATGCTCGTGATCCTTGACTCTTTTGTCTAATTTTCACAATTGAGGTAGCGTCTGAATCCTTGAACAATCTTGAGTTCATCGACCCCTATCCCGTCACTTTCCGCCATATTGGACCTCCGCCATATTGGATTTAGTCCAAACTCTATGAAAAGTTTCAGCGGTTACAAATTTCATCCGATTTTCACAGAACTTGGCGGAGATGATCTTCAGACCGAGCCACACAAACAATACTTGTCAGATTTTTTAATTTCAAGTTTATTTGCCCGTGACAGTCAATCACACATGGCGACGATGCCGCCAAACAGGAAGTGGGCTAACATCTCGGCTACGCTTTAATGTATGAAGTCCAAACTTAGTACAGGGACTTGGTATCTGATTGTGAGGACGCCCTAGGAAATTGGCATCATTTGGCCTCTATAGGGGGCGCTGCAATACAGGAAGTGAGCTTGTATCTCAGCAACGCTTTGATGTACGAAGTCCAAACTTGGTATAGAGACTTGGTACCTGATTGTGGGGATGCACTAGGAAACTGGCGTCATTTGGCCTCTACAGGGGGCGCTGCAATACAGGATGTGAGCTTGTATCTCAGCAATTCTTTGATGTATGAAGTCCACACTTGGTACAGGGACTTGGTATCTGATTGTGAGGACACAGTAGGAAATTGGCATCATTTGGCCTCTATAGGGGGCGCTGTAATACAGGAAGTGGGCTCAAATCTCAGCAACGCTTCGTTGTATGAAGTCCAAACTTGATACATGGACATATTAGCTGATTGTGAGGACATGTAAGGAAAGTGGTCTCATTTGACCTCTAGGGGTGCTGTAATAAAGAATGTGAGCTCACATCTCAGCAACACTTTGGTGTATGAAGTCCAAACTTGGTAGAGGGACATGGTAGCTGATTGTGAGAACACACAAGGACATTGGTGTAATTTGGCATCTAGGGGCGCTCTAACAAAGTAAATGAGCTTATTTCTCAGCCGTTCTTTATCCAATTGCAATCAAACTTGCTGTGAGTGCTTGCTCCTGCCATGGCAACGTCATTCCTGCTATAGCGCACTGCTTGGCCCCCGCATTGCTGCTTGCAGCTATATTTATTATTATTATTACACTTCTGCCATTGGAGTCTATGGCAGCCCATAGAACGCCTGGCTAAAAAGTTCAGATTTTTTGCCAGAAAGTTTCGGGACACTCTACTGACCACTAACGCTAATTTACAGATCTCTAAACCCAGCCATCTAGCGCCACCAACAGGTCAAAGTTTGGCCGAAAGTTGAAAAGCTGGGTTGAAAGGTATTCACAAGTCATTATTATTATGAAATTTAGCGCCCTGATTCAGGACCGTCCCATGATCACTCTCGCCAATTTACAGAACTCTATGCCGAACACTCTAGCGCCACCAATAGGTCGAATCTGGACTCACATTTACGCATGTAACAATTGAACGGTGTGTTCGATTTTCACAAATTAAGCACCGTTGGAATCCCTGGACGGACTTGAGTTGATTGACCCCTATTACGTCACTTTCGGCCATACTGGACCTCCGCCATATTGGATTTAGTCCAAACTCTACGAAAAGTTTCAGAGGTTACAAATTTCCTCCGATTTTCACGAAACTTGTTAGAGATGATCTTCTGTCCGGGCCGCACAAACGATACTGGTCAGATTTTTCAATTTCATTTTTATTTGCCCGTGACAGCCAATCAAATATTGTGACGAAGCCGCCAAACAGGGAGTGGACAAACATCTAGGTGACGCTTTGAGTTCATATAACAAAACTCGAGACCATTAGTCAGGACACTGTCCCAATCACTCACACCAATTTTCATGCATATACATTGAACACACTAGCGCCACCACCAGTTCAATGCTGGACATGCGTTCATGCGCATGATCCTTGACTCTTTTGTCTGATTTTCACAATTGAGGTAGTGTCTGAATCCTTGGACCATACAGAGTTCATCGACCCCTAACCTATCACTTTCCGCCATATTGGACCTCCGCCATATTGGATTTAGTCCAAACTCTACGAAAAGTTTCAGCGGTTACAAATTTCATCCGATTTTCACAGAACTTGTCGGAGATGATCTTCAGACCGAGCCGCACAAACGATACTTGTCAGATTTTTTAATTTCATTTTTGTTTGCCCGTGACAGCCAATCAAATATGGCGATGAAGCCACCAAACAGGAAGTGGGCTAACATCTCGGCTATGCTTTAATGTATGAAGTCCAAACTTGGTACAGGGACTTGGTATCTGATAGTGAGGACGCACTAGGAAATTGGCATCATGTGGCCTCTATAGGGGGCGCTGTAATACAGGAAGTGAGCTTGTATCTCAGCAACGCTTTGGTGTACAAAGTCCAAACTTGGTATAAGGACCTGTTACCTGATTATGATGACACACTAGGAAATTGGCATCATTTGGCCTCTATAGGGGGCGCTGTAATACAGGAAATGAGCTCGTATCTCAGCAACACTTCGGTGTATGAAGTCCAAATTTGGTACAGGGACATATTAGCTGATTGTGAGGACATGAAGGAAAGTGGTCTTATTTGGCCTCTAGGGGGGCTGTAATAAAGAAAGTGAGCTCACATCTCAGCAACACTTTGGTGTATGAAGTCCAAACTTGGTAGAGGGACATGGTAGCTGATTGTGAGAACGCAGAAAGACGTTGGTGTAATTTGTCCTCTTGCTGCTGAGTGCTTGCTCTGCGCTCTGCTCTATAGCGCTCTGCTAGGCCCCCGCATTGCTGCTTGCAGCTATATTTGGGGGCCAAGCAGCGAAGCTGCGAAGGCACCCATTGAGTTACTAGCTTTTCCTATTATTACACTTCTGCCATTGGAGTCTATGGCAGCCCATAGAACGCCTGGCTAAAAAGTTCAGATTTTTTGGCAGAAAGTTTCGGGACACTCCACTGACCACTCACACTCATTTACGGACCTCTAAACCCAGCCATCTAGCGCCACCAACAGGTCAAAATCTGGCCGAAAATTGAACCGCTGGGTCTAAAGTTATGACATTTGGCACACTGATTCAGCACTGTCCCATGATGACTCTCACCAATTTACAGAACTCTATGCCCAACACTCTAGCGCCACCAATGGGTCGAACCTGGATTGCATTCACGCATGTGACCATTGAACGGTGCGTCCGATTTTCACATATCAGGCACCGTTGGAATCCCTGGACCGACCTAATTTCAATGAACCCTATTACGTCACTTTCCGCCATATTGGACCTCCGTCATATTGGATTTAGTCCAAACTCTACAAAAAGTTTCAGCGGTCAGAAATTTCATCCGATTTTCATGGAACTTGGCGGAGATGATCTTCTTCCCGAGCCGCACAAAAGATACTTGTCAGATTTTTCAATTTCATTTTTGTTTGCCCGTGACAGCCAATCAAATATGGCGATGAAGCTGCCAAACAGGAAGTGGACTAACATCTCTGTGGCATTTTGAGCTAACATAACAAAACTCGGTACCATTAGTCAGGACACTGTCCCAATCTCTCACAGCAATTTTTATGCATACATTGAATACTCTAGCGCCACCACCAGTTTAATGCTGGACATGCGTTCATGCGCGTATTCCTTGACTCTTTTGTCTGATTTTCACAATTGAGGTAGCGTCTGAATCCCTGGACCATCCCGAGTTCATCGACTCCTATCCCGTCACTTTCTGCAATATTGGACCTCCGACATATTGGATTTAGTCCAAACTCTACGAAAAGTTTCAGCGGTTACAAATTTCATCCGATTTTCACAGAACTTGGCGGAGATGATCTTCTGCCCGAGCCGCAAAAACGATACTTGTCAGATTTTTCAATTTCATTTTTGTTTGCCTGTAACAGCCAATCAAATATGGTGATGAAGCCGCCAAACAGGAAGTGGACTAACATCTCCGTGACGCTTTGAGTTAACATAACAAAACTCGATACCATTAGTCAGGACACTGTCCCAATCACTCACAGCAATTTTTATGCATATACATTGAACACTCTAGCGCCACCACCAGTTCAATGCTGGACATGCGTTCATGCGCGTGATCCTTGACTCTTTTGTCTGATTTTCACAATTGAGGTAGCGTCTTAATCCTTGGAACATCCCAAGTTCATCGACCCCTATCCCGTCACTTTCCGCCATATTGGACCTCCGCCATGTTGGATTTAGTCCAAACTCTACGAAAAGTTTCAGCGGTTACAAATTTCTTCCGATTTTCTCAGAACTTGGCGGAGATGATCTTCAGACCGAGCCGCACAAACGATACTTGTCAGATTTTTTAATTTTAAGTTTATTTGCCCGTGACAGCAAATCACACATGGCGACGATGCCGCCTAACAGGAAGTGGGCTAACATCTCGGCTACGCTTTAATGTATGAAGTCCAAACTTGGTACAGGGACTTGGTATCTGATTGTGAGGACGCACTAGGAAATTGGCATCATTTGGCCTCTATAGGGGGCGCTGCAATACAGGAAGTGAGCTTGTATCTCAGCAATGCTTTGATGTACGAAGTCCAAACTTGGTATAGAGACTTGGTACCTGATTGTGGGGATGCACTAGGAAATTGGCGTCATTTGGCCTCTACAGGGGGCGCTGCAATACAGGAAGTGAGCTTGTATCTCAGCAACGCTTTGATGTATGAAGTCCAAACTTGGTACAGGGACTTGGTATCTGATTGTGAGGACACAGTAGGAAATTGGCATCATTTGGCCTCTATAGGGGGCGCTGTAATACAGGAAGTGGGCTCATATCTCAGCAACGCTTCGTTGTATGAAGTCCAAACTTGATACATGGACATATTAGCTGATTGTGAGGATATGCAAGGAAAGTGGTCTCATTTGGCCTCTAGGGGTGTTGCAATAAAGAAAGTGAGCTCACATCTCAGCAACACTTTGGTGTATGAAGTCCAAACTTGGTAGACGGATATGGGAGCTGATTGTAAGAACGCACAAGGACATTGGTGTAATTTGGCCTCTAGTTGTGCTTTAACAAAGTAAATTAGCTTATTTCTCAGCCGTTCTTTATCCAATTGCCATCAAACTTGCTGTGAGTGCTTGCTCATCCCATGGCAACGCCATTCCTGCTATAGCGCACTGCTTGGCCCCCGCATTGCTGCTTGCAGCTATATTTGGGGGCCAAGCAGCGAAGCTGCGAAGGCACCCATTGAGTTACTAGCTTTTCCTATTATTATTATTACACATCTGCCATTGGAGTCTATGGCAGCCCATAGAACGCCTGGCTAAAAAGTGCAGATTTTTTGGCAGAAAGTTTCGGGACACTCCACTGACCATTCACACTCATTTACGGACCTCTAAACCCAGCCATCTAGCGCCACCAACAGGTCAAAATCTGGCCAAAAATTGAACCGCTGGGTCTAAAGTTATGAAATTTGGCACACTGATTCAGCACTGTCCCATGATCACTCTCACCAATTTCCAGAACTCTATGCCCCACACTCTAGCGCCACCAATGGGTCGAACCTGGATTGCATTCACGCATGTGACCATTGAATGGTGCGTCCGATTTTCACATATCAGGCATCGTTGGAATCCATGGACTGACCTAAGTTCAATGACCCCTATTACGTCACTTTCTGCCATATTGGACCTCCGCCATATTGGATTTAGTCCAAACTCTACGAAAAGTTTCAGCGGTCAGAAATTTCATCCGATTTTCATGGAACTTGGCGGAGATGATCTTCTCCCCGAGCCGCACAAACGATACTTATCAGATTTTTCAATTTAATTTTTGTTTGCCCGTGACAGCCAATCAAATATGGTGATGAAGCCACCAAACAGGAAGTGGACAAACATCTAGGTGACGCTTTGAGTTAACATAACAAGACTTGATACCATTAGTCAGGACACTGTCCCAATCACTCACAGCAATTTTCATGCATATACATTGAACACTCTAGCGCCACCACCAGTTCAAAGCTGGACATGCGTTCATGCGTGTGATCCTTGACTCTTTTGTCTGATTTTCACAATTGAGGTAGCGTCTGAATCCTTGAACAATCTCGAGTTCATCGACCCCTATCCCGTCACTTTCCGCCATATTGGACCTCCGCCATATTGGATTTAGTCCAAACTCTACGAAAAGTTTCAGCGGTTACAAATTTCATCCGATTTTCACAGAACTTGGCGGAGATGATCTTCAGACCGAGCCGCACAAACTATACTTGTCAGATTTTTTATTTTCAAGTTTGTTTGCCCGTGACAGCCAATTACACATGGCGACGATGCCGCCTAACAGGAAGTGGGCTAACATCTCGGCTTCTCTTTAATGTATGAAGTCCAAACTTGGTACAGGGACTTGGTATCTGATTGTGAGGACGCCCTAGGAAATTCATTTGGCCTCTATAGGGGGCGCTGCAATACAGGAAGTGAGCTTGTATCTCAGCAACGCTTTGATGTATGAAGTCCAAACTTGGTACAGGGACTTGGTATCTGATTGTGAGGACACAGTAGGAAATTGGCATCATTTGGCCTCTATAGGGGGCGCTGTAATACATGAAGTGGGCTCAAATCTCAGCAACGCTTCGTTGTATGAAGTCCAAACGTGATACATGGGCATATTATCTGATTGTGAGGACATGCAAGGAAAGTGGTCTCATTTGGCCTCTAGGGGTGTTGCAATAAAGAAAATGAGCTCACATCTCAGCAACACTTTGGTGTATGAAGTCCAAACTTGGTAGACGGACATGGGAGCTGATTGTAAGAACGCACAAGGACATTGGTGTAATTTGGCCTCTAGGGGCGCTGTAACAAAGTAAATGAGCTTATTTCTCAGCCGTTCTTTATCCAATTGCCATCAAACTTGCTGTGAGTGGTTGCTCATGCCATGGCAACGCCATTCCTGCTATAGCGCACTGATTGGCCCCCGCATTGCTGCTTGCAGCTATATTTGGGGGCCTAGCAGCGAAGCTGCGAAGGCACCCATTGAGTTAGTAGTTTTTCCTATTATTGGGGGCCTAGCAGCGAAGCTGCGAAGGCACCCATTGTTTTAGTAGTTTTTCCTATTATTATTATTATTATTATTACACTTCTGCCATTGGAGTCTATGGCAGCCCATAGAACGCCTGGCTAAAAAGTGCAGATTTTTTGGCAGAAAGTTTCGGGACACTCCACTGACCACTCACACTCATTTACGGACCTCTAAACCCAGCCGTCTAGCGCCACCAACAGGTCAAAGTTTGGCTGAAAGTTGAAAAGCTGGGTTGAAAGGTATTTGCAAGTCATTATTATTATGAAATTTAGCGCCCTGATTCAGGACCGTCCCATGATCACTCTCACGAATTTACAAAGCTCTATGCCGAACACTCTAGCGCCACCAATAGGTCGAATCTGGACTCACATTTACGCATGTAACAATTGAACGGTGTGTTCGATTTTCACAAATTAAGCACCGTTGGAATCCCTGGACTGACTTGAGTTGATTGACCCCTATTACATCACTTTTGGCCATACTGGACCTCCGCCATATTGGATTTAGTCCAAACTCTACGAAAAGTTTCAGCGGTTACAAATTTCCTCAGATCTTCACGAAACTTGTTGGAGATGATCTTCTGCCCGAGCCGCACAAACGATACTGGTCAGATTTTTCAATTTCATTTTTGTTTGCCCGTGACAGCCAATCAAATATGGTGACGAGGACGCCAAACAGGAAGTGGACAAACATCTAGGTGATGCTTTGAGATAACATAACAAAACTCAAGACCATTAGTCAGGACACTGTCCCAATCACTCACACCAAATTTCATGCATATACATTGAACACACTAGCGCCACCACCAGTTTAATGCTGCACATGCGTTTATGCGCGTGATCCTTGACTCTTTTGTCTGATTTTCACAATTGAGGTAGCGTCTGAATCCTTGGACCATCCCGAGTTCATCGACTCCTATCCCGTCACTTTCTGCCATATTGGACCATCGCCATATTGGAATTGGTCTAAACTCTACGAAAAGTTTCAGCGGTCACAAATTTCATTTGATTTTCACAGAACTTGGCAGAGATGATCTTCAGACCGAGCCGCACAAACGATACTTGTCAGATTTTTCAGATTCCACTTTATTGGCCTATGGCAGCCAATCAAATATGGCTATGAAGCCGCAAAACAGGAAGTGGGCTAACATCTCGGAGACGCTTTAATGTATGAAGTCCAAACTGGGTACAGGGACTTTGTATCTGATTGTGAGGACACAGCAGGAAATTGGCATCATTTGGCCTCTATAGGGGGTGCTGTAATACAGGAAGTGAGCTTGTATCTCAGCAACGCTTTGGTGTACAAACTCCAAACTTAGTATAAGGACCTGTTACCTGATTATGATGATGCACTAGGAAATTGGAATCATTTGGCCTCTACAGGGGGCGCTGTAATACAGGAAGTGAGCTCGTATCTCAGCAACACTTTGGTGTATGAAGTCCAAACTTGGTAGAGGGACATGGTAGCTGATTGTGAGACCGCACAAAGACATTGGTGTAATTTGGCCTCTTGCTGTAAGTGCTTGCTCATGCCGTGGCAATGCCATTTCTGCTATAGCGCTCTGCTAGGCCCCCGCATTGCTGCTTGCAGCTATATTTGGGGGCCTAGCAGCGAAGCTGCGAAGGCACCCATTGTTTTAGTAGTTTTTCCTATTATTATTATTATTATTATTATTATTACACTTCTGCCATTGGAGTCTATGGCAGCCCATAGAACGCCTGGCTAAAAAGTTCAGATTTTTTCGTCGAAAGTTTCGGGACACTCCACTGACCACTCACACTCATTTACGGACCTCTAAACCCAGCCGTCTAGCGCCACCAACAGGTCAAAGTTTGGCTGAAAGTTGAAAAGCTGGGTTGAAAGGTATTTGCAAGTCATTATTATTATGAAATTTAGCGCCCTGATTCAGGACCGTCCCATGATCACTCTCACGAATTTACAAAGCTCTATGCCGAACACTCTAGCGCCACCAATAGGTCGAATCTGGACTCACATTTACGCATGTAACAATTGAACGGTGTGTTCGATTTTCACAAATTAAGCACCGTTGGAATCCCTGGACTGACTTGAGTTGATTGACCCCTATTACGTCACTTTTGGCCATACTGGACCTCCGCCATATTGGATTTAGTCCAAACTCTACGAAAAGTTTCAGCGGTTACAAATTTCCTCAGATTTTCACGAAACTTGTTGGAGATGATCTTCTGCCCGAGCCGCACAAACGATACTGGTCAGATTTTTCAATTTCATTTTTGTTTGCCCGTGACAGCCAATCAAATATGGTGACGAGGACGCCAAACAGGAAGTGGACAAACATCTAGGTGATGCTTTGAGTTAACATAACAAAACTCGAGACCATTAGTCGGGACACTGTCCCAATCACTCACACCAATTTTCATGCATATACATTGAACACAGTAGCGCCACCACCAGTTTAATGCTGCACATGCGTTCATGCGCGTGATCCTTGACTCTTTTGTCTGATTTTCACAATTGAGGTAGCATCTGAATCCTTGGACCATCCCGAGTTCATCGACTCCTATCCCATCACTTTCCGCCATATTGGACCTCCGCCATATTGGAATTGGTCTAAACTCTACGAAAAGTTTCAGCGGTCCCAAATTTCATTTGATTTTCACAGAACTTGGCAGAGATGACCTTCAGACCGAGCCGCACAAACGATACTTGTCAGATTTTTTTATTTCATTTTTGTTTGCCCGTGACAGACAATCAAATATGGCGATGAAGCCACCAAACAGGAAGTGGGCTAACATCTCGGCTATGCTTTAATGTATGAAGTCCAAACTTGGTACAGGGACTTTGTATCTGATTGTGAGGACACGGTAAGAAATTGGCATCATTTGGCCTCTATAGGGGGCGCTGTAATACAGGAAGTGAGCTTGTATCTCAGCAACGCTTTGGTGTACAAAGTCCAAACTTAGTATAAGGACCTGTTACCTGATTATGATGATGCACTAGGAAATTGGAATCATTTGGCCTCCATAGGGGGCGCTGTAATACAGGAAGTGAGCTCGTATCTCAGCAACACTTTGGTGTATGAAGTCCAAACTTGGTACAGGGACATATTAGCTGATTGTGAGGACATGAAGGAAAGTGTTCTCATTTGGCCTCTAGGGGTGCTGTAATAATGAAAGTGAGCTCACATCTCAGCAACACTTTGGTGTATGAAGTCCAAACTTGGTAGAGGGACATGGTAGCTGATTGTGAGACCGCACAAAGACATTGGTGTAATTTGGCCTCTTGCTGTAAGTGCTTGCTGATGCCGTGGCAACGCCATTTCTGCTATAGCGCTCTGCTAGGCCCCCGCATTGCTGCTTGCAGCTATATTTATTATTATTATTACACTTCTGCCATTGGAGTCTATGGCAGCCCATAGAACGCCTGGCTAAAAAGTGCAGATTTTTTGGCAGAAAGTTTCGGGACACTCCACTGACCACTCACACTCATTTACGGACCTCTAAACCCAGCCGTCTAGCGCCACCAACAGGTCAAAGTTTGGCTGAAAGTTGAAAAGCTGGGTTGAAAGGTATTTGCAAGTCATTATTATTATGAAATTTAGCGCCCTGATTCAGGACCGTCCCATGATCACTCTCACGAATTTACAAAGCTCTATGCCGAACACTCTAGCGCCACCAATAGGTCGAATCTGGACTCACATTTACGCATGTAACAATTGAACGGTGTGTTCGATTTTCACAAATTAAGCACCGTTGGAATCCCTGGACTGACTTGAGTTGATTGACCCCTATTACATCACTTTTGGCCATACTGGACCTCCGCCATATTGGATTTAGTCCAAACTCTACGAAAAGTTTCAGCGGTTACAAATTTCCTCAGATTTTCACGAAACTTGTTGGAGATGATCTTCTGCCCGAGCCGCACAAACGATACTGGTCAGATTTTTCAATTTCATTTTTGTTTGCCCGTGACAGCCAATCAAATATGGTGACGAGGACGCCAAACAGGAAGTGGACAAACATCTAGGTGACGCTTTGAGATAACATAACAAAACTCAAGACCATTAGTCAGGACACTGTCCCAATCACTCACACCAAATTTCATGCATATACATTGAACACACTAGCGCCACCACCAGTTTAATGCTGCACATGCGTTTATGCGCGTGATCCTTGACTCTTTTGTCTGATTTTCACAATTGAGGTAGCGTCTGAATCCTTGGACCATCCCGAGTTCATCGACTCCTATCCCGTCACTTTCTGCCATATTGGACCATCGCCATATTGGAATTGGTCTAAACTCTACGAAAAGTTTCAGCGGTCACAAATTTCATTTGATTTTCACAGAACTTGGCAGAGATGAACTTCAGACCGAGCCGCACAAACGATACTTGTCAGATTTTTCAGATTCCACTTTATTGGCCTATGGCAGCCAATCAAATATGGCCATGAAGCCGCAAAACAGGAAGTGGGCTAACATCTCGGAGACGCTTTAATGTATGAAGTCCAAACTGGGTACAGGGACTTTGTATCTGATTGTGAGGACACAGCAGGAAATTGGCATCATTTGGCCTCTATAGGGGGTGCTGTAATACAGGAAGTGAGCTTGTATCTCAGCAACGCTTTGGTGTACAAACTCCAAACTTAGTATAAGGACCTGTTACCTGATTATGATGATGCACTAGGAAATTGGAATCATTTGGCCTCTACAGGGGGCGCTGTAATACAGGAAGTGAGCTCGTATCTCAGCAACACTTTGGTGTATGAAGTCCAAACTTGGTAGAGGGACATGGTAGCTGATTGTGAGACCGCACAAAGACATTGGTGTAATTTGGCCTCTTGCTGTAAGTGCTTGCTCATGCCGTGGCAACGCCATTTCTGCTATAGCGCTCTGCTAGGCCCCCGCATTGCTGCTTGCAGCTATATTTATTATTATTATTACACTTCTGCCATTGGAGTCTATGGCAGCCCATAGAACGCCTGGCTAAAAAGTTCAGATTTTTCCGTCGAAAGTTTCGGGACACTCCACTGACCACTCACACTTATTTACGGACCTCTAAACCCAGCCGTCTAGCGCCACCAACAGGTCAAAGTTTGGCCGAAAGTTGAAAAGCTGGGTTGAAAGGTATTTGCAAGTCATTATTATTATGAAATTTAGCGCCCTGATTCAGGAATGTCCCATGATCACTCTCACCAATTTACAGAACTCTATGCCGAACACTCTAGCGCCACCAATGGGTCGAATCTGGACTCACATTCACGCATGTAACAATTGAACGGTGTGTTCGATTTTCACAAATCAAGCACCGTTGGAATCCCTGGACTGACTTGAGTTGAATGACCCCTACTACGTCACTTTCCGCCATACTGGACCTCTGCCATATTGGATTTAGTCCAAACTCTACGAAAATGTTCAGCGTTTATACATTTCTTCCGATTTTCATGACACTTGGCTGAGATGATCATCAGACCGAGCCGCACAAAAGATACTTGGCAGATTTGTCAATTTCAAGTTTGTTTTCCCGTGACAGCCAATCAAATATGGTGACGAAGCCGCCAAACAGGAAGTGGACAAACATCTAGGTGACGCTTTGAGTTAACATAACAAAACTCGAGACCATTAGTCAGGACACTGTCCCAATCACTCACACCAATTTTCATGCATATACATTGGACACACTAGCGCCACCACCAGTTTAATGCTGGACATGCGTTCATGCGCGTGATCCTTGACTCTTTTGTCTGATTTTCACAATTGAGGTAGCGTCTGAATCCTTGGACCATCCCGAGTTCATCGACTCCTATCCCATCACTTTCCGCCATATTGGACCTCCGCCATATTGGAATTGGTCTAAACTCTACGAAAAGTTTCAGCGGTCCCAAATTTCATTTGATTTTCACAGAACTTGGCAGAGATGATCTTCAGACCGAGCCGCACAAACGATACTTGTCAGATTTTTTAATTTCATTTTTGTTTGCCCGTGACAGACAATCAAATATGGCGATGAAGCCACCAAACAGGAAGTGGGCTAACATCTCGGCTATGCTTTAATGTATGAAGTCCAAACTTGGTACAGGGACTTTGTATCTGATTGTGAGGACACGGTAAGAAATTCACATCATTTGGCCTCTATAGGGGGCGCTGTAATACAGGAAGTGTATCTCAGCAACAGTTCGGTGTATGAAGTCCAAACTTGGTACAGGGACTTCGTATCTGATCGTGAGGACACAGCAAGAAAATTGGCATCATTTGGCCTCTATAGGGGGCGCTGTATTACAGGAAGTGAGCTCGTATCTCAGCAACACTTCGGTGTATGAAGTCCAAACTTGGTATAGGGACATATTAGCTGATTGTGAGGACATGAAGGAAAGTTGTCTCATTTGGCCTCTAGGGGTGCTGTAATAAAGAAAGTGAGCTCACATCTCAGCAACACTTTGGTGTATGAAGTCCAAACTTGGTAGAGGGACATGGTAGCTGATTGTGAGAACGCACAGACATTGGTGTAATTTGGCCTCTTGCTGTAAGTGCTTGCTCATGCCGTGGCAACGCCATTCCTGCTATAGCGCTCTGCTAGGCCCCCGCATTGCTGCTTGCAGCTATATTTGGGGGCCTAGCAGCGAAGCTGCGAAGGCACCCATTGAGTTAGTAGTTTTTCCTATTATTGGGGGCCAAGCAGCGAAGCTGCGAAGGCACCCATTGAGTTACTAGCTTTTCCTATTATTACACTTCTGCCATTGGAGTCTATGGCAGCCCATAGAACGCCTGGCTAAAAAGTTCAGATTTTTTGGCAGAAAGTTTCGGGACACTCCACTGACCACTCACACTCATTTACGGACCTCTAAACCCAGCCATCTAGCGCCACCAACAGGTCAAAATCTGGCCGAAAATTGAACCGCTGGGTCTAAAGTTATGACATTTGGCACACTGATTCAGCACTGTCCCATGATGACTCTCACCAATTTACAGAACTCTATGCCCAACACTCTAGCGCCACCAATGGGTCGAACCTGGATTGCATTCACGCATGTGACCATTGAACGGTGCGTCCGATTTTCACATATCAGGCACCGTTGGAATCCCTGGACCGACCTAATTTCAATGAACCCTATTACGTCACTTTCCGCCATATTGGACCTCCGTCATATTGGATTTAGTCCAAACTCTACAAAAAGTTTCAGCGGTCAGAAATTTCATCCGATTTTCATGGAACTTGGCGGAGATGATCTTCTTCCCGAGCCGCACAAAAGATACTTGTCAGATTTTTCAATTTCATTTTTGTTTGCCCGTGACAGCCAATCAAATATGGCGATGAAGCTGCCAAACAGGAAGTGGACTAACATCTCTGTGGCATTTTGAGCTAACATAACAAAACTCGGTACCATTAGTCAGGACACTGTCCCAATCTCTCACAGCAATTTTTATGCATACATTGAATACTCTAGCGCCACCACCAGTTTAATGCTGGACATGCGTTCATGCGCGTATTCCTTGACTCTTTTGTCTGATTTTCACAATTGAGGTAGCGTCTGAATCCCTGGACCATCCCGAGTTCATCGACTCCTATCCCGTCACTTTCTGCAATATTGGACCTCCGACATATTGGATTTAGTCCAAACTCTACGAAAAGTTTCAGCGGTTACAAATTTCATCCGATTTTCACAGAACTTGGCGGAGATGATCTTCTGCCCGAGCCGCAAAAACGATACTTGTCAGATTTTTCAATTTCATTTTTGTTTGCCTGTAACAGCCAATCAAATATGGTGATGAAGCCGCCAAACAGGAAGTGGACTAACATCTCCGTGACGCTTTGAGTTAACATAACAAAACTCGATACCATTAGTCAGGACACTGTCCCAATCACTCACAGCAATTTTTATGCATATACATTGAACACTCTAGCGCCACCACCAGTTCAATGCTGGACATGCGTTCATGCGCGTGATCCTTGACTCTTTTGTCTGATTTTCACAATTGAGGTAGCGTCTTAATCCTTGGAACATCCCAAGTTCATCGACCCCTATCCCGTCACTTTCCGCCATATTGGACCTCCGCCATGTTGGATTTAGTCCAAACTCTACGAAAAGTTTCAGCGGTTACAAATTTCTTCCGATTTTCTCAGAACTTGGCGGAGATGATCTTCAGACCGAGCCGCACAAACGATACTTGTCAGATTTTTTAATTTTAAGTTTATTTGCCCGTGACAGCAAATCACACATGGCGACGATGCCGCCTAACAGGAAGTGGGCTAACATCTCGGCTACGCTTTAATGTATGAAGTCCAAACTTGGTACAGGGACTTGGTATCTGATTGTGAGGACGCACTAGGAAATTGGCATCATTTGGCCTCTATAGGGGGCGCTGCAATACAGGAAGTGAGCTTGTATCTCAGCAATGCTTTGATGTACGAAGTCCAAACTTGGTATAGAGACTTGGTACCTGATTGTGGGGATGCACTAGGAAATTGGCGTCATTTGGCCTCTACAGGGGGCGCTGCAATACAGGAAGTGAGCTTGTATCTCAGCAACGCTTTGATGTATGAAGTCCAAACTTGGTACAGGGACTTGGTATCTGATTGTGAGGACACAGTAGGAAATTGGCATCATTTGGCCTCTATAGGGGGCGCTGTAATACAGGAAGTGGGCTCATATCTCAGCAACGCTTCGTTGTATGAAGTCCAAACTTGATACATGGACATATTAGCTGATTGTGAGGATATGCAAGGAAAGTGGTCTCATTTGGCCTCTAGGGGTGTTGCAATAAAGAAAGTGAGCTCACATCTCAGCAACACTTTGGTGTATGAAGTCCAAACTTGGTAGACGGATATGGGAGCTGATTGTAAGAACGCACAAGGACATTGGTGTAATTTGGCCTCTAGTTGTGCTTTAACAAAGTAAATTAGCTTATTTCTCAGCCGTTCTTTATCCAATTGCCATCAAACTTGCTGTGAGTGCTTGCTCATCCCATGGCAACGCCATTCCTGCTATAGCGCACTGCTTGGCCCCCGCATTGCTGCTTGCAGCTATATTTGGGGGCCTAGCAGCGAAGCTGCGAAGGCACCCATTGTTTTAGTAGTTTTTCCTATTATTATTATTATTATTATTACACTTCTGCCATTGGAGTCTATGGCAGCCCATAGAACGCCTGGCTAAAAAGTTCAGATTTTTCCGTCGAAAGTTTCGGGACACTCCACTGACCACTCACACTTATTTACGGACCTCTAAACCCAGCCGTCTAGCGCCACCAACAGGTCAAAGTTTGGCCGAAAGTTGAAAAGCTGGGTTGAAAGGTATTTGCAAGTCATTATTATTATGAAATTTAGCGCCCTGATTCAGGAATGTCCCATGATCACTCTCACCAATTTACAGAACTCTATGCCGAACACTCTAGCGCCACCAATGGGTCGAATCTGGACTCACATTCACGCATGTAACAATTGAACGGTGTGTTCGATTTTCACAAATCAAGCACCGTTGGAATCCCTGGACTGACTTGAGTTGAATGACCCCTACTACGTCACTTTCCGCCATACTGGACCTCCGCCATATTGGATTTAGTCCAAACTCTACGAAAATGTTCAGCGTTTATACATTTCTTCCGATTTTCATGACACTTGGCTGAGATGATCATCAGACCGAGCCGCACAAAAGATACTTGGCAGATTTGTCAATTTCAAGTTTGTTTTCCCGTGACAGCCAATCAAATATGGTGACGAAGCCGCCAAACAGGAAGTGGACAAACATCTAGGTGACGCTTTGAGTTAACATAACAAAACTCGAGACCATTAGTCAGGACACTGTCCCAATCACTCACACCAATTTTCATGCATATACATTGGACACACTAGCGCCACCACCAGTTTAATGCTGGACATGCGTTCATGCGCGTGATCCTTGACTCTTTTGTCTGATTTTCACAATTGAGGTAGCGTCTGAATCCTTGGACCATCCCGAGTTCATCGACTCCTATCCCATCACTTTCCGCCATATTGGACCTCCGCCATATTGGAATTGGTCTAAACTCTACGAAAAGTTTCAGCGGTCCCAAATTTCATTTGATTTTCACAGAACTTGGCAGAGATGATCTTCAGACCGAGCCGCACAAACGATACTTGTCAGATTTTTTAATTTCATTTTTGTTTGCCCGTGACAGACAATCAAATATGGCGATGAAGCCACCAAACAGGAAGTGGGCTAACATCTCGGCTATGCTTTAATGTATGAAGTCCAAACTTGGTACAGGGACTTTGTATCTGATTGTGAGGACACGGTAAGAAATTCACATCATTTGGCCTCTATAGGGGGCGCTGTAATACAGGAAGTGTATCTCAGCAACAGTTCGGTGTATGAAGTCCAAACTTGGTACAGGGACTTCGTATCTGATCGTGAGGACACAGCAAGAAAATTGGCATCATTTGGCCTCTATAGGGGGCGCTGTATTACAGGAAGTGAGCTCGTATCTCAGCAACACTTCGGTGTATGAAGTCCAAACTTGGTATAGGGACATATTAGCTGATTGTGAGGACATGAAGGAAAGTTGTCTCATTTGGCCTCTAGGGGTGCTGTAATAAAGAAAGTGAGCTCACATCTCAGCAACACTTTGGTGTATGAAGTCCAAACTTGGTAGAGGGACATGGTAGCTGATTGTGAGAACGCACAGACATTGGTGTAATTTGGCCTCTTGCTGTAAGTGCTTGCTCATGCCATGGCAACGCCATTCCTGCTATAGCGCTCTGCTAGGCCCCCGCATTGCTGCTTGCAGCTATATTTATTATTATTATTACACTTCTGCCATTGGAGTCTATGGCAGCCCATAGAACGCCTGGCTAAAAAGTTCAGATTTTTTGCCAGAAAGTTTCGGGACACTCCACTGACCACTAATGCTAATTTACAGATCTCTAAACCCAGCCATCTAGCGCCACCAACAGGTCAAAGTTTGGCCGAAAGTTGAAAAGCTGGGTTGAAAGGTATTCACAAGTCATTATTATTATGAAATTTAGCACCCTGATTCAGGACCGTCCCATGATCACTCTCACCAATTTACAGAACTCTATGCCGAACACTCTAGCGCCACCAATAGGTCGAATCTGGACTCACATTTACGCATGTAACAATTGAACGGTGTGTTCGATTTTCACAAATTAAGCACCGTTGGAATCCCTGGACTGACTTGAGTTGATTGACCCCTATTACGTCACTTTCGGCCATACTGGACCTCCGCCATATTGGATTTAGTCCAAACTCTACGAAAAGTTTCAGCGGTTACAAATTTCCTCCGATTTTCACGAAACTTGTTAGAGATGATCTTCTGCCCGGGCCGCACAAACGATACTTGTCAGATTTTTCAATTTCATTTTTATTTGCCCGTGACAGCCAATCAAATATTGTGACGAAGCCGCCAAACAGGAAGTGGACAAACATCTAGGTGACGCTTTGAGTTTATATAACTAAACTCGAGACCATTAGTCAGGACACTGTCCCAATCACTCACACCAATTTTCGTGCATATACATTGAACACACTAGCGCCACCACCAGTTCAATGCTGGACATGCGTTCATGCGCGTGATCCTTGACTCTTTTGTCTGATATTCACAATTGAGGTAGTGTCTGAATCCTTGGACCATACAGAGTTCATCGACCCCTAACCTATCACTTTCCGCCATATTGGACCTCGCCATATTGGATTTAGTCCAAACTCTACGAAAAGTTTCAGCGGTTACAAATTTCATCCGATTTTCACAGAACTTGTCGGAGATGATCTTCAGACCGAGCCGCACAAACGATACTTGTCAGATTTTTTAATTTCATTTTTGTTTGCCCGTGACAGCCAATCAAATATGGCGATGAAGCCACCAAACAGGAAGTGGGCTAACATCTCGGCTATGCTTTAATGTATGAAGTCCAAACTTGGTACAGGGACTTGGTATCTGATTGTGAGGACGCACTAGGAAATTGGCATCATGTGGCCTCTATAGGGGGCGCTGTAATACAGGAAGTGAGCTTGTATCTCAGCAACGCTTTGGTGTACAAAGTCCAAACTTGGTATAAGGACCTGTTACCTGATTATGATGACACACTAGGAAATTGGAATCATTTGGCCTCTATAGGGGGCGCTGTAATACAGGAAATGAGCTCGTATCTCAGCAACACTTCGGTGT
Source organism: Alosa pseudoharengus (assembly GCF_046254945.1). NCBI lineage: Eukaryota > Metazoa > Chordata > Actinopteri > Clupeiformes > Clupeidae > Alosa > Alosa pseudoharengus. Next base: position 25,195,771 of record NW_027468587.1, read on the forward strand.
ATGAAGTCCAAATTTGGTACAGGGACATATTAGCTGATTGTGAGGACATGAAGGAAAGTGGTCTTATTTGGCCTCTAGGGGGGCTGTAATAAAGAAAGTGAGCTCACATCTCAGCAACACTTTGGTGTATGAAGTCCAAACTTGATAGAGGGATTGTGAGAACGCAGAAAGACGTTGGTGTAATTTGTCCTCTTGCTGCTGAGTGCTAGCTCTGCGCTCTGCTCTATAGCGCTCTGCTAGGCCCCCGCATTGCTGCTTGCAGCTATATTTGGGGGCCTAGCAGCGAAGCTGCGAAGGCACCCATTGTTTTAGTAGTTTTTCCTATTATTATTATTATTATTATTACACTTCTGCCATTGGAGTCTATGGCAGCCCATAGAACGCCTGGCTAAAAAGTTCAGATTTTTTCGTCGAAAGTTTCGGGACACTCCACTGACCACTCACACTCATTTACGGACCTCTAAACCCAGCCGTCTAGCGCCACCAACAGGTCAAAGTTTGGCTGAAAGTTGAAAAGCTGGGTTGAAAGGTATTTGCAAGTCATTATTATTATGAAATTTAGCGCCCTGATTCAGGACCGTCCCATGATCACTCTCACGAATTTACAAAGCTCTATGCCGAACACTCTAGCGCCACCAATAGGTCGAATCTGGACTCACATTTACGCATGTAACAATTGAACGGTGTGTTCGATTTTCACAAATTAAGCACCGTTGGAATCCCTGGACTGACTTGAGTTGATTGACCCCTATTACGTCACTTTTGGCCATACTGGACCTCCGCCATATTGGATTTAGTCCAAACTCTACGAAAAGTTTCAGCGGTTACAAATTTCCTCAGATTTTCACGAAACTTGTTGGAGATGATCTTCTGCCCGAGCCGCACAAACGATACTGGTCAGATTTTTCAATTTCATTTTTGTTTGCCCGTGACAGCCAATCAAATATGGTGACGAGGACGCCAAACAGGAAGTGGACAAACATCTAGGTGATGCTTTGAGTTAACATAACAAAACTCGAGACCATTAGTCGGGACACTGTCCCAATCACTCACACCAATTTTCATGCATATACATTGAACACAGTAGCGCCACCACCAGTTTAGTGCTGCACATGCGTTCATGCGCGTGATCCTTGACTCTTTTGTCTGATTTTCACAATTGAGGTAGCATCTGAATCCTTGGACCATCCCGAGTTCATCGACTCCTATCCCATCACTTTCCGCCATATTGGACCTCCGCCATATTGGAATTGGTCTAAACTCTACGAAAAGTTTCAGCGGTCCCAGATTTCATTTGATTTTCACAGAACTTGGCAGAGATGATCTTCAGACCGAGCCGCACAAACGATACTTGTCAGATTTTTTTATTTCATTTTTGTTTGCCCGTGACAGACAATCAAATATGGCGATGAAGCCACCAAACAGGAAGTGGGCTAACATCTCGGCTATGCTTTAATGTATGAAGTCCAAACTTGGTACAGGGACTTTGTATCTGATTGTGAGGACACGGTAAGAAATTGGCATCATTTGGCCTCTATAGGGGGCGCTGTAATACAGGAAGTGAGCTTGTATCTCAGCAACGCTTTGGTGTACAAAGTCCAAACTTAGTATAAGGACCTGTTACCTGATTATGATGATGCACTAGGAAATTGGAATCATTTGGCCTCCATAGGGGGCGCTGTAATACAGGAAGTGAGCTCGTATCTCAGCAACACTTTGGTGTATGAAGTCCAAACTTGGTACAGGGACATATTAGCTGATTGTGAGGACATGAAGGAAAGTGTTCTCATTTGGCCTCTAGGGGTGCTGTAATAATGAAAGTGAGCTCACATCTCAGCAACACTTTGGTGTATGAAGTCCAAACTTGGTAGAGGGACATGGTAGCTGATTGTGAGACCGCACAAAGACATTGGTGTAATTTGGCCTCTTGCTGTAAGTGCTTGCTGATGCCGTGGCAACGCCATTTCTGCTATAGCGCTCTGCTAGGCCCCCGCATTGCTGCTTGCAGCTATATTTATTATTATTATTATAAAACTTCTGCCATTGGAGTCTATGGCAGCCCATAGAACGCCTGGCTAAAAAGTTCAGATTTTTTGCCAGAAAGTTTCGGGACACTCCACTGACTACTAACGCTAATTTACAGATCTCTAAACCCAGCCATCTAGCGCCACCAACAGGTCAAAGTTTGGCCGAAAGTTGAAAAGCTGGGTTGAAAGGTATTCACAAGTCATTATTATTATGAAATTTAGCGCCCTGATTCAGGACCGTCCCATGATCACTCTCACGAATTTACAAAGCTCTATGCCGAACACTCTAGCGCCACCAATAGGTCGAATCTGGACTCACATTTACGCATGTAACAATTGAACGGTGTGTTCGATTTTCACAAATTAAGCACCATTGGAATCCCTGGACTGACTTGAGTTGATTGACCCCTATTACGTCACTTTTGGCCATACTGGACCTCCGCCATATTGGATTTAGTCCAAACTCTACGAAAAGTTTCAGCGGTTACAAATTTCCTCAGATTTTCACGAAACTTGTTGGAGATGATCTTCTGCCCGAGCCGCACAAACGATACTGGTCAGATTTTTCAATTTCATTTTTGTTTGCCCGTGACAGCCAATCAAATATGGTGACGAGGACGCCAAACAGGAAGTGGACAAACATCTAGGTGACGCTTTGAGATAACATAACAAAACTCAAGACCATTAGTCAGGACACTGTCCCAATCACTCACACCAAATTTCATGCATATACATTGAACACACTAGCGCCACCACCAGTTTAATGCTGCACATGCGTTTATGCGCGTGATCCTTGACTCTTTTGTCTGATTTTCACAATTGAGGTAGCGTCTGAATCCTTGGACCATCCCGAGTTCATCGACTCCTATCCCGTCACTTTCTGCCATATTGGACCATCGCCATATTGGAATTGGTCTAAACTCTACGAAAAGTTTCAGCGGTCACAAATTTCATTTGATTTTCACAGAACTTGGCAGAGATGAACTTCAGACCGAGCCGCACAAACGATACTTGTCAGATTTTTCAGATTCCACTTTATTGGCCTATGGCAGCCAATCAAATATGGCCATGAAGCCGCAAAACAGGAAGTGGGCTAACATCTCGGAGACGCTTTAATGTATGAAGTCCAAACTGGGTACAGGGACTTTGTATCTGATTGTGAGGACACAGCAGGAAATTGGCATCATTTGGCCTCTATAGGGGGTGCTGTAATACAGGAAGTGAGCTTGTATCTCAGCAACGCTTTGGTGTACAAACTCCAAACTTAGTATAAGGACCTGTTACCTGATTATGATGATGCACTAGGAAATTGGAATCATTTGGCCTCTACAGGGGGCGCTGTAATACAGGAAGTGAGCTCGTATCTCAGCAACACTTTGGTGTATGAAGTCCAAACTTGGTAGAGGGACATGGTAGCTGATTGTGAGACCGCACAAAGACATTGGTGTAATTTGGCCTCTTGCTGTAAGTGCTTGCTCATGCCGTGGCAACGCCATTTCTGCTATAGCGCTCTGCTAGGCCCCCGCATTGCTGCTTGCAGCTATATTTGGGGGCCAAGCAGCGAAGCTGCGAAGGCACCCATTGAGTTACTAGCTTTTCCTATTATTATTATTATTACACATCTGCCATTGGAGTCTATGGCAGCCCATAGAACGCCTGGCTAAAAAGTTCAGATTTTTTGGCAGAAAGTTTCGGGACACTCCACTGACCATTCACACTTATTTACGGACCTCTAAACCCAGCCATCTAGCGCCACCAACAGGTCAAAATCTGGCCGAAAATAGAATCGCTGGGTCTAAAGTTATGAAATTTGGTACACTGATTCAGCACTGTCCCATGATCGATCACTCTCGCCAATTTACAGAACTCTATGCCGAACACTCTAGCGCCACCAATAGGTCGAATCTGGATTGCATTAACGCATGTGACCATTGAACGGTGCATCCGATTTTTACAAATCAGGCACTGTTGGAATGCCTGGACTGACCTAAGTTCAATGACCCCTATTAAGTCACTTTCCGCCATATTGGACCTCCGCCATATTGGATTTAGTCCAAACTCTACGAAAAGTTTCAGCGTTCACAAATTTCATCCGATTTTCACGGAACTTGGCGGAGATGATCTTCTGCCCGAGCCGCACAAACGATACTTGTCAGATTTTTCAATTTCATTTTTGTTTGCCCGTGACAGCCAATCAAATATGGCGATGATGGGCCAAACAGGAAGTGGACTAACATCTCTGTGCCACTTTGAGTTAACATAACAAAACTCGAAACCATTAGTCAGGACACTGTCCCAATCACTCACAGCAATTTATATGCATATACATTGAACACTCTAGCGCCACCACCAGTTCAATGCTGGACATGCGTTCATGCGCGTGATACTTGACTCTTTTGTCTGATTTTCACAATTGAGGTAGCGTCTGAATCCTTGAACGATCTCGAGTTCATCGACCCCTATCCCATCACTTTCCGCCATATTAAACCTCCGCCATATTGGATTTAGTCCAAACTCTACGAAAAGTTTCAGCGGTTACAAATTTCATCCAATTTTCACAGAACTTGGCGGAGATGATCTTCAGACCGAGCCGCACAAACGATACTTGTCAGATTTTTTATTTTCAAGTTTGTTTGCCCGTGACAGCCAATCACACATGGCGACAATGCCGCCTAACAGGAAGTGGGCTAAATCTCGGCTACGCTTTAATGTATGAAGTCCAAACTTGGTACAGGGACTTGGTATCTGATTGTGAGGACGCACTAGGAAATTGGCATTATCTGGCCTCTATAGGGGGCGCTGCAATACAGGAAGTGAGCTTGTATCTCAGCAACGCTTTGATGTATGAAGTCCAAACTTGGTACTGGGACTTGGTATCTGATTGTGAGGACACAGTAGGAAATTGGCATCATTTGGCCTCTATAGGGGGCGCTGTAATACAGGAAGTGGGCTCATATCTCAGCAACGCTTCATTGTATGAAGTCCAAACGTGATACATGGACATATTAGCTGATTATGAGGACATGCAAGGAAAGTGGTCTCATTTGGCCTCTAGGGGTGCTGTAATAGACAAATTGAGCTCACATCTCAGGAAATCTTTGATGTATGAAGTCCAAACTTGGTACAGGGACTTGGAATCTGATTGTGAGGACACAGTAGGAAATTGGCATCATTTGGCCTCTATAGGGGGCACTGTAATACAGGAAGTGGGCTCATATCTCAGCAACGCTTCATTGTATGAAGTCCAAACTTGGTACAGGGACTTGGAATCTGATTGTGAGGACACAGTAGGAAATTGGCATCATTTGGCCTCTATAGGGGGCACTGTAATACAGGAAGTGGGCTCATATCTCAGCAACGCTTCATTGTATGAAGTCCAAACGTGATACATGGACATATTAGCTGATTATGAGGACATGCAAGGAAAGTGGTCTCATTTGGCCTCTAGGGGTGCTGTAATAAAGAAAGTTAGCTCACATCTCAGCAACACTTTGGTGTATGAAGTCCAAAGTTGGTAGAGGGACATGGTAGCTGATTGTGAGAACGCACAAAGACATTGGTGTAGTTTGGCTTCTTGCTGTGAGTGCTTGCTCATGCCATGGCAACGCCATTCCTGCTATAGCGCTCTGCTTGGCCCCCGCATTGCTGCTTGCAGCTATATTTATTATTATTATTATAAAACTTCTGCCATTGGAGTCTATGGCAGCCCATAGAACGCCTGGCTAAAAAGTTCAGATTTTTTCGTCGAAAGTTTCGGGACACTCCACTGACCACTCACACTCATTTACAGACCTCTAAACCCAGCCGTCTAGCGCCACCAACAGGTCAAAGTTTGGCTGAAAGTTGAAAAGCTGGGTTGAAAGGTATTTGCAAGTCATTATTATTATGAAATTTAGCGCCCTGATTCAGGACCGTCCCATGATCACTCTCACGAATTTACAAAGCTCTATGCCGAACACTCTAGCGCCACCAATAGATCGAATCTGGACTCACATTTACGCATGTAACAATTGAACGGTGTGTTCGATTTTCACAAATTAAGCACCGTTGGAATCCCTGGACTGACTTGAGTTGATTGACCCCTATTACGTCACTTTTGGCCATACTGGACCTCTGCCATATTGGATTTAGTCAAAACTCTACGAAAAGTTTCAGCGGTTACAAATTTCCTCAGATTTTCACGAAACTTGTTGGAGATGATCTTCTGCCCGAGCCGCACAAACGATACTGGTCAGATTTTTCAATTTCATTTTTGTTTGCCCGTGACAGCCAATCAAATATGGTGACGAGGACGCCAAACAGGAAGTGGACAAACATCTAGGTGACGCTTTGAGTTAACATAACAAAACTCGAGACCATTAGTCAGGACACTGTCCCAATCACTCACACCAATTTTCATGCATATACATTGAACACACTAGCGCCACCACCAGTTTAATGCTGCACATGCGTTCATGCGCGTGATCCTTGACTCTTTTGTCTGATTTTCACAATTGAGGTAGCATCTGAATCCTTGGACCATCCCGAGTTCATCGACTCCTATCCCATCACTTTCCGCCATATTGGACCTCCGCCATATTGGAATTGGTCTAAACTCTACGAAAAGTTTCAGCGGTCCCAAATTTCATTTGATTTTCACAGAACTTGGCAGAGATGATCTTCAGACCGAGCCGCACAAACGATACTTGTCAGATTTTTTAATTTCATTTTTGTTTGCCCGTGACAGACAATCAAATATGGCGATGAAGCCACCAAACAGGAAGTGGGCTAACATCTCGGCTATGCTTTAATGTATGAAGTCCAAACTTGGTACAGGGACTTTGTATCTGATTGTGAGGACACGGTAAGAAATTGGCATCATTTGGCCTCTATAGGGGGCGCTGTAATACAGGAAGTGAGCTTGTATCTCAGCAACGCTTTGGTGTACAAAGTCCAAACTTAGTATAAGGACCTGTTACCTGATTATGATGATGCACTAGGAAATTGGAATCATTTGGCCTCTATAGGGGGCGCTGTAATACAGGAAGTGAGCTCGTATCTCAGCAACACTTCGGTGTATGAAGTCCAAACTTGGTACAGGGACATATTAGCTGATTGTGAGAACATGAAGGAAAGTGTTCTCATTTGGCCTCTAGGGGTGCTGTAATAATGAAAGTGAGCTCACATCTCAGCAACACTTTGGTGTATGAAGTCCAAACTTGGTAGAGGGACATGGTAGCTGATTGTGAGAACGCACAAAGACGTTGGTGTAATTTGTCCTCTTGCTGCTGAGTGCTTGCTCTGCGCTCTGCTCTATAGCGCTCTGCTAGGCCCCCGCATTGCTGCTTGCAGCTATATTTGGGGGCCAAGCAGCGAAGCTGCGAAGGCACCCATTGAGTTACTAGCTTTTCCTATTATTATTATTACACATCTGCCATTGGAGTCTATGGCAGCCCATAGAACGCCTGGCTAAAAAGTGCAGATTTTTTGGCAGAAAGTTTCGGGACACTCCACTGACCACTCACACTCATTTACGGACCTCTAAACCCAGCTGTCTAGCGCCACCAACAGGTCAAAGTTTGGCCGAAAGTTGATAAGCTGGGTTGAAAGGTATTTGCAAGTCATTATTATTATGAAATTTAGCACCCTGATTCAGGACCGTCCCATGATCACTCTCACCAATTTACAGAACTCTATGCCGAACACTCTAGCGCCACCAATGGGTCGAATCTGGACTCACATTCACGCATGTAACAATTGAACGGTGTGTTCGATTTTCACAAATCATGCACCGTTGGAATCCCTGGACTGACTTGAGTTGAATGACCCCTACTACGTCACTTTCGGCCATACTGGACCTCCGCCATATTGGATTTAGTCCAAACTCTACGAAAAGGTTCAGCGGTTACAAATTTCATCCGATTTTCACGAAACTTGTTGGAGATGATCTTCTGCCCGAGCCGCACAAACGATACTGGTCAGATTTTTCAATTTCATTTTTATTTGCCCGTGACAGCCAATCAAATATGGTGATGAAGCCGCCATACAGGAAGTGGACAAACATCTAGGTGACGCTTTGAGTTAACATAACAAGACTTGATACCATTAGTCAGGACACTGTCCCAATCCCTCACAGCAATTTTCATGCATATACATTGAACACTCTAGCGCCACCACCAGTTCAAAGCTGGACATGCGTTCATGTGCGTGATCCTTGACTCTTTTGTCTGATTTTCACAATTGAGGTAGCGTCTGAATCCTTGAACAATCTCGAGTTCATCGACCCCTATCCCGTCACTTTCCGCCATATTGGACCTCCGCCATATTGGATTTAGTCCAAACTCTACGAAAAGTTTCAGCGGTTACAAATTTCATCCGATTTTCACAGAACTTGGCGGGGATGATCGATCTTCAGACCGAGCCGCACAAACGATACTTGTCAGATTTTTTATTTTCAAGTTTGTTTGCCTGTGACAGCCAATTACACATGGCGACGATGCCGGCTAACAGGAAATGGGCTAACATCTCGGCTACTCTTTAATGTATGAAGTCCAAACGTGGTACAGGGACTTGGTATCTGATTGTGAGGACGCCCTAGGAAATTGGCGTCATTTGGCCTCTATAGGGGGCGCTGCAATACAGGAAGTGAGCTTGTATCTCAGCAACGCTTTGATGTACGAAGTCCAAATTTGGTATAGAGACTTGGTATCTGATTGTGAGGACACAGTAGGAAATTGACATCATTTGGCCTCTATAGGGGGCGCTGCAATACAGGAAGTGAGCTTGTATCTCAGCAACGCTTTGATGTACGAAGTCCAAATTTGGTATAGAGACTTGGTATCTGATTGTGAGGACACAGTAGGAAATTGGCATCATTTGGCCTCTATAGGGGGCGCTGTAATACATGAAGTGGGCTCAAATCTCAGCAACGCTTCGTTGTATGAAGTCCAAACGTGATACATGGGCATATTATCTGATTGTGAGGACATGCAAGGAAAGTGGTCTCATTTGGCCTCTAGGGGTGTTGCAATAAAGAAAATGAGCTCACATCTCAGCAACACTTTGGTGTATGAAGTCCAAACTTGGTAGACGGACATGGGAGCTGATTGTAAGAACGCACAAGGACATTGGTGTAATTTGGCCTCTAGGGGCGCTGTAACAAAGTAAATGAGCTTATTTCTCAGCCGTTCTTTATCCAAACTTGCTGTGAGTGGTTGCTCATGCCATGGCAACGCCATTCCTGCTATAGCGCACTGCTTGGCCCCCGCATTGCTGCTTGCAGCTATATTTGGGGGCCTAGCAGCGAAGCTGCGAAGGCACCCATTGTTTTAGTAGTTTTTCCTATTATTAGGGGTCCGAGCAGCGTAGCTGCAGGAACCCTATTGTTTCTGTACCGTTCATTTTTTGGCCAAAATTCTGTAAAAGTCATACTGCAGCCTAAACCGTAACTCCAAAACTCTTGAAATTTTCAGGTATGGTTACCAGTACCCCCCTCTACCCATAACCCAAAATTTGGGGTACTGCACCCAAAGGTGGCGCTATTGAAAAAAAAAGTTAATTATGCTTATTTCTCCTTACCAGATTCACCTAGACTCAAAATTATTTCAGAATATTAATCTCTAAACTCAGATGCATCTTTTTGGCCCTGGTCTTATGGTCTACAAATGTTTACTTTTTCCACAATTTCATGGAAAAGCCAAACATTATAAAAAGTTTCACACTCTTCAAAAATAATCGAATCTTCACCAAAATTCTCACAGACAATGTTTATACCAAGCCTCACAAAAGTTATCGCTCAGAATTTTGATATTTTGTTCCATTTCAGAGATATAGGCCAATAAAGTTAGACCACTTAGGCCTTTTTTCCTAGATCACCTATATTCCTATAAACCGTAAGTCTTAGAAACTTGACATTTTCAAGTATTGTTACCAGTACCCCCCACTACCCATAACCCAAATTTGGGGTACTGCACCCAAAGGTGGCGCTCTTGTCAAAAACGCTTATTTCTCCTTACCAGATTCACCTAGACTCAAAATTCTTTCATCATATTAATCTCTACATTCAGATGCATCTTTTTCACCCTGGTCTTATGCTCTAAAAATGTTTACTTTTGCCACAATTTCAGAGAAAAGCCAAACATCATAAAAAGTTTCACAGGCTTCAAAAATAATCAAATCTTCACCAAAATTCTCACAGACAATGTTTAGACAAAGCCTCACAAAAGTTATCAAAAGAATTTGGATACGTTGTTCCATTTCAGAGATATAGGCCAATAAAGTTCGACCACTCAGCCCATTTCTCCTATATCACCTATATTCCTATATGAGTAATTTTTTTTTCTTGGATAACAACCATACAACCATCATTAGGTGGATACCATTAACAGTGCACATTTTCAGATATGTACTCTTTTTTATAAAGCCCTTAATTCTATTGTCAAATGTATGCTAGGAATTTTCTTGATGTTGTGTGTTTGCCAACACAGATTTTCACCATTTGAATGTGACTGCTCAATGTGTATGATTGTCAGTGGCTGAGTGGGATAATGCCTAGTGCTGGTGTTTGTTAGGTTGAGAGTTCGAATCCTGCTAGAGCTTTAGGCTCAAGATGCACATGCTATTGGTTATTGAAGATTCACACTATTGAACAGCACCTGAATGACATCAGACAATTAACATTCACACTCATTAGTTGCCAAGAATCAGAATGCCGACACACTCTATGACATATAGGGGAACTTCTTTGTTTACTATTTTTCCTTCATCATTAAGTCTATCATATTTATATTTCATCCATTACTGTTCTTCTCTATAAATGTCTAATTGCCCCAGAATATCCAAAAGTTTTCAGGTGTATTTTTCAGGAAAGCCCTTCATTTTATTGTCAAATATATACTTGGAGTTTTTCTTGTGTGTTTACCAACACACATTTTCACCATGTGAATGACTACCCAATATGTAGGATTGTCAGTGGCTCAGTGGGATAATGCCTACTGCTGGTGTTTGTTAGGTTGAGAGTTCGAATCCTGCTAGAGCTTTAGGCTCAAGATGCACATGCTATTGGTTATTGAAGATTCACACTATTGAACAGCACCTGAATGACATCAGACAATTAACATTCACACTCATTAGTTGCCAAGAATCAGAATGCCGACACACTCTATGACATATAGGGGAACTTCTTTGTTTACTATTTTTCCTTCATCATTAAGTCTATCATATTTATATTTCATCCATTACTGTTCTTCTCTATAAATGTCTAATTGCCCCAGAATATCCAAAAGTTTTCAGGTGTATTTTTTCAGGAAAGCCCTTCATTTTATTGTCAAATATATACTTGGAGTTTTTCTTGTGTGTTTACCAACACACATTTTCACCATGTGAATGACTACCCAATATGTAGGATTGTCAGTGGCTCAGTGGGATAATGCCTACTGCTGGTGTTTGTTAGGTTGAGAGTTCGAATCCTGCTAGAGCTTTAGGCTCAAGATGCACATGCTATTGGTTATTGAAGATTCACACTATTGAACAGCACCTGAATGACATCAGACAATTAACATTCACACTCATTAGTTGCCAAGAATCAGAATGCCGACACACTCTATGACATATAGGGGAACTTCTTTGTTTACTATTTTTCCTTCATCATTAAGTCTATCATATTTATATTTCATCCATTACTGTTCTTCTCTATAAATGTCTAATTGCCCCAGAATATCCAAAAGTTTTCAGGTGTATTTTTTCAGGAAAGCCCTTCATTTTATTGTCAAATATATACTTGGAGTTTTTCTTGTGTGTTTACCAACACACATTTTCACCATGTGAATGACTACCCAATATGTACGATTGTCAGTGGCTCAGTGGGATAATGCCTACTGCTGGTGTTTGTTAGGTTGAGGGTTCGAATCCCCGGTAGTGCTTTAGGCTCTAGCTCGAATACTATTGGTTATTGAAGATTCACACCATTGAACAGCACCTGAATGACATCAGGCAATCAACATTCACACTCATCAGTTGCCAAGAATCACAATGCCGAGACACTCTATGACATTCAGGGGAACTTCTTTGTTTACTATTTTTCCTTCATCAAGTCTATCATATTTATATTTAATCTATTAGTGTTCATCTCTACAAATGTCTATTCGCCCCTCCATGCTTGGAGTTTTTCTTGTGTGTTTACCAATACACATTTTCACCATGTGAATGTGACTGGCCAACATGTAGGATTGACAGTGGCTCAGTGGGATAATGCCTTGTACTGGTGATCCTTAGGTTGAGAGTTCAAATCCCACTTGAAGCATTAGTGAGTTGTGGATGTTAGCATACTACAATAGAATGCTGTTGGGTTGTGGAGGATAACACACTATAACATTACAGCTACTTGTCAATATGGACTTGTAGTGCAAGGCAAGTATTACTGTATAATTATAAGCTGTAGCCTATAATTATTTGTTATTCTTATAATATTTGTCATTTCTTATACATATTTAGTCGGCTCTTCCACTTGACAGAACAACTCTATATCGGTTAAGGATGTCACGCATGAAACAATGCTGCAGAAACACAAAAATATGACTGAGTTTAGTAGGCTATAATTTTCAGTTCCTGTTTATCTATTGCACAATGGGTAATAATTTAAAGGAATCATGTTGCAGTCTTGTAAATAGTGACCCTGCAAGATCCCTAGTCATTGCAAAATCATAGTCTGTGACTTAAAACTCTACTACTTGTCTTTAGATGTGAGAGGGTCTGAGACTGTAGTCTTTCAAAAATCTTTTCCAAATCTTTGCAAATCTTTCCAAAGTTTACCCGCTGGGAAACCCTGTAGCTCCGGAGCAGGGGCTCAGACCAGGATAAATTGTTTGCTCGCCCTCAGTTCGCTCTTTTGTTCATCTCAACCCAGCACTCCAGTGTGTCCTGCTCTGTGTGCGTCTTTGAGTTAACGTAAGTCATCACTTTAATCACCCTCACTATGACTTTTGTGATGTTTATCAGTTTGTAGAGTAGCTCTGCCATCATGTGTAAAGTTAAGGTCTTTGTTTGTTGGTTTGGTGTGTTGGAGTCCCATGTGAGAGATGATTAGGTGATGTTGGTTGACTTGGGATGTCAAGTATTGTTTAGTTTCACCTTATATAGCCATATGATTTCAGTTTATTGTTCAAATGTCAATTGGTTTGTTTGTGAGTTGGGATCTGTACTGATTTACCCCATTTCACTGATTACTCCATTTTCTGTTTGTTTCCTCTTTGATGCAGCACACATACAAGTAAAGAACAAAAGAACAGATGAATTGAAACTCAAATAAAGTTAACTTGTGTTGCACCGAAACCTGCCATCTCCGTGTCATCACTCCATACCATTGAGCCTTCTGAGTCACACCATTGAACAGCACCTGAATGACATCAGGCAATTAACATTCACACTCATTACACACTGCTGGTGTTTGTTAGGTTGAGAGTTCGAATCCTGCTAGAGCTTGAAGCTCAAGATGCACATGCTATTGGTTATTGAAGATTGACACCATTGAACAGCACCTGAATGACATCAGGCAATTAACATTCACACTCATTAGTTGCCAAGAATCAGAATGCCGACACACTCTATGACATATAGGGGAACTTCTTTGTTTACTATTTTTCCTTCATCAAGTCTATCATATTTATATTTCATCCATTACTGTTCTCTACAAATGTCTAATTGTCCCAGAATTTCCAAACGTTTTCAGGTGTTCTCTTTCAGGAAAGCCCTTCATTTTATTGTCAAATGTATACTTGGAGTTTTTCTTGTGTGTTTACCAATACACATTTTCACCATGTGAATGTGACTGGCAAAGATGTAGGATTGACAGTGGCTTAGTGGGATAATGCCTTGTACTGGTCATCCTTATGTTGAGTGTTCAAATCCCACCTGAAGCATTAGTGTTAATACTGTTGGGTTGTGGAGGTTAGCATACTAGAATAGAATGCTGTTGGGTTGTGGAGGTTAGCACACTATAACATTACAGCATTACAGCTACTTGTCAATATGGACTTGTAGTGCAAGGCAAGTATAACTGTATAATTATACGCTGTTTATCTTATTGACTCCGACACAGAACCCACCACCACAAATACAATTCAATTCTGTGGGAAACACTGCCTTCCATTATCAAACCCTTCATCTTATCCACAACAAATAAATAGTCCTGTAGAATCAAGTATTGTTAGAATACTGTTGGGTTGTGGAGGTTAGCACACTATAATGTTACAGCACAGGGTAATCCTAATTATATGCATCAAATTTATTCCAATCCAACTCAAAAGTTTTGAACGACACAAAGTGAAGGTTTTATCCAGATCAAAACCAAGAATAGAATATAGCTGCAAGCAGCAATGCGGGGGCCTAGCAGAGCGCTATAGCAGAAATGGCGTTGCCACGGCATCAGCAAGCACTTACAGCAAGAGGCCAAATTACACCAATGTCTTTGTGCGGTCTCACAATCAGCTACCATGTCCCTCTACCAAGTTTGGACTTCATACACCAAAGTGTTGCTGAGATGTGAGCTCACTTTCATTATTACAGCACCCCTAGAGGCCAAATGAGAACACTTTCCTTCATGTCCTCACAATCAGCTAATATGTCCCTGTACCAAGTTTGGACTTCATACACCAAAGTGTTGCTGAGATACGAGCTCACTTCCTGTATTACAGCGCCCCCTATGGAGGCCAAATGATTCCAATTTCCTAGTGCATCATCATAATCAGGTAACAGGTCCTTATACTAAGTTTGGACTTTGTACACCAAAGCGTTGCTGAGATACAAGCTCACTTCCTGTATTACAGCGCCCCCTATAGAGGCCAAATGATGCCAATTTCTTACCGTGTCCTCACAATCAGATACAAAGTCCCTGTACCAAGTTTGGACTTCATACATTAAAGCATAGCCGAGATGTTAGCCCACTTCCTGTTTGGTGGCTTCATCGCCATATTTGATTGTCTGTCACGGGCAAACAAAAATGAAATAAAAAAATCTGACAAGTATCGTTTGTGCGGCTCGGTCTGAAGATCATCTCTGCCAAGTTCTGTGAAAATCAAATGAAATCTGGGACCGCTGAAACTTTTCGTAGAGTTTAGACCAATTCCAATATGGCGGAGGTCCAATATGGCGGAAAGTGATGGGATAGGAGTCGATGAACTCGGGATGGTCCAAGGATTCAGATGCTACCTCAATTGTGAAAATCAGACAAAAGAGTCAAGGATCACGCGCATGAACGCATGTGCAGCACTAAACTGGTGGTGGCGCTACTGTGTTCAATGTATATGCATGAAAATTGGTGTGAGTGATTGGGACAGTGTCCCGACTAATGGTCTCGAGTTTTGTTATGTTAACTCAAAGCATCACCTAGATGTTTGTCCACTTCCTGTTTGGCGTCCTCGTCACCATATTTGATTGGCTGTCACGGGCAAACAAAAATGAAATTGAAAAATCTGACCAGTATCGTTTGTGCGGCTCGGGCAGAAGATCATCTCCAACAAGTTTCGTGAAAATCTGAGGAAATTTGTAACCGCTGAAACTTTTCGTAGAGTTTGGACTAAATCCAATATGGCGGAGGTCCAGTATGGCCAAAAGTGACGTAATAGGGGTCAATCAACTCAAGTCAGTCCAGGGATTCCAACGGTGCTTAATTTGTGAAAATCGAACACACCGTTCAATTGTTACATGCGTAAATGTGAGTCCAGATTCGACCTATTGGTGGCGCTAGAGTGTTCGGCATAGAGCTTTGTAAATTCGTGAGAGTGATCATGGGACGGTCCTGAATCAGGGCGCTAAATTTCATAATAATAATGACTTGCAAATACCTTTCAACCCAGCTTTTCAACTTTCAGCCAAACTTTGACCTGTTGGTGGCGCTAGACGGCTGGGTTTAGAGGTCCGTAAATGAGTGTGAGTGGTCAGTGGAGTGTCCCGAAACTTTCGACGAAAAAATCTGAACTTTTTAGCCAGGCGTTCTATGGGCTGCCATAGACTCCAATGGCAGAAGTGTAATAATAATAATAATAATAATAGGAAAAACTACTAAAACAATGGGTGCCTTCGCAGCTTCGCTGCTAGGCCCCCAATTATGTGATCTAATCCAATTTCAGGATCCTTGTTTCCCTTTGAACAACCCATTTTCAAGATTTGATCCAATCCGATAGCTGAAATCCGGTAACTGAAATCCGATAACCGAAATCCGATCACGTTTCTTTTGAACAATTGTGCCCAAACAATCAAAGCATATGTAAAACTAAAAAGCTATGCCATCATGTTCGTTTTGCTCGGACCCCGTAAATCACCGCTTGCGGTTATATTTGTTCTTACTTTAATTGTGTATTTGGGGGCCAAGCAGCGAAGCTGCGAAGGCACCCATTGAGTTACTAGCTTTTCCTATTATTAGGGGTCCGAGCAGCGTAGCTGCAGGAACCCTATTGTTTCTGTACCGTTCATTTTTTGGCCAAAATTCTGTAAAAGTCATACTGCAGCCTAAACCGTAACTCCAAAACTCTTGAAATTTTCAGGTATGGTTACCAGTACCCCCCTCTACCCATAACCCAAAATTTGGGGTACTGCACCCAAAGGTGGCGCTATTGAAAAAAAAAGTTAATTATGCTTATTTCTCCTTACCAGATTCACCTAGACTCAAAATTCTTTCAGAATATTAATCTCTAAACTCAGATGCATCTTTTTGGCCCTGGTCTTATGGTCTACAAATGTTTACTTTTTCCACAATTTCATGGAAAAGCCAAACATTATAAAAAGTTTCACACTCTTCAAAAATAATCGAATCTTCACCAAAATTCTCACAGACAATGTTTAGACCAAGCCTCACAAAAGTTATTGCTCAGAATTTTGATATTTTGTTCCATTTCAGAGATATAGGCCAATAAAGTTAGACCACTTAGGCCTTTTTTCCTAGATCACCTATATTCCTATAAACCGTAAGTCCTAGAAACTTGACATTTTCAAGTATTGTTACCAGTACCCCCCACTACCCATAACCCAAATTTGGGGTACTGCACCCAAAGGTGGCGCTCTTGTCAAAAACGCTTATTTCTCCTTACCAGATTCACCTAGACTCAAAATTCTTTCATCATATTAATCTCTACATTCAGATGCATCTTTTTCACCCTGGTCTTATGCTCTAAAAATGTTTACTTTTGCCACAATTTCAGAGAAAAGCCAAACATCATAAAAAGTTTCACAGGCTTCAAAAATTATCAAATCTTCACCAAAATTCTCACAGACAATGTTTAGACAAAGCCTCACAAAAGTTATCAAAAGAATTTGGATACGTTGTTCCATTTCAGAGATATAGGCCAATAAAGTTCGACCACTCAGCCCATTTCTCCTATATCACCTATATTCCTATATGAGTAATTTTTTTTCTTGGATAACAACCATACAACCATCATTAGGTGGATACCATTAACAGTGCACATTTTCAGATATGTACTCTTTTTTATAAAGCCCTTAATTCTATTGTCAAATGTATGCTAGGAATTTTCTTGATGTTGTGTGTTTGCCAACACACATTTTCACCATTTGAATGTGACTGCTCAATGTGTATGATTGTCAGTGGCTGAGTGGGATAATGCCTAGTGCTGGTGTTTGTTAGGTTGAGAGTTCGAATCCTGCTAGAGCTTTAGGCTCAAGATGCACATGCTATTGGTTATTGAAGATTCACACCATTGAACAGCACCTGAATGACATCAGACAATTAACATTCACACTCATTAGTTGCCAAGAATCAGAATGCCGACACACTCTATGACATATAGGAGAACTTCTTTGTTTACTATTTTTCCTTCATCATTAAGTCTATCATATTTATATTTCATCCATTACTGTTCTTCTCTATAAATGTCTAATTGCCCCAGAATATCCAAAAGTTTTCAGGTGTACTCTTTCAGGAAAGCCCTTCATTTTATTGTCAAATGTATACTTGGAGTTTTTCTTGTGTGTTTACCAACACACATTTTCACCATTTGAATGTGACTGCTGAATGCGTATGATTGTCAGTGGCAGAGTGGGATAATGCCTAGTGCTGGTGTTTGTTAGGTTGAGAGTTCGAATCCTGCTAGAGCTTTAGGCTCAAGATGCACATGCTATTGGTTATTGAAGATTCACACTATTGAACAGCACCTGAATGACATCAGACAATTAACATTCACACTCATTAGTTGCCAAGAATCAGAATGCCGACACACTCTATGACATATAGGGGAACTTCTTTGTTTACTATTTTTCCTTCATCATTAAGTCTATCATATTTATATTTCATCCATTACTGTTCTTCTCTATAAATGTCTAATTGCCCCAGAATATCCAAAAGTTTTCAGGTGTACTCTTTCAGGAAAGCCCTTCATTTTATTGTCAAATGTATACTTGGAGTTTTTCTTGTGTGTTTACCAACACACATTTTCACCATTTGAATGTGACTGCTGAATGTGTATGATTGTCAGTGGCAGAGTGGGATAATGTCTAGTGCTGGTGTTTGTTAGGTTGAGAGTTCGAATCCTGCTAGAGCTTTAGGCTCAAGATGCACATGCTATTGGTTATTGAAGATTCACACTATTGAACAGCACCTGAATGACATCAGACAATTAACATTCACACTCATTAGTTGCCAAGAATCAGAATGCCGACACACTCTATGACATATAGGGGAACTTCTTTGTTTACTATTTTTCCTTCATCATTAAGTCTATCATATTTATATTTCATCCATTACTGTTCTTCTCTATAAATGTCTAATTGCCCCAGAATATCCAAAAGTTTTCAGGTGTATTTTTTCAGGAAAGCCCTTCATTTTATTGTCAAATATATACTTGGAGTTTTTCTTGTGTGTTTACCAACACACATTTTCACCATGTGAATGTGACTACCCAATATGTAGGATTGTCAGTGGCTCAGTGGGCTAATGCCTAGTGCTGGTGTTTGTTAGGGTTGAGGGTTCGAATCCCCGGTAGGGCTTTAGGCTCTAGCTCGAATACTATTGGTTATTGAAGATTCACACCATTGAACAGCACCTGAATGACATCAGGCAATCAACATTCACACTCATCAGTTGCCAAGAATCAGAATGCCGAGACACTCTATGACATTCAGGGGAACTTCTTTGTTTACTATTTTTCCTTCATCATTAAGTCTATCATATTTATATTTAATCTATTAGTGTTCATCTCTACAAATGTCTAATCGCCCCTCCATGCTTGGAGTTTTTCTTGTGTGCTTACCAATACACATTTTCACCATGTGAATGTGACTGGCCAAAATGTAGGATTTACAGTGGCTCAGTGGGATAATGCCTTGTACTGGTGATCCTTAGGTTGAGAGTTCAAATCCCACTTGAAGCATTAGTGGGTTGTGGATGTTAGCATACTACAATAGAATGCTGTTGGGTTGTGGAGGTTAACACACTATAACATTACAGCTACTTGTCAATATGGACTTGTAGTGCAAGGCAAGTATTACTGTATAATTATAAGCTGTAGCCTATAATTATTTGTTATTCTTATAATATTTGTCATTTCTTATACATATTTAGTCGGCTCTTCCACTTGACAGAACAACTCTATATCGGTTAAGGATGTCACGCATGAAACAATGCTGCAGAAACACGAAAATATTACTTTGAGTTTAGTAGGCTATAATTTTCAGTTCCTGTTTATCTATTGCACAATGGGTAATAATTTAAAGGAATCGTGTTGCAGTCTTGTAAATAGTGACCCTGCAAGATCCCTAGTCATTGCAAAATCATAGTCTGTGACTTAAAACTCTACTACTTGTCTTTAGATGTGAGAGGGTCTGAGACTGTAGTCTTTAAAAAATCTTTTCAAAATCTTTGCAAATCTTTCCAAAGTTTACCTGCTGGGAAACCCTGTAGCTCCGGAGCAGGGGCTCAGACCAGGATAAATTGTTTGCTCGCCCTCAGTTCGCTCTTTTGTTCATCTCAACCCAGCACTCCAGTGTGTCCTGCTCTGTGTGCGTCTTTGAGTTAACGTAAGTCATCACTTTAATCACCTTCACTATGACTTTTGTGATGTTTATCAGTTTGTAGAGTAGCTCTGCCATCATGTGTAAAGTTAAGGTGTTTGTTTGTTGGTTTGGTGTGTTGGAGTCCCATGTGAGAGATGATTAGGTGATGTTGGTTGACTTGGGATGTCAAGTATTGTTTAGTTGTACCTTATATAGCCATATGATTTCAGTTTATTGTTCAAATGTCAATTGGTTTGTTTGTGAGTTGGCATCTGTACTGATTTACCCCATTTCACTGATTACTCCATTTTCTGTTTGTTTCCTCTTTGATGCAGCACACATACAAGTAAAGAACAAAAGAACAGATGAATTGAAACTCAAATAAAGTTAACTTGTGTTGCACCGAAACCTGCAATCTCCGTGTCATCACTCCATACCATTGACCCTTCTGACCGAGGCTCTGCCTGCTCGCCACACACTCACTCTACCTCGACCCACATCGCCCCCTACAGTTCCTTCAGTTGGGTTGTGGAGGTTAGCATACTAGAATAGAATACTGTTAAGAATACTGTTGGGTTGTGGAGGTTGGCACACTATAACGTTACAGCTACTAGTCAGGACTTGTCGTGCAAGGCAAGTATAACTGTATAATTAAGTGTGCTTGCAAGCACACCTATTGTTCTTAAGTTTTATTAGGGGTCCGAGCAGCGTAGCTCAGAATTTTGATATTTTGTTCCATTTCAGAGATATAGGCCAATAAAGTTAGACCACTTAGGCCTTTTTTCCTAGATCACCTATATTCCTATATGAGTATTTTTTTTTTCTTGAATAACAACCATACAACCATCATTAGGTGGATACCATTAACAGTACACATTTTCAGATCTGTACTCTTTTTTTATAAAGCCCTTAATTCTATTGTCAAATGTATGCTAGGAATTTTCTTGATGTGTGTTTGCCAACACACATTTTCACCATGTGAATGTGACTGCCTAATATGTAGGATTGTCAGTGGCTCAGTGGGATAATGCCTAGTGCTGGTGTTTGTTAGGTTGAGAGTTTGAATCCTGCTAGAGCTTGAGGCTCAAGATGCACATGCTATTGGTTATTGAAGATTGACACCATTGAACAGCACCTGAATGACATCAGACAATTAACATTCACACTCATTAGTTGCCAAGAATCAGAATGCCGACACACTCTATGACATATAGGGGAACTTCTTTGTTTACTATTTTTCCTTCATCATTAAGTCTATCATATTTATATTTCATCCATTACTGTTCTTCTCTAAATGTCTAATTGCCCCAGAATATCCAAAAGTTTTCAGGTGTACTCTTTCAGGAAAGCCCTTCATTTTATTGTCAAATGTATACTTGGAGTTTTTCTTGTGTGTTTACCAACACACATTTTCACCATGTGAATGTGACTGTTCAATGTGTATGATTGTCAGTGGCTCAGTGGGATAATGCCTTGTGCTGGTGTTTGTTAGGGTTGAGAGTTCGAATCCTGCTAGAGCTTTGGGCTCAAGATTGGTTATTGAAGATTCACACCATTGAACAGCACCTGAATGACATCAGGCAATCAACATTCACACTCATTAGTTGCCAAGAGTCACAATGCCGACACACTCTATGGCATATAGGGGAACTTCTTTGTTTACTATTTTTCCTTCATCATTAAGTCTATCGTATTTATATTTCATCCATTACTCTTCTTCTCTACAAATGTCTAATTGCCCCAGAATTTCCAAACGTTTTCAGGTGTTCTCTTTCAGGAAAGCCCTTCATTTTATTGTCAAATGTATACTTGGAGTTTTTCTTGTGTGTTTACCAATACACATTTTCACCATGTGACTGGCAAAGATGTAGGATTGACAGTGGCTTAGTGGGATAATGCCTTGTACTGGTCATCCTTAGGTTGAGAGTTCAAATCCCACCTGAAGCATTAGTGTTCAAATACTGTTGGGTTGTGGAGGTTCGCATACTAGAATAGAATGTTGTGGAGGTTAGCACACTATAACATTACAGCATTACAGCTACTTGTCAATATGGACTTGTAGTGCAAGGCAAGTATAACTGTATAATTATAGGCTGTTTATCTTATTGACTCCAACACAGAACCTACCACCACAAATGCAATTCAATTCTGTGGGAAACACTGCCTTCCATTATCAAACCCTTTATCTTATCCACAACAAATAAATAGTCCTGTAGAATCAAGTATTGTTAGAATACTGTTGGGTTGTGGAGGTTAGCACACTATAACGTTACAGCACAGGGTAATCCTAATTTTATGGATCAAATTTATTCCAATCTAACTCAAAAGTTTTGAACAACACAAAGGTTTTATCCAGATCAAAACCAAGAATAGATTATGTGATCTAATCCAATTTCAGGATCCTTGTTGCCTTTTGAACAACCCATTTTCAAGATTTGATCCAATCCGATAGCCGAAATCCGGTAACTGAAATCCGATAACCGAAATCCGATCACATTTCTTTTGAACAATTGTGCCCAAACAATCAAAGCATATGTAAAACTTAAAAGCTATGCTACCTCATGTTCGTTTTGCTCGGACCCCGTAAATCACCGCTTGCGGTTATATTTATTATTATTATTATTACACTTCTGCCATTGGAGTCTATGGCAGCCCATAGAACGCCTGGCTAAAAAGTGCAGATTTTTTGGCAGAAAGTTTCGGGACACTCCACTGACCACTCACACTCATTTACGGACCTCTAAACCCAGCCGTCTAGCGCCACCAACAGGTCAAAGTTTGGCTGAAAGTTGAAAAGCTGGGTTGAAAGGTATTTGCAAGTCATTATTATTATGAAATTTAGCGCCCTGATTCAGGACCGTCCCATGATCACTCTCACGAATTTACAAAGCTCTATGCCGAACACTCTAGCGCCACCAATAGGTCGAATCTGGACTCACATTTACGCATGTAACAATTGAACGGTGTGTTCGATTTTCACAAATTAAGCACCGTTGGAATCCCTGGACTGACTTGAGTTGATTGACCCCTATTACATCACTTTTGGCCATACTGGACCTCCGCCATATTGGATTTAGTCCAAACTCTACGAAAAGTTTCAGCGGTTACAAATTTCCTCAGATCTTCACGAAACTTGTTGGAGATGATCTTCTGCCCGAGCCGCACAAACGATACTGGTCAGATTTTTCAATTTCATTTTTGTTTGCCCGTGACAGCCAATCAAATATGGTGACGAGGACGCCAAACAGGAAGTGGACAAACATCTAGGTGATGCTTTGAGATAACATAACAAAACTCAAGACCATTAGTCAGGACACTGTCCCAATCACTCACACCAAATTTCATGCATATACATTGAACACACTAGCGCCACCACCAGTTTAATGCTGCACATGCGTTTATGCGCGTGATCCTTGACTCTTTTGTCTGATTTTCACAATTGAGGTAGCGTCTGAATCCTTGGACCATCCCGAGTTCATCGACTCCTATCCCGTCACTTTCTGCCATATTGGACCATCGCCATATTGGAATTGGTCTAAACTCTACGAAAAGTTTCAGCGGTCACAAATTTCATTTGATTTTCACAGAACTTGGCAGAGATGATCTTCAGACCGAGCCGCACAAACGATACTTGTCAGATTTTTCAGATTCCACTTTATTGGCCTATGGCAGCCAATCAAATATGGCTATGAAGCCGCAAAACAGGAAGTGGGCTAACATCTCGGAGACGCTTTAATGTATGAAGTCCAAACTGGGTACAGGGACTTTGTATCTGATTGTGAG
This sequence comes from Alosa pseudoharengus, assembly GCF_046254945.1. Classification (NCBI taxonomy): domain Eukaryota; kingdom Metazoa; phylum Chordata; class Actinopteri; order Clupeiformes; family Clupeidae; genus Alosa; species Alosa pseudoharengus. The sequence goes on from NW_027468587.1 coordinate 25,219,557, forward strand.
GACACAGCAGGAAATTGGCATCATTTGGCCTCTATAGGGGGTGCTGTAATACAGGAAGTGAGCTTGTATCTCAGCAACGCTTTGGTGTACAAACTCCAAACTTAGTATAAGGACCTGTTACCTGATTATGATGATGCACTAGGAAATTGGAATCATTTGGCCTCTACAGGGGGCGCTGTAATACAGGAAGTGAGCTCGTATCTCAGCAACACTTTGGTGTATGAAGTCCAAACTTGGTAGAGGGACATGGTAGCTGATTGTGAGACCGCACAAAGACATTGGTGTAATTTGGCCTCTTGCTGTAAGTGCTTGCTCATGCCGTGGCAATGCCATTTCTGCTATAGCGCTCTGCTAGGCCCCCGCATTGCTGCTTGCAGCTATATTTGGGGGCCTAGCAGCGAAGCTGCGAAGGCACCCATTGAGTTAGTAGTTTTTCCTATTATTAGGGGTCCGAGCAGCGTAGCTGCAGGAACCCTATTGTTTCTGTACCGTTCATTTTTTGGCCAAAATTCTGTAAAAATCATACTGCAGCCTAAACCGTAACTCCAAAACTCTTGAAATTTTCAGGTATGGTTACCAGTACCCCCCTCTACCCATAACCCAAAATTTGGGGTACTGCACCCAAAGGTGGCGCTATTGAAAAAAAAAGTTAATTATGCTTATTTCTCCTTACCAGATTCACCTAGACTCAAAATTCTTTCAGAATATTAATCTCTAAACTCAGATGCATCTTTTTGGCCCTGGTCTTATGGTCTACAAATGTTTACTTTTTCCACAATTTCATGGAAAAGCCAAACATTATAAAAAGTTTCACACTCTTCAAAAATAATCGAATCTTCACCAAAATTCTCACAGACAATGTTTAGACCAAGCCTCACAAAAGTTATCGCTCAGAATTTTGATATTTTGTTCCATTTCAGAGATATAGGCCAATAAAGTTAGACCATTTAGGCCTTTTTTCCTAGATCACCTATATTCCTATAAACCGTAAGTCCTAGAAACTTGACATTTTCAAGTATTGTTACCAGTACCCCCCACTACCCATAACCCAAATTTGGGGTACTGCACCCAAAGGTGGCGCTCTTGTCAAAAACGCTTATTTCTCCTTACCAGATTCACCTAGACTCAAAATTCTTTCATCATATTAATCTCTACATTCAGATGCATCTTTTTCACCCTGGTCTTATGCTCTAAAAATGTTTACTTTTGCCACAATTTCAGAGAAAAGCCAAACATCATAAAAAGTTTCACAGGCTTCAAAAATTATCAAATCTTCACCAAAATTCTCACAGACAATGTTTAGACAAAGCCTCACAAAAGCTATCAAAAGAATTTGGATACGTTGTTCCATTTCAGAGATATAGGCCAATAAAGTTCGACCACTCAGCCCATTTCTCCTATATCACCTATATTCCTATATGAGTAATTTTTTTTTCTTGGATAACAACCATACAACCATCATTAGGTGGATACCATTAACAGTGCACATTTTCAGATATGTACTCTTTTTTATAAAGCCCTTAATTCTATTGTCAAATGTATGCTAGGAATTTTCTTGATGTTGTGTGTTTGCCAACACACATTTTCACCATTTGAATGTGACTGCTCAATGTGTATGATTGTCAGTGGCTGAGTGGGATAATGCCTAGTGCTGGTGTTTGTTAGGTTGAGAGTTCGAATCCTGCTAGAGCTTTAGGCTCAAGATGCACATGCTATTGGTTATTGAAGATTCACACTATTGAACAGCACCTGAATGACATCAGACAATTAACATTCACACTCATTAGTTGCCAAGAATCAGAATGCCGACACACTCTATGACATATAGGGGAACTTCTTTGTTTACTATTTTTCCTTCATCATTAAGTCTATCATATTTATATTTCATCCATTACTGTTCTTCTCTATAAATGTCTAATTGCCCCAGAATATCCAAAAGTTTTCAGGTGTACTCTTTCAGGAAAGCCCTTCATTTTATTGTCAAATGTATACTTGGAGTTTTTCTTGTCTGTTTACCAACACATATTTTCACCATTTGAATGTGACTGCTGAATGTGTATGATTGTCAGTGGCAGAGTGGGATAATGCCTAGTGCTGGTGTTTGTTAGGTTGAGAGTTCGAATCCTGCTAGAGCTTTAGGCTCAAGATGCACATGCTATTGGTTATTGAAGATTCACACTATTGAACAGCACCTGAATGACATCAGACAATTAACATTCACACTCATTAGTTGCCAAGAATCAGAATGCCGACACACTCTATGACATATAGGGGAACTTCTTTGTTTACTATTTTTCCTTCATCATTAAGTCTATCATATTTATATTTCATCCATTACTGTTCTTCTCTATAAATGTCTAATTGCCCCAGAATATCCAAAAGTTTTCAGGTGTACTCTTTCAGGAAAGCCCTTCATTTTATTGTCAAATGTGTACTTGGAGTTTTTCTTGTGTGTTTACCAACACACATTTTCACCATTTGAATGTGACTGCTGAATGTGTATGATTGTCAGTGGCAGAGTGGGATAATGCCTAGTGCTGGTGTTTGTTAGGTTGAGAGTTCGAATCCTGCTAGAGCTTTAGGCTCAAGATGCACATGCTATTGGTTATTGAAGATTCACACTATTGAACAGCACCTGAATGACATCAGACAATTAACATTCACACTCATTAGTTGCCAAGAATCAGAATGCCGACACACTCTATGACATATAGGGGAACTTATTTGTTTACTATTTTTCCTTCATCATTAAGTCTATCATATTTATATTTCATCCATTACTGTTCTTCTCTATAAATGTCTATTTGCCCCAGAATATCCAAAAGTTTTCAGGTGTACTCTTTCAGGAAAGCCCTTCATTTTATTGTCAAATGTGTACTTGGAGTTTTTCTTGTGTGTTTACCAACACACATTTTCACCATTTGAATGTGACTGCTGAATGTGTATGATTGTCAGTGGCAGAGTGGGATAATGCCTAGTGCTGGTGTTTGTTAGGTTGAGAGTTCGAATCCTGCTAGAGCTTTAGGCTCAAGATGCACATGCTATTGGTTATTGAAGATTCACACTATTGAACAGCACCTGAATGACATCAGACAATTAACATTCACACTCATTAGTTGCCAAGAATCAGAATGCCGACACACTCTATGACATATAGGGGAACTTCTTTGTTTACTATTTTTCCTTCATCATTAAGTCTATCATATTTATATTTCATCCATTACTGTTCTTCTCTATAAATGTCTAATTGCCCCAGAATATCCAAAAGTTTTCAGGTGTACTTTTTCAGGAAAGCCCTTCATTTTATTGTCAAATATATACTTGGAGTTTTTCTTGTGTGTCTACCAACACACATTTTCACCATGTGAATGTGACTACCCATTATGTAGGATTGTCAGTGGCTCAGTGGGATAATGCCTAGTGCTGGTGTTTGTTAGGTTGAGGGTTCAAATCCCCGGTAGTGCTTTAAGCTCTAGCTCGAATCCTATTGGTTATTGAAGATTCACACCATTGAACAGCACCTGAATGACATCAGGCAATCAACATTCACACTCATCAGTTGCCAAGAATCAGAATGCCGAGACACTCTATGACATTCAGGGGAACTTCTTTGTTTACTATTTTTCCTTCATCATTAAGTCTATCATATTTATATTTAATCTATTAGTGTTCATCTCTACAAATGTCTAATCGCCCCTCCATGCTTGGAGTTTTTCTTGTGTGTTTACCAATACACATTTTCACCATGTGAATGTGACTGGCCAACATGTAGGATTGACAGTGGCTCAGTGGGATAATGCCTTGTACTGGTGATCCTTAGGTTGAGAGTTCAAATCCCACTTGAAGCATTAGTGGGTTGTGGATGTTAGCATACTACAATAGAATGCTGTTGGGTTGTGGAGGATAACACACTATAACATTACAGCTACTTGTCAATATGGACTTGTAGTGCAAGGCAAGTATTACTGTATAATTATAAGCTGTAGCCTATAATTATTTGTCATTTCTTATACATATTTAGTCGTCTCTTCCACTTGACAGAACAACTCTATATCGGTTGTCACGCATGAAACAATGCTGCAGAAACACGAAAATACGACTTTGAGTTTAGTAGGCTATAATTTTCAGTTCCTGTTTATCTATTGCACAATGGGTAATAATTTAAAGGAATCATGTTGCAGTCTTGTAAATAGTGACCCTGCAAGATCCCTAGTCATTGCAAAATCATAGTCTGTGACTTAAAACTCTACTACTTGTCTTTAGATGTGAGAGGGTCTGAGACTGTAGTCTTTCAAAAATCTTTTCCAAATCTTTGCAAATCTTTCCAAAGTTTACCTGCTGGGAAACCCTGTAGCTCCGGAGCAGGGGCTCAGACCAGGATAAATTGTTTGCTCGCCCTCAGTTCGCTCTTTTGTTCATCTCAACCCAGCACTCCAGTGTGTCCTGCTCTGTGTGCGTCTTTGAGTTAACGTAAGTCATCACTTTAATCACCCTCACTATGACTTTTGTGATTTTTATCAGTTTGTAGAGTAGCTCTGCCATCATGTGTAAAGTTAAGGTCTTTGTTTGTTGGTTTGGTGTGTTGGAGTCCCATGTGAGAGATGATTAGGTGATGTTGGTTGACTTGGGATGTCAAGTATTGTTTAGTTGTACCTTATATAGCCATATGATTTCAGTTTATTGTTCAAATGTCAATTGGTTTGTTTGTGAGTTGGGATCTGTACTGATTTACCCCATTTCACTGATTACTCCATTTTCTGTTTGTTTCCTCTTTGATGCAGCACACATACAAGTAAAGAACAAAAGAACAGATTAATTGAAACTCAAATAAAGTTAACTTGTGTTGCACCGAAACCTGCCATCTCCGTGTCATCACTCCATACCATTGAGCCTTCTGAGTCACACCATTGAACAGCACCTGAATGACATCAGGCAATTAACATTCACACTCATTACACACTGCTGGTGTTTGTTAGGTTGAGAGTTCGAATCCTGCTAGAGCTTGAAGTTTAAGATGCACATGCTATTGGTTATTGAAGATTGACACCATTGAACAGCACCTGAATGACATCAGGCAATTACCATTCACACTCATTAGTTGCCAAGAATCAGAATGCCGACACACTCTGACATATAGGGGAACTTCTTTGTTTACTATTTTTCCTTCATCATTAAGTCTATCATATTTATATTTCATCCATTACTGTTCTTCTCTATAAATGTCTAATTGCCCCAGAATATCCAAAAGTTTTCAGGTGTACTCTTTCAGGAAAGCCCTTCATTTTATTGTCAAATGTATACTTGGAGTTTTTCTTGTGTGTTTACCAACACACATTTTCACCATGTGAATGTGACTGCCTAATCTGTTGGATTGTTAGTGGCTCAGAGGGATAATGCCTAGTGCTGGTGTTTGTTAGGTTGAGAGTTCGAATCCTGCTAGAGCTTTAGGCTCAAGATGCACATGCTATTGGTTATTGAAGAGTCACACCATTGAACAGCACCTGAATGACATCAGGCAATTAACATTCACACTCATTAGTTGCCAAGAATCAGAATGCCGACACACTCGAAGACATATAGGGGAACTTCTTTCATTAAGTCTATCATATTTATATTTCATCCATTACTGTTCTTCTCTACAAATGTCTAATTGTCCCAGAATTTCCAAACGTTTTCAGGTGTTCTCTTTCAGGAAAGCCCTTCATTTTATTGTCAAATGTATACTTGGAGTTTTTCTTGTGTTTACCAATACACATTTTCACCATGTGAATGTGACTGGCAAAAATGTAGGATTGACAGTGGCTTAGTGGGATAATGCCTTGTACTGGTCATCCTTATGTTGAGAGTTCAAATCCCACCTGAAGCATTAGTGTTAAAATACTGTTGGGTTGTGGAGGTTAGCATACTAGAATAGAATGCTGTTGGGTTGTGGAGGTTAGCACACTATAACATTACAGCATTACAGCTACTTGTCAATATGGACTTGTAGTGCAAGGCAAGTATAACTATAATTATACGCTGTTTATCTTATTGACTCCGACACAGAACCCACCACCACAAATACAATTCAATTCTGTGGGAAACACTGCCTTCCATTATCAAACCCTTCATCTTATCCACAACAAATAAATAGTCCTGTAGAATCAAGTATCGTTAGAATACTGTTGGGTTGTGGAGGTTAGCACACTATAATGTTACAGCACAGGGTAATCCTAATTTTATGCATCAAATTTATTCCAATCCAACTCAAAAGTTTTGAACGACACAAAGTGAAGATTTTATCCAGATCAAAACCAAGAATAGATTGTGATCTAATCCAATTTCAGGATCCTTGTTTCCCTTTGAATAACCCATTTTCAAAATTTGATCCAATCCGATAGCTGAAATCCGGTAACTGAAATCCGATAACCGAAATCCGATCACGTTTCTTTTGAACAATTGTGCCCAAACAATCAAAGCATATGTAAAACTAAAAAGCTATGCTATCATGTTCGTTTTGCTCGGACCCCGTAAATCACCGCTTGCGGTTATATTTATTATTATTATTATTACACTTCTGCCATTGGAGTCTATGGCAGCCCATAGAACGCCTGGCTAAAAAGTTCAGATTTTTTGCCAGAAAGTTTCGGGACACTCCACTGACCACTAACGCTAATTTACAGATCTCTAAACCCAGCCATCTAGCGCCACCAACAGGTCAAAGTTTGGCCGAAAGTTGAAAAGCTGGGTTGAAAGGTATTCACAAGTCATTATTATTATGAAATTTAGCGCCCTGATTCAGGACCGTCCCATGATCACTCTCACCAATTTACAGAACTCTATGCCGAACACTCTAGCGCCACCAATAGGTTGAATCTGGACTCACATTTACGCATGTAACAATTGAACGGTGTGTTCGATTTTCACAAATTAAGCACCGTTGGAATCCCTGGACTGACTTGAGTTGATTGACCCCTATTACGTCACTTTCGGCCATACTGGACCTCCGCCATATTGGATTTAGTCCAAACTCTACGAAAAGTTTCAGCAGTTACAAATTTCCTCCGATTTTCACGAAACTTGTTAGAGATGATCTTCTGTCCGGGCCGCACAAACGATACTGGTCAGATTTTTCAATTTCATTTTTATTTGCCCGTGACAGCCAATCAAATATTGTGACGAAGCCGCCAAACAGGGAGTGGACAAACATCTAGGTGACGCTTTGAGTTAATATAACAAAACTCGAGACCATTAGTCAGGACACTGTCCCAATCACTCACACCAATTTTCGTGCATATACATTGAACACACTAGCGCCACCACCAGTTCAATGCTGGACATGCGTTCATGCGCGTGATCCTTGACTCTTTTGTCTGATTTTCACAATTGAGGTAGTGTCTGAATCCTTCGACCATACAGAGTTCATCGACCCCTAACCTATCACTTTCCGCCATATTGGACCTCCGCCATATTGGATTTAGTCCAAACTCAACGAAAAGTTTCAGCGGTTACAAATTTCATCCGATTTTCACAGAACTTGTCGGAGATGATCTTCAGACCGAGCCGCACAAACGATACTTGTCAGATTTTTTAATTTCATTTTTGTTTGCCCGTGACAGCCAATCAAATATGGCGATGAAGCCACCAAACAGGAAGTGGGCTAACATCTCGGCTATGCTTTAATGTATGAAGTCCAAACTTGGTACAGGGACTTGGTATCTGATAGTGAGGACGCACTAGGAAATTGGCATCATGTGCCCTCTATAGGGGGCGCTGTAATACAGGAAGTGAGCTTGTATCTCAGCAACGCTTTGGTGTACAAAGTCCAAACTTGGTATAAGGACCTGTTACCTGATTATGATGACACACTAGGAAATTGGCATCATTTAGCCTCTATAGGGGGCGCTGTAATACAGGAAATGAGCTCGTATCTCAGCAACACTTCGGTGTATGAAGTCCAAATTTGGTACAGGGACATATTAGCTGATTGTGAGGACATGAAGGAAAGTGGTCTTATTTGGCCTCTAGGGGGGCTGTAATAAAGAAAGTGAGCTCACATCTCAGCAACACTTTGGTGTATGAAGTCCAAACTTGGTAGAGGGACATGGTAGCTGATTGTGAGAACGCACAAAGACGTTGGTGTAATTTGTCCTCTTGCTGCTGAGTGCTTGCTCTGCGCTCTGCTCTATAGCGCTCTGCTAGGCCCCCGCATTGCTGCTTGCAGCTATATTTATTATTATTATTACACTTCTGCCATTGGAGTAGTCTATGGCAGCCCATAGAACGCCTGGCTAAAAAGTGCAGATTTTTTGGCAGAAAGTTTCGGGACACTCCACTGACCACTCACACTCATTTACGGACCTCTAAACCCAGCCGTCTAGCGCCACCAACAGGTCAAAGTTTGGCTGAAAGTTGAAAAGCTGGGTTGAAAGGTATTTGCAAGTCATTATTATTATGAAATTTAGCGCCCTGATTCAGGACCGTCCCATGATCACTCTCACGAATTTACAAAGCTCTATGCCGAACACTCTAGCGCCACCAATAGGTCGAATCTGGACTCACATTTACGCATGTAACAATTGAACGGTGTGTTCGATTTTCACAAATTAAGCACCGTTGGAATCCCTGGACTGACTTGAGTTGATTGACCCCTATTACATCACTTTTGGCCATACTGGACCTCCGCCATATTGGATTTAGTCCAAACTCTACGAAAAGTTTCAGCGGTTACAAATTTCCTCAGATTTTCACGAAACTTGTTGGAGATGATCTTCTGCCCGAGCCGCACAAACGATACTGGTCAGATTTTTCAATTTCATTTTTGTTTGCCCGTGACAGCCAATCAAATATGGTGACGAGGACGCCAAACAGGAAGTGGACAAACATCTAGGTGACGCTTTGAGATAACATAACAAAACTCAAGACCATTAGTCAGGACACTGTCCCAATCACTCACACCAAATTTCATGCATATACATTGAACACACTAGCGCCACCACCAGTTTAATGCTGCACATGCGTTTATGCGCGTGATCCTTGACTCTTTTGTCTGATTTTCACAATTGAGGTAGCGTCTGAATCCTTGGACCATCCCGAGTTCATCGACTCCTATCCCGTCACTTTCTGCCATATTGGACCATCGCCATATTGGAATTGGTCTAAACTCTACGAAAAGTTTCAGCGGTCACAAATTTCATTTGATTTTCACAGAACTTGGCAGAGATGAACTTCAGACCGAGCCGCACAAACGATACTTGTCAGATTTTTCAGATTCCACTTTATTGGCCTATGGCAGCCAATCAAATATGGCCATGAAGCCGCAAAACAGGAAGTGGGCTAACATCTCGGAGACGCTTTAATGTATGAAGTCCAAACTGGGTACAGGGACTTTGTATCTGATTGTGAGGACACAGCAGGAAATTGGCATCATTTGGCCTCTATAGGGGGTGCTGTAATACAGGAAGTGAGCTTGTATCTCAGCAACGCTTTGGTGTACAAACTCCAAACTTAGTATAAGGACCTGTTACCTGATTATGATGATGCACTAGGAAATTGGAATCATTTGGCCTCTACAGGGGGCGCTGTAATACAGGAAGTGAGCTCGTATCTCAGCAACACTTTGGTGTATGAAGTCCAAACTTGGTAGAGGGACATGGTAGCTGATTGTGAGACCGCACAAAGACATTGGTGTAATTTGGCCTCTTGCTGTAAGTGCTTGCTCATGCCGTGGCAACGCCATTTCTGCTATAGCGCTCTGCTAGGCCCCCGCATTGCTGCTTGCAGCTATATTTATTATTATTATTACACTTCTGCCATTGGAGTCTATGGCAGCCCATAGAACGCCTGGCTAAAAAGTTCAGATTTTTCCGTCGAAAGTTTCGGGACACTCCACTGACCACTCACACTTATTTACGGACCTCTAAACCCAGCCGTCTAGCGCCACCAACAGGTCAAAGTTTGGCCGAAAGTTGAAAAGCTGGGTTGAAAGGTATTTGCAAGTCATTATTATTATGAAATTTAGCGCCCTGATTCAGGAATGTCCCATGATCACTCTCACCAATTTACAGAACTCTATGCCGAACACTCTAGCGCCACCAATGGGTCGAATCTGGACTCACATTCACGCATGTAACAATTGAACGGTGTGTTCGATTTTCACAAATCAAGCACCGTTGGAATCCCTGGACTGACTTGAGTTGAATGACCCCTACTACGTCACTTTCCGCCATACTGGACCTCTGCCATATTGGATTTAGTCCAAACTCTACGAAAATGTTCAGCGTTTATACATTTCTTCCGATTTTCATGACACTTGGCTGAGATGATCATCAGACCGAGCCGCACAAAAGATACTTGGCAGATTTGTCAATTTCAAGTTTGTTTTCCCGTGACAGCCAATCAAATATGGTGACGAAGCCGCCAAACAGGAAGTGGACAAACATCTAGGTGACGCTTTGAGTTAACATAACAAAACTCGAGACCATTAGTCAGGACACTGTCCCAATCACTCACACCAATTTTCATGCATATACATTGGACACACTAGCGCCACCACCAGTTTAATGCTGGACATGCGTTCATGCGCGTGATCCTTGACTCTTTTGTCTGATTTTCACAATTGAGGTAGCGTCTGAATCCTTGGACCATCCCGAGTTCATCGACTCCTATCCCATCACTTTCCGCCATATTGGACCTCCGCCATATTGGAATTGGTCTAAACTCTACGAAAAGTTTCAGCGGTCCCAAATTTCATTTGATTTTCACAGAACTTGGCAGAGATGATCTTCAGACCGAGCCGCACAAACGATACTTGTCAGATTTTTTAATTTCATTTTTGTTTGCCCGTGACAGACAATCAAATATGGCGATGAAGCCACCAAACAGGAAGTGGGCTAACATCTCGGCTATGCTTTAATGTATGAAGTCCAAACTTGGTACAGGGACTTTGTATCTGATTGTGAGGACACGGTAAGAAATTCACATCATTTGGCCTCTATAGGGGGCGCTGTAATACAGGAAGTGTATCTCAGCAACAGTTCGGTGTATGAAGTCCAAACTTGGTACAGGGACTTCGTATCTGATCGTGAGGACACAGCAAGAAAATTGGCATCATTTGGCCTCTATAGGGGGCGCTGTATTACAGGAAGTGAGCTCGTATCTCAGCAACACTTCGGTGTATGAAGTCCAAACTTGGTATAGGGACATATTAGCTGATTGTGAGGACATGAAGGAAAGTTGTCTCATTTGGCCTCTAGGGGTGCTGTAATAAAGAAAGTGAGCTCACATCTCAGCAACACTTTGGTGTATGAAGTCCAAACTTGGTAGAGGGACATGGTAGCTGATTGTGAGAACGCACAGACATTGGTGTAATTTGGCCTCTTGCTGTAAGTGCTTGCTCATGCCGTGGCAACGCCATTCCTGCTATAGCGCTCTGCTAGGCCCCCGCATTGCTGCTTGCAGCTATATTTGGGGGCCTAGCAGCGAAGCTGCGAAGGCACCCATTGAGTTAGTAGTTTTTCCTATTATTGGGGGCCAAGCAGCGAAGCTGCGAAGGCACCCATTGAGTTACTAGCTTTTCCTATTATTACACTTCTGCCATTGGAGTCTATGGCAGCCCATAGAACGCCTGGCTAAAAAGTTCAGATTTTTTGGCAGAAAGTTTCGGGACACTCCACTGACCACTCACACTCATTTACGGACCTCTAAACCCAGCCATCTAGCGCCACCAACAGGTCAAAATCTGGCCGAAAATTGAACCGCTGGGTCTAAAGTTATGACATTTGGCACACTGATTCAGCACTGTCCCATGATGACTCTCACCAATTTACAGAACTCTATGCCCAACACTCTAGCGCCACCAATGGGTCGAACCTGGATTGCATTCACGCATGTGACCATTGAACGGTGCGTCCGATTTTCACATATCAGGCACCGTTGGAATCCCTGGACCGACCTAATTTCAATGAACCCTATTACGTCACTTTCCGCCATATTGGACCTCCGTCATATTGGATTTAGTCCAAACTCTACAAAAAGTTTCAGCGGTCAGAAATTTCATCCGATTTTCATGGAACTTGGCGGAGATGATCTTCTTCCCGAGCCGCACAAAAGATACTTGTCAGATTTTTCAATTTCATTTTTGTTTGCCCGTGACAGCCAATCAAATATGGCGATGAAGCTGCCAAACAGGAAGTGGACTAACATCTCTGTGGCATTTTGAGCTAACATAACAAAACTCGGTACCATTAGTCAGGACACTGTCCCAATCTCTCACAGCAATTTTTATGCATACATTGAATACTCTAGCGCCACCACCAGTTTAATGCTGGACATGCGTTCATGCGCGTATTCCTTGACTCTTTTGTCTGATTTTCACAATTGAGGTAGCGTCTGAATCCCTGGACCATCCCGAGTTCATCGACTCCTATCCCGTCACTTTCTGCAATATTGGACCTCCGACATATTGGATTTAGTCCAAACTCTACGAAAAGTTTCAGCGGTTACAAATTTCATCCGATTTTCACAGAACTTGGCGGAGATGATCTTCTGCCCGAGCCGCAAAAACGATACTTGTCAGATTTTTCAATTTCATTTTTGTTTGCCTGTAACAGCCAATCAAATATGGTGATGAAGCCGCCAAACAGGAAGTGGACTAACATCTCCGTGACGCTTTGAGTTAACATAACAAAACTCGATACCATTAGTCAGGACACTGTCCCAATCACTCACAGCAATTTTTATGCATATACATTGAACACTCTAGCGCCACCACCAGTTCAATGCTGGACATGCGTTCATGCGCGTGATCCTTGACTCTTTTGTCTGATTTTCACAATTGAGGTAGCGTCTTAATCCTTGGAACATCCCAAGTTCATCGACCCCTATCCCGTCACTTTCCGCCATATTGGACCTCCGCCATGTTGGATTTAGTCCAAACTCTACGAAAAGTTTCAGCGGTTACAAATTTCTTCCGATTTTCTCAGAACTTGGCGGAGATGATCTTCAGACCGAGCCGCACAAACGATACTTGTCAGATTTTTTAATTTTAAGTTTATTTGCCCGTGACAGCAAATCACACATGGCGACGATGCCGCCTAACAGGAAGTGGGCTAACATCTCGGCTACGCTTTAATGTATGAAGTCCAAACTTGGTACAGGGACTTGGTATCTGATTGTGAGGACGCACTAGGAAATTGGCATCATTTGGCCTCTATAGGGGGCGCTGCAATACAGGAAGTGAGCTTGTATCTCAGCAATGCTTTGATGTACGAAGTCCAAACTTGGTATAGAGACTTGGTACCTGATTGTGGGGATGCACTAGGAAATTGGCGTCATTTGGCCTCTACAGGGGGCGCTGCAATACAGGAAGTGAGCTTGTATCTCAGCAACGCTTTGATGTATGAAGTCCAAACTTGGTACAGGGACTTGGTATCTGATTGTGAGGACACAGTAGGAAATTGGCATCATTTGGCCTCTATAGGGGGCGCTGTAATACAGGAAGTGGGCTCATATCTCAGCAACGCTTCGTTGTATGAAGTCCAAACTTGATACATGGACATATTAGCTGATTGTGAGGATATGCAAGGAAAGTGGTCTCATTTGGCCTCTAGGGGTGTTGCAATAAAGAAAGTGAGCTCACATCTCAGCAACACTTTGGTGTATGAAGTCCAAACTTGGTAGACGGATATGGGAGCTGATTGTAAGAACGCACAAGGACATTGGTGTAATTTGGCCTCTAGTTGTGCTTTAACAAAGTAAATTAGCTTATTTCTCAGCCGTTCTTTATCCAATTGCCATCAAACTTGCTGTGAGTGCTTGCTCATCCCATGGCAACGCCATTCCTGCTATAGCGCACTGCTTGGCCCCCGCATTGCTGCTTGCAGCTATATTTATTATTATTATTACACTTCTGCCATTGGAGTCTATGGCAGCCCATAGAACGCCTGGCTAAAAAGTTCAGATTTTTTGCCAGAAAGTTTCGGGACACTCCACTGACCACTAATGCTAATTTACAGATCTCTAAACCCAGCCATCTAGCGCCACCAACAGGTCAAAGTTTGGCCGAAAGTTGAAAAGCTGGGTTGAAAGGTATTCACAAGTCATTATTATTATGAAATTTAGCACCCTGATTCAGGACCGTCCCATGATCACTCTCACCAATTTACAGAACTCTATGCCGAACACTCTAGCGCCACCAATAGGTCGAATCTGGACTCACATTTACGCATGTAACAATTGAACGGTGTGTTCGATTTTCACAAATTAAGCACCGTTGGAATCCCTGGACTGACTTGAGTTGATTGACCCCTATTACGTCACTTTCGGCCATACTGGACCTCCGCCATATTGGATTTAGTCCAAACTCTACGAAAAGTTTCAGCGGTTACAAATTTCCTCCGATTTTCACGAAACTTGTTAGAGATGATCTTCTGCCCGGGCCGCACAAACGATACTTGTCAGATTTTTCAATTTCATTTTTATTTGCCCGTGACAGCCAATCAAATATTGTGACGAAGCCGCCAAACAGGAAGTGGACAAACATCTAGGTGACGCTTTGAGTTTATATAACTAAACTCGAGACCATTAGTCAGGACACTGTCCCAATCACTCACACCAATTTTCGTGCATATACATTGAACACACTAGCGCCACCACCAGTTCAATGCTGGACATGCGTTCATGCGCGTGATCCTTGACTCTTTTGTCTGATATTCACAATTGAGGTAGTGTCTGAATCCTTGGACCATACAGAGTTCATCGACCCCTAACCTATCACTTTCCGCCATATTGGACCTCGCCATATTGGATTTAGTCCAAACTCTACGAAAAGTTTCAGCGGTTACAAATTTCATCCGATTTTCACAGAACTTGTCGGAGATGATCTTCAGACCGAGCCGCACAAACGATACTTGTCAGATTTTTTAATTTCATTTTTGTTTGCCCGTGACAGCCAATCAAATATGGCGATGAAGCCACCAAACAGGAAGTGGGCTAACATCTCGGCTATGCTTTAATGTATGAAGTCCAAACTTGGTACAGGGACTTGGTATCTGATTGTGAGGACGCACTAGGAAATTGGCATCATGTGGCCTCTATAGGGGGCGCTGTAATACAGGAAGTGAGCTTGTATCTCAGCAACGCTTTGGTGTACAAAGTCCAAACTTGGTATAAGGACCTGTTACCTGATTATGATGACACACTAGGAAATTGGAATCATTTGGCCTCTATAGGGGGCGCTGTAATACAGGAAATGAGCTCGTATCTCAGCAACACTTCGGTGTATGAAGTCCAAATTTGGTACAGGGACATATTAGCTGATTGTGAGGACATGAAGGAAAGTGGTCTTATTTGGCCTCTAGGGGGGCTGTAATAAAGAAAGTGAGCTCACATCTCAGCAACACTTTGGTGTATGAAGTCCAAACTTGATAGAGGGATTGTGAGAACGCAGAAAGACGTTGGTGTAATTTGTCCTCTTGCTGCTGAGTGCTAGCTCTGCGCTCTGCTCTATAGCGCTCTGCTAGGCCCCCGCATTGCTGCTTGCAGCTATATTTATTTATAGAATTGCATACTATAGAATCGAAATGAAATAGAATGGAACAAAATTTAAAATTAAACAAATAGTTTAGAAAGAAACTGTATTGCATTTTGGGGCCCTATTACATCGCATCACATCATATCGAATCCGATCAAAACCCACCAAATCGCTCTATATTAAAACGTATCGTTTCTGAATCGTATCGTAGTTATGCATCTAGACACGTATCAAATAATCTTATAAGGGAGAGATGCACACCCCTAACAGAGACATATAGTTTTTATATATTTCTGTCAGATTTATTTCAGGGCAGTTTCCACAGTGTCAACCATCTGGCAGTTGTGATTCTTGGAGAGGCGCCACAATCAAGATTACAAGAGCGCTGTGGATAATTCTGCAATTAACACAGCCATTCCAGCTGATTACTGCTGTCACTAATCTAGATCCTTCTCCCAAATCAAACTCATCCATTCAAAAAGAGGCTTAATCAAATTCTGCCTTTGCCTTGAGCTAAATTTCCATTGCTTAATTTACAGATATGTTAGGGACTTGATGAGATGAGTGCTGTGTGCTCTGCATAGTCACCCTTAATGAGAAATTGGGGCCTGTACTACAAAGTAGGACTTTTGGGTTAGCATGGAAAGGTTAGTTACGGATGTTCTGTCTGTTGTTATGTGAGTAATGGATGACTGCCGGGGCAGTCTATTCGTAGTGGATGTACAGGTGAGAGCACTGCCTATTGATAAATGGCATCCCTATTCCTGGTAGATCCCCTGTGGACCATTAGTGCACAACTGCCCATAGAGTAGGAAGGTGTTTTAGGAGAGCCAGAGGTTTACCGTACAATGACACTAATATTGATGTTCTATAACAGGGGTGGGCAACTAATTTCCCCAAGGGGCCACATGACAAACTGGGACTGTTGAGGAGGGCCGGACCCAAAATACCAAACTCAAGTCTGAACTCAATTCTGTTCAATTCTATTCTGTTCTTGTATAACATTAAGTAAATCGTTTTTGATTACTACTCGTAAGAACAGATGAAAATGCGAGGGAGACAAAGGAAAAACGGCAATATTTAATATATGTCCAGTATTTAATCCTCATTCTCGAAAATGATTTTTTGACATTGACATTTTTTTTTTTTCAGTTTTCAAAGACTGATATAAAAAAGTATTTTTGAATTTCCCCTGGGGATCAATAAAGTATCTATCTATCTATCTAAGTAGTACAATATCTATATAATTAGATAGGCCATGAAAATGTGAAGGAGTCAGTAGGCCTACAACCATCTGCCTGTGCCACCATTTCATCAACACTCAGCAATATTTCATCATTAAATCATTACCATCATTAAATTAACTCTATGCAGAATTAGACTATGAAAATGTGGAGCAGACAATAGTAGGCTGTCATTAGTTAATCAACATGCACAAAGAAAACTATTTTGAAAATGAAGGCTATGTTTTTGCTTTAACTTTATTCACAAAACTATGATTGGTCAACTCGCCCTGTGTGTTGAGCCGGCTGCTTCAAGCAACCTGTGGGTAGTAGCATCATACTAGTTCGCTAACATAAGCTTTGCCAATAAACTCAGACATATTTTGATTACAATGACGGGGTTATCCGATTGTAAACTGTCTATCTGTCAGTAACGCTTTGAAATGAACAGTTCGTATCGCCAACGAGCAGCAGTAGGAGTTCGGCATTCTAACAACCGTTGAGGTGGTGAGCGACGCAGACACAGGAGACACAAAACTTTGAAAGGTTTACGCCGACGTAAAGGTCTGCATTGTGTCGACGCAGAAGCATTCTATTCACCAGCACATCAGTGAGGGTGTTTATGTCGTATGCATCCATGCACAAATGTATAGGCGTACAAATAGCAGTCGCTTTCAAAATAAAAGCAACGATATTGATTTGCGTGCATTATCTCTATGCTAGGCTCTTGACTACTGTTTTTTCACGGACCTTACGCGGGCCGGTCCTATTGCCTGCATCATAGATTTCAATTCCTTATGTTTGTTAAGGATTAAGATCTAGACTTCTAGACAGACCAGACATGTTTGTGATGGCTTTCATGTGAAGGCACAATGAGTTAATAAACACGGCCATGACATCATGCATCCCTGACTGCAGTTGTTAGTAGCGATGGGGATGAGACCGCACATGTCAAGACAGAGTCGAGACCGAGTCTTTAAAGGGTCAAGACCGAGTCGAGACCGTTGGTTTTTAAATGCAGCCGAGACCGTGTCAAGACCGAGTCTTTGAGGAGGCAAGATCGAGTCGAGACCAAGTCTTTAAGGAGTCGAGACTGCATCGAGACCAACCAAAAAAAGAGTAGATTTTAATGATTTACTTACATTTAACATCACCAAAGTATCATATTCAACAGTTAAATTCCCAAAGGGTAGATTGGGGATTGCTGGCTATAGGAGCAGTCTAGCACACATTTGTCTATCAAATTTCTCTTCTGAACAATACTTTAAGACTAGGACAAGGATCTTTGGCTTTACTTCAGCAATTGAGCACAGTTTTCCCAGTGGGTCCTCTTCCTCTTCAGTTTGTCACACCACTACATTTAGACCTTTATTATTCCACTGCTCAGTTGAATTTACCATTGGCATACATTCTTTAAAACATGTAATAACTGTAGGTTATTTGCACACCTATGAAGTAGCTCCAGTTTTTAGGCCGTATCACACTTGTTTATTAATTCGCCAAACTCGTTGTGAAGTTTAAATTAACTGTCACGTTGCATCAGAGCTGTAAAATAGCGACGTTCGGAAAATAGCAACATTATAGCATATGATGGAGGTGGCTTTTAGCCAGTTACATGGCAGTAGGTAAGTAAATTAGCAATTCTTCAAAGTTAGGGCTCATCAGAATCCTGGGATATGCCCGCTTGACAATGGGAGAGATTGGAACTAACGACTGGCGGGCGCTTCAGACTGTTTTACCACCTTGAACGTGCATTTCATTCTGTGAACTGAACGCTGCGTCGTCCATTATCCCTTTTTTATTTACTCCCCTTCCTTTTATTAAGATCAATAATATGTCAGCTGCCTCCATCAAAATCAATGGGCATACTCTTAAGTCACTAAATTGATTTCTGAAGGTCATCCAACTTTAGAAAACGCTCCCACTTTTTATTTAGCCATATCCTACCCCAGCTGCTCTATTTAAAGCTGTACAGTTCTTCCAACTGTCAGTCACTGCAGGGACACAGTAGCTGGTTTTCCATCCACCTTTGTAATCCACATTTGATAATTTGAGCAAGAAATTCTGACTGAAAACGTTCAAAATTCATCATCATTGCACATCCTCTAATGGGAATGATGATTAATTCGCTAATGGGATTCGCTACAGGGTGGAGGATTAGCTCACTATTTTCATGATATAATATGACTAAAGCTGATGGTAACCCAGCTATTGGCAGGCTAAAGGGGTTCAAGTCAGCTGGGTGCATTCTGATAAATCAAGGTCCTCTGGGATGCAGCTGTGAATTGGTTCCCATCAATTCGCAGAAGTGTGATAAACAAGCTGATAGATACATGATGAAAGCAGCAGACTGCATTAAATACCCATATGCCTTAACAAAACCCTGCTATACGGATGGATGCCTGCCGCTGCCTAGCAGTCTGCTGTCAGAGAGGGCTCTCAGGGGATTCATGGTAATTTATATGCCTGTTTCCACATGCGCACCACTGCAGCCAAGTTGGGGAATGCGTTTCCAATACCTGCCATTTACAGAAAAACTCAGGGCTCAGAGCATGCCTGAGTGTGCTCGCTCTCCACCGAGCTGCTGATGTGACAGGAGGTATCAAAAACGAATACAAATGTAAAAAAAGGAGGACTGAAAAAGGAATTGCCTTTGGGTTTGTATATTTTTGATGTGGCTGTGAACTGATGACAAAGATCAGGATGGCCATGGACCGTCACTAAACCGAACTATAACGTTTTACACATGATAACAGTACTTGGAGATCAGAAATGCGGCTTCCGTTACATTCCATCAATGCAGCACAATTAATAGTTGCCATAAAAGGGGGGGGGGGGTGTAATATTGAGAAGATAAGAAATCCTGTCAGTAGAAAAAGAAAGACAAAAATCAGCTTGAAGGTACTATTTGAAGTGCTGGGGGTGTGACTGTGGTTACCTTTGGGAGTGCTGGGGTGTGGGCTGTGGTTACCTTTGGGAGTGCTGGGGTGTGGGCTGTGTCCACTTTGAGGCTTTTACGAAGGCTGTCGCTGCTGGCCTCCATCTGCTGCTGGAGGAAGGATGCAAACGACTGCACTGAGGCCACCAGGTCACTGCTCACACGCAGGCTGGTCTTCGAGTCTGCTGCTACACACGAACAGCATTTCAATCTATGCTGAACCAACGGGACCCCTGGCTTAGTATGCCTTGAAAAACTTAGTGTGGTGTAATGAGAGGAGCATACATGCCTTCTCTCTGGACACACACTCAACAGACATACACACACTGGTACACTCACAGCGCCACCACAAAAATAGCAAGTAAAATAATGGTCTGCTAAATGAAAACACCTCTCTCTGCCTCTTCCATTATTTCCTAATTGAACTTTCATCATTTTCACTGTGCAGGTCTGTCGCTAAGTGCGTCTTCTCGCTCATCCTCCATTTAAGCTAGCCAGTACCTTTGACCATCTGTGTTTTCTCCCTGATTCTCTCTCACTAACTATCTATTTGTATCAGACACACACCTTTGTCTGCATCTGTACTCGCCCGAGGCCCCCCCACCCCCATTGTCCATTTCTCTCAAACTCTACCTGTGATTGTCTGCGTCTGTCCCAGAATGGGGATTCTGCTGGGAGGCTGCTCCTGATTCTGGTGCTTCCTGTGGACAAGTGGAGACGGAGGTTTAGCCGTGTGTCCGGTGCGGACCGTCCCAGGGGTCTTTGCAGCGGGCTGGGCCGGACTGGACTTGGCAGGGGGGATCTTGGGGGCGAAGATGGTCGGTCGCCAAGCAGGCTGTGAATGAGCATGGCATTGAAACATCAGTTAGTGACTGAAAGTGGAGTTTGGATATTATATTTATGTAGTTATGTGCTGATACTGTAAAGTCTCTTGTCAGTTTTTGCAGATCGATCAACCCAGAGCACTATAATCCATACTGAGTAGATGTTGGCAAGTAGAAAGAAAACAAATAGAGAAAAAAAAAAAGTTTCTCTCTCCTTCACATGACCACTCCATCAAAATGAATGAGTGCATGACAAACAGGTCATCTACAAAACCTTCATGACATCACTTTAAACAGAACAGACATCAAGATAGTACTGAACTGCTTTTCTTTGCTTTGCAAACCCTAACTGGTCCAAATATAAACTAAATGTAACAATTTCATTTGGGCTAGGCAAGCCAACTATCAGGGGTGAAAGAGAGAGAGTGAGTTCAGAAAAACTAAACATGTCCCTTCAAAGATGAAACGGTCTCCTGCCACCCGCAAACCCTATACTATGCCATGCCGCTGAACTTCAAATGGGCATTCTCCCGCCAGCCACAAACCCCATGCTATGCTGCTGAACTTCAAATGGGCATTCTGGCACAAAAACAACTCTTGCTATGACAGCTTTTTTGTCTGCTTATGTGTGTGTGTGTGTGTGTGGTAGGGTCATTAGCAACTCTCTTCAAAGACTGCACACTTTCAAACTTGCTGAAATTAAAAACCCAGGACTGAGGTTCCCATAATAAGCTGTGTGGGTGCTGCCAGGGGATAGAAGATGCCTGGTGGCTTGTCGAGTTCTTTAATTACTTACGCAAACGAATCTCAGTTAAAAGTCTAGATTAAACAGGCCTGCTCAATCTCACTCCCACAGAGTGCACAGAGGAGAAGACAGCCAGACGAAAAGCATCAGTTGCAGTCGGCCTCGCCCCCTCAGGCAGTTACCCAGCCTTCCGAGTCCACAGTCACCTCTCTGTGTACGGCGGTGGGAGTAGCAGTCAGACGGAAAGACAAGAGGTCCCCAGAGATCCCCTATTACAGTATTCCAGTCAGCGCTGACACCTGGGTTTTCATTTCCGATGAACAAATGAGGGCCTCATTAGGCGCGGCGTTCTGCCCGAGTCCCCGTGACCCCTACAGGTGACCCCAACTGGTACCCTGCGCTGCGCTCTCCCTCCTCTCTGTCTGCCGACTGCAATTAAAAAGGTCCGCCTCAGACAAGAATTATGAACAGACCCATTAGACCTGACACGAATAAGCCCAGTCATAACTACCTTTCATATTTTTATTCTGTGCATGTTTGTGTGTGCTTGTCTCCCAACTGCCTTTCAGTTTTTTGTTTGTTTGTCTGTGTCTCTTGAGTCACTGTCTCCGCTCTGAATCACTTCATCAAATTTGATATGTCTGACAAAGATACGGTCTTTCTCTACTGCCTTGGGCATCTCTCATCATTAATTCATTCAGTTCCTTTCATCTCCATCTCTCTCTGCAGAAGCGCACCCATTTCTCTCCTAAGTCTCGTACTTGTCGTTTCCTGGCCTTCGCCTTGTTGCTGGGGGGTTGTCGTCTGGAAGTCTTCTCCTCCCCCTGCTCCTCCATTAGTCTGCGCACCTCCTCGGCGATGCCGCGGCGGTGTGACGTCGCCGAGACCGGCCTCTCCTCCTCCTCCTCTTCGTCCAGCGGTCGTACCCTGGCTGGGCTCTTCTCTCGTGGCTCCCTCACCACCTCCTCCTGCGTCCCCTCCTGCACCCTCATCACCCCCTCCTGCTGATCCACCTCACTGCAGCACAACAGAGGAACAAGAATGAGTTCACAAAGCTAAATAGTCAAACAAATAACCTGGGCTGCAAAAACCACTAGCTACATACGTAGACATACTATCGGATATAGCAAGAACCAAAATGTACTAAACAAAACGGATACTGTGAACATTTGGAAAATAACCTTAACACAGAGATAACATGATTGACAATCAACGATTCAGAAAGCTTGGTCCCCATGGTAATAAAAAATATATATATTTTTAAGGTGATATGTAACATTGACTGACAACATCCTTCTTATAGCGCTGTAATATATGTGTGTGTGTGTATGAATGAATATTACTCATTACAATGGGGAAGAAATGCAGTGCGTATGACCTCCACTGTGACTTTGCTTACGTAAGGGATAATGTATAGAATGCCGGTCATTATCGGGAAAATAAGTCCCTACAGGGTGAACCGGACCCCGACGCGCCAGCGGAGGGGTTTTGCTTTGCCCTGAAGGGATTTATTTTCACTTATTATACGGCTACTTGCCAAACCGAAAAAAAATAAATAAACTCCACATGAGATGTCTCTTTACATTTATTTGTTACCGTTTAGTCTTTTGGCTGAGAAACAAATAGTTCGCAACACACACTGAACTTGAATCAAACATTCTTTAGAACACAGCTGATCAACCGTCTGCTTTTACTTTTGAATGAAGAAGTGACCGGACTACTTGCGGAGTGATATGAAAGACGTAAATCAAAAGCACAAAACCTGTTGCCATTGACAGCGGTAATTATATGTTTGCAGCAGTAATTACATGAATTTATTTTACTGTAGAACGTTGGGAAATTCCAATCAAGTCAATGGAGCGTTCTACTAGAATTGTGAAGAGCAGTATAATAAAGCTGCTTAAGTGCTCTGGGCATTGGAGATAATACACACCTCCAACACTTACAGCCAATGCTTCCAAAGGTCACATTTAAAAAACCCTGTCTTACAAAAAAGAAAAGAAAAAGATGTACTGACATTAAGATCACCACTACTACAGACTCGACAACCTTTCATAGCACGACATGGTGTTGTAATTGTATCAAATTGAAGCGATTTACTGATGACTAAGCGGAATCCCATAAAAACAGGCCCAGACCAGTTCTAACTGTGTAATGAGGTACTCCATCCTGGCCTGTGGGGGAGGTCATACCTGACCGGATGAAGAGAGAAGCCGCGGGCGAAGCTGGAGTCTGGACCAATGGGGCGCATCAGCTCCTCAGCAGTGGGCAGCTCTGAAACCCAGGACAGCCAATCACTTCAAGACGCCATTCTACTCGTCACTACCAATGTAGGTTACAACAACATATGTATGTGTGTGTGTTTGTGTGTGTACGTGTGTGTGTGTGTGTGTGTGTACCTGACCGTGCTAATGTATGCAGAGCAGTGTGTAACCTTTGACATGACCCCTGAAGCTCAGTGTATGTGTTCCAGCAGGGATTAAAGTGAAAAAAAATCGTTTGACTGAACTTTTTTCAGGCCATAAGTCATACGTTGTTCACATTCAATCTACCTATAGAGATAGCACCCCTTTTGCGGTCGCGACCTATTGGTTTTTAATGTACAAAAAGATGCAAACAGCAAAGTAAAGGGAGTATTCGCCTTATTCACACGCCGGCCATTGTTTAAACCAAAACGAGGCTACAGGGTACACTTACTATATAATTAATGCCACCTACAGGTGAATGCATAGAACATAACAATCCTATGGTTTGTGTACCCTGTAGCCTCGTTTTAGCCACCAATGGCCGCCATGTGAATAAGGCGAATTGAGTGTTCTTTATTGAGATTGAGTTTTCCTGATGAACAAAAATATATTTTAGTACCATCCCTGACCATTGCTGATTAGCCATTGCTGTTCTTTTCTACTGCAGCAATATTGTAGAAAGGCTTTAACACACTCTTATTTAATTACTTCAGGCCAAAAGTGTTTAAAGGGGAGATTTTGTTTCTTGTTAATATGCAATTCAACACCAAGTAAAATCTATAAAATCAAGTTTGCAAGACTTCCCATTTCCTCATCAAAGTAACGAATCAGAACATTCTAGATATTGTTCATATTTCCATTTGTTGCCTCATCCGCATTTAATGAAAACATGGTAATTTTGAGTTTTACAGACAACTCAGTTTTCCAATGAGCAGCAATACTGTGTGTGCTCATGCAGGAGGTCTGCGCATTTGATAACGACAATTTGGCGCTTTTGTCTCACTTCAGCAACAGATTGTATAAGGTTGACAAGAGGTTGCGATATGGTGAAGGACAGGTCGTGTTGCACTATGAAAGAACATGCATAGCCTACTTTCTAAACGTAAAAACGGTCAGCCATAGATAAACGTAGATTACCTCTTCCGTGGTGGCTAGTTGCACCAGGTAGGGAAGATGTCCTGAAGTGCACGAACGTTAACCTTATGGCGGTCTTCTGATTGGTGGCGTGCTAAAACGTTTTCCTATTGCATCCATAAACAATTTTCTTGCAGCGAACCGCGCAAAAGCAAACCCCTGGCACTTTAATTTCTTTACACCATGGCTTGTTAGTTCTCCCCCGTTTCCAACAGCTGCCCATCTCCATTTATTTTTTAACTTTTGACACCTGCCTTCCTTTAGCAACAACGCATCCATGACAGCTAGTGGCCTTGCCGAATAGACGCACACAAATCATGACGCTAATATGCAGGTTCTGGTAGGCCTACTGGTTATGGTTTTGTGCTATAAATTAATAATATTTTATAGCAAAGTTTTAAGTTGACTATTTTAATTGTATGGTTATTTTTTGTCAACATACACTCACAACCTACTGTCTTTAAAAGTGAGGCCTAAGCAAAATAGGCTACAAGGCTGTCTGCGTCACAAACACGACTGACCCCCTTACTCGACACGCTCAGTAACCTTCCGTCGCAAATTGTGAAAAACATTGTTGTACATGTCATAACAGACGGGATAATAAATTGCATAGGCTACGGTTTATATTGCGTCGCTTTACACATAATGTTAGTTGCATTGATTAAAAACTGTAACAATAATAGTAGCCTACATCGGGTGGCATAGCAGGCTATCTGTTCAAGTCATAGGTGACACCCAAAATGAATGACCTCCCCTGACAAGAGTTCGCGATAGTAAGAAATTGTCTACATTGATGCACGGAAAGAACACAGCCTCTTCTCCGAATTCGCACATAGAGCTCACAATAGCATATCCAAAAAAGTTAAACGGATTGGCCAACCTCATCAGCGGTCTCGATTGTGTCACTATAATCCAACTTTTAGACCGTTATAGTCCTCCATACGTGTTCTTTTTTTTTAAGCAAACGCCCGAGACAAGTGTGTAGCTACAACATAAACAAAGCGAAACTCATGGCTGACGTAGGCTAGGCTATCTTCTTGAGCGGTCACTGATTGAGACACAGAAAGTTCTCAAGAACACTATTAGGTCTTTAAACATTTACCTAATATTTGTAGTTGCCTTAAAAAAAGGAAAAGCAAAGGTGACAGTCCCCCCCCCCCTCCTATTTTTTTTCTCATCGGATCTGCATCGATCTCAAATATGACATTTCTAAAATCAAATTGACGGAAATCCGTCCTATGACGGAGAACTTTAATCCTTGAAGTTCCAGTTGTTTGCACACAGCTGGGGCTAAAGTCCTATTGATATTTTGTACATGTAATTTAATCATTTGTGTGAGATGATTGTTATGTGGATTTTATTTAAGTCCAGACAGTTCCTGTGATCGATCCAATGATTGACTGCTTGTATGCACGTGTGTGTGTGTGTGTGTGTGTGTGTGTGTGTGTGTGTACACAACCCTGTTTCCAAAGAAGTTGGGATGCTGGATAAAATGTCAATAAAAAACAGAATGTGATTATCAGCAGATCTCAAAAACCTATATTTAGTTGCAAAAAGGACAGCAAATATATGAAATGTTGAAACTGATAAATTTGACGATTTAAATACACTCATTTTGAATTGGATGCCAGCACTATGTCACAAAAAAGGAGGGATCAACTTTTTTGAAACGTGTTGCTGACATCAAAATCCAAATGAACATATATATATGTATATATATATATATTTGTTTTAAAACAAAAACAATAAAATGTATTTGTTTCAACAATTAATATGTTGTCTTTGCATTATTGCCAATTAATTATAGGGTTTACATTATTTTGAAATCATAGCATTCTGTTTTTATTTACATTTTACACACCGTTCCAACTATTTTGGAAACGGTGTTGTATTAATAGCACTAATAATAACTAATAGCACTTTAACCTGAGTCTGTGGTGGAAGCAGGCTTAAGCGTGGAGGTGAAGGGGTCTGCAGGGGACAGGGTCTGGCTGGTAATGCCTCCTGCAGCCAGAAATGACCTCTGCTCTTTGACCTCCGACTCCTCCGCTGAGCGGCTCAGCTGCCTGTAAGCCTCCTGCAAGGCTTCCACCTCACTGGCCCCACTCTGACCATAGGACTGACCTGAGAGAAAGAGAGAGAAAGAGAGACAGAGACAGAGAGTGAGAGAGAGAGAGAGAGTGAGAGAGAGAGAGTGAGAGAGAGAGAGCGGGCAAATGAGAAAAAGTATTATATTGTTCTGTACACTACATTTTCTTTTGTTTGTTTTCTATTATACTGTGCTATTTCGATCATATGAATGTCCTATTTTGCTTTTTTCTTGCATTTGAATGTGAAATTGAGAAATAATAGGGAACGAGAGAGAAAAAAATGGAGAGCATCAGGTTGAAAGAAAGAGGGCCAAATCTACAGCTGAATCATTAGACAGGGACCACTGGGAGGGGGTGGTGTGTGTGTGTGTGTGTTTGTGTGTGTATCTCAGACCTGCTGGGGCCTCAGTAGTGTGGGCTTCACCGTCCTCTCTCCTCCCCCCCTGCTTCTCCTCCTCCTCCTCCTCCTCGCTGCTCCCAGCAGAAGCCTCCGCAGGGGCCAGCGCTCCATCAGTAGAGTTTAGTGAGTCATGCAGCGACACTGAGGGGGACAGGACACAGTCACTACGTTTGCATGACACTCGAAAAAATAAAAAAATTATTGTGTTAGTCCAACCCAAACTGACGTTTTTAAATGCATGCAAACATGTTAGTCTAACTGAAATTGGAGGAAAAAGAAAGCTCTTTCAGTCCGACTAACACACCTAGATAATTCAAAAATAGCTCGAGTTACTCAAGCATGTATACGCTCCATCGGACATGCGTATCTTTGGACATTTCAGTCTTCAGCCCTTTTAGCTCAGTGAGCAAGCTAACTACATAAGCCTTATGCCACAACGCTACATACTCATAAATTGCACCTTATTTCATACATATATGAATTAACATTCTCCAGAATGTCCATATGAACATTTTCAACAAGTAAGGTCAACTATAGACCTCTGAAGTTTGCCTACAAAAAAGCTACCATCTTTTCCCATAAAAGGAGGTCCGGTGTCTTGCGATTTTTCCAGAATGCAGAGGTCTTGCTCTACACACTTTGAGTGGATACTGTGACCTTTGACAGCGAACTTTGATTTTTGCTACCCTAGAGCTAACTTGCAATGCAACTTGCCATAGGTAGTTACTGTCATAGATATATAGAATATATGGCAAGTTGCATTGCATTTCTTTTATATTTTTCTATTGTGATCATATGAATGTCCTATTTTGCTTTTTTCTTGCATTTGAATGTGAAATTGAGAAATAATAGGGAACGAGAGAGAAAAAAATGGAGAGCATCAGGTTGAAAGATATATATATATATATATATATATATATATATATGGTTACTGTAGCTTCAATTAACACACGGATCTCCTTATTTGGCAAAGATGGCATCTTTGGGTACTTTTTGTAGGCGAACTTCAGGTCTATTTAACTAGTTACACTGATGATGCAAAGCTAGTGAGAAAGCGATTCAAGCTAATATGGATTGTTTGGGTGTTTATGAACAGGGAGGGGAGCATCTAGATGATCTATGCCACTAGCGTAGCGGAGTAAAACATGCATACTTTGTAAATGTAAATGTAAATCAGGTTTATAGGCCAAGTATACTTGCGTATGCAAGGAATTTGGCCTCTGCATTTATCCCATCCGTGAATTAGTGAGACACACAGAGCACACAGTGAAAACACAGTGAGGTGAAGCACACACTAACCGGGAGCAGTGAGCTGCTATAGTGGTGCTCTGGGAGCAGTGACGTGTTAGGTGCCTTGCTCAAGGGCACTTCCGCCGTGCTCAACCACTTCCCCCGCCCACATTTTCCCTACTGGTCAGGATCGAACCGGCAACCCTTCGGTTTCAAGCCTGAAGCCCTAATCAGTAAGCCACGGCTTTGGTCAATAATTCTCCTCCCCTTCGATTCCCATCCAGCATGTAAACGCAGTAGTCCAGTCCAGTCATCTAGCTATAACTGTAGCTCGGCGAAACTGTGCACATACTGAGTATTAAGCACACACGCACCCCAAATACACAAAGGCTCCCTCACAGATAACAAACACACACATGTTGTAACAAAATTGGGCTCATCCATTTCTTCATGAGCTCTCCCTCTCACACACACAATCACAATCAGACCCATGTCACACACCACTGTGAGTAGAAGCAGGAGCATGTACCTTTAGCCAGCATGCCAGGCTTATTTGGTCTCTGAGAGAGAGAGAGAAAGAGAGAAAGAAAGAAAGAAAGAAAGAAAGAAAGAAAGAAAGAGAGATAGAGATAGAGAAGAATACAACAGAATGAAAATCACATTCATTAAAATCTCCACCTCCCCCCTCAACACCCCCCCCCCCCCACACACACACACACACACAGATTTTAGAGCATCATAAACATGACGTTTCCATGACAGTGGTAACTAAGCCCAACAGGCTCCACCAGGGGACTGGACTTTAATCTTTGCTACTGCGCACAACATAAAACAACCTCACAGCAATCAATAGAGAAGGGGAAGACATTAATAAGATAATAGGATCAATATAATTATAAATAAATAAATAAATAAATAAATAAACAAATAAATAAATAACTGACGGCAGGGAGAAAAAAATGTAGTGCATTGACTGATATGCCAATAGCATTATCAGTCGAGGCGCTGCAGCTCTTGCTGATGTGCAATCGGCCTCATCCAGCTAATCTCTGGTTTCCAGGGAATGTGCAAATTGGCCAGAATGACTTACTGTATGTACTTGTACGTGTTTGTGTGTTTGCGTGTGTGTGTGTGTGTTTGCGTGTGTGTGTGTTTTCTGCACCTGCTCCTGTGGCTCCTTCTGCCTCTCGCTGACCTCGTCCTCATCAAAGTCCTCGCTGTAGTCAGCGGAGGCGCCTGTGGGGTCAGAATAAAAATGAGAACGGAGAGCTTGGCCAGCCACGTTTACACTCTCACTGTCCTCACTGAATTACTCACTTGAGAAAGATAGTGGTAACATTTACAGGAAAACGATGTACTGTGTTTTTGTAAGGCACACTTTTGTCTGCAGTTAGCCTTTATAACATGCACAGATTAATTGATCCCTAGCCTGGCCTTGCCTTCCTACGTACTTCCGCTCGATTTGCATCTCCCTCCACGGGGATGGCAAATGGCCAGCCTAATTGATCCCCAATATTAAGCACATACTCCATAAATGGGAGATTTCTTCAATTGCAATCACACACAATAGGCCATAAGCAAACTTTTTGGCTCAAGGGCCACATTAGGTTTCGAAAATTGGCCGGTGGGCCCTCTTGCACTCAAATGCGTTCACAATTTAGAGTAGGATAACGTTCAAGTTAGATCTGCTGCAATGGAGTTTACAAAGAGTATTATCTCTATGTAATATGCGGTTTTGACATTGACATCGTAAACATTCTCTAAGAAGAGTGAAAAGAAGAAGAGTTGTCTATCGCAGGAATAAAATAGCGACCAGCCTATGATAACCTAATTACCGGTAAATGCTCGGCGGGCTGGATTAAAGAGCGTGGCGGGCCCGTGGCCAGCATGACTTATGCACTTGTACATGCGCGTGTGTGTGTGTGTGTGTGCCGTAGTTTGCCCACCTCTGCAATGGGCACTCAATGGGAATGTAAAGAACAGGATTAATCATCATGCTCACTCAAGGTAACATGAAAAAAAGATGAAGGGGAAGCAGAGCAGTGACAATAGTGCTTGTGTGTGTATGCATGTGTGTGCACTTCTGTCAGTACAGTACACTATGTCTTCATGTGAGTCAGCGTGTTCACAAAAGAGAACAAGTCAAGTCAAGTCAAGTCAAGTTTATTTATATAGCGCATTTCATACACAGAGGTCATTCAATGTGCTTTACACATTGAACAGTAGTTATCTAGTGTGTGTGTGTGTGTGTGTGTGTGTGTGTGTATGTGTATGTGTGTGTGTATGTGTGTGTGTGTGTGTTTGAGAAATTGTGAGGGAGTATGGTGTTAATTTCGTCAGACAAGACGAGAGGAAAAATGTTCGTCAACAACCTTTTTTTCCATGACTAAGACGAGACGATGACGAGACTGCACTAAGACTGCACTAATGTCCTGAAACACTGACTAAGACTATTTTAAGATGCATTATTGTTGACGAAAAAAGACGAGACAAAAACGTTTTGCATGAAATAAAAACTAAGATAAAATTTCTCTTCCATTTTCGTCTACAAAATGAGAAGACAGAATATCTAGCTGTTACCTTTTCAAAATATTCCGAATGAGTTCATGGTTCATACGCAGCAGCTTTCCTGTAGGCTAGTCTACGTGCTGTTGCTGCAACCCTGTGGCTGCAGCAGGAAACTACATGGAACAAGAACACCGGAGATTTCTGCCAGAGTTAGGCTTTATGCCACAATGCTACATACCCAGAAGTTGAAGCTTCTCTCATACATATACAAATTAACATCCCCCAGAATGTCCATACGAAAATTTTCAGCAAGTAATGTCAACTATTTAACTAGTTACACTGATGATGCAAGGTTTGCCAGCAAGTAAGCTAATATGAAAAGTTCGCTAGCAAGTTAGCTAAGATTGAGAGTTTGTGTTGCGTTTGGGCGCATATCGCCATCTAGCGTGGCGGAGTAAAACATTCATACTTGGGTCCAAGACAGTGTTTCTCAAACTTTTTCAGATGAAGGACCACTTAACTAATCAATAAAAAAGAAACACACGGACCACCTAGCTAAAAAAAAAAAAAATAGACCTAGCAGTATATTAGCCTACACAATACTCACTGAACCACCTTGCTTATTGTCTTTGCACTTTGTTTAATTGTGTCAGAGGATTCATATGATTTAAACTGGCATATCTGACATAGACAGTGTTGTAGAACAGTTTGAATTTACATACAAGTTGGTTCAACATTGCAAACAACTCATCTATATTATATTTTACCACGTCTGCTCGTGGACCACTTGGGATAGCTTGCGGACCACCAGTGGTCCCCGGACCACACTTTGTGAAACACTGGTCTATGAAGATCATGACAGTGGTCCAGTCAAATCTTTTACTGTCTATGGCCAAATCCCAGCCGAGCTATAACTGTAGCTCGACTTACCTGTGCATGTACTGACTGACAAAAAAATCAGAATGAGTAATTATAACAGTCGAGTAGCCCTGTGGACACACAATATTGTTAGAAAATTGAGATGTGTGAAACACTATTTGACTGAAATGGTAATCAGAAATAATTTGTTATAAAAAAAGAAATGTTTTGACTAAAACTGACTAAGACTAAGATAGCTTTAGTTTTCTTTTGACTAAAACAAGACTAAAATGACGAGACTTTTAGTTGACTAAAACTTGACTAACAAAAATGATATTTGAATGACTAAATATGACAAAGACTAAAAAGGACATTTCGTCAAAAAGACTAAGACTAAATTAAAAATAGGTGACAAAATTAACACTAGGGAGTATGTGCAAAAAAACAGAGAGAATGAGCATCACTGTGTCTATGCCTGTGTTCCTGTCTTTTTGACAAGAAAAGGCGCTGTTTCAGTTTTTTAAAAAGTTCCTATTCCTAAAAGGAGCTAAGGATGTCCTTTATTGCTTTACCAACGTGAGCTAGTCTACAGTAGATTAAAAGGAGAACTTTAAATATTTTCAACATGGGGCCCTGTTTGACATCACCTGTCTGAGTACTGTCAAACCGCTGCTACATAGCTTGAGTTGTTCTGCAGTGGCGAACACAGCCAGTTGGCTACAAAGCTATTCAATGGGGGAAGATTTTAGACTGTTTGTGCATCTTAACAGACTCAAAATGTCAGTACAACTGCTGTGCAACATGAACAGGATCCTCACGAGACACCACTGTGCATGTTTAACTCAGAAATTGCGAAGAAACAGTATAAACCCAGGCAGTCACATGCCTCTGTTTCCCTCTGTCATTCACTCATGCCTTTTCCCCATTTCCACAGAGACGAAAACATGAAGTTTATTAAGAAACTCCTCTGTATGGGTGAAAGTGTGCGTTATCCAGACCATGCTGTATGAGATCTCTATACACTACGGTCCTACTGTATGTTGAAAACTGCCCTGTTCTCCTTTAATGTTAACAGGTAACAAGCTAGTTTCTAAAGTGACTGCAATAAGCACATACATATGCATTTATTCATTTAGCAGACACTGCTATCCAAAGTGACTTACATATGTCAACTATATTACATTGTCCCCGGAGCAACTTAGGGTTCAGTGCCTTGCTCAAGGGCACAGCGATGAAAGCCGGGAATTGAACCCGCAACTTTTCAGGCTACTGCATGCTAGCCCAGCTCCTGAACCACTACACTACCACATACACAGAAGAGAAACATTTTGGGCATGTCTAGTTTTATGATAGATGTGATAGAGTTCAACTGTCTTGTCATGTCTCCATTTTTGCTATTTACATTTTCTTTATGGGATACAAATGCCTCAGCACTCAGCTTGTAATTGGTTAGCTAACTTTACATTAGCTTTTTTTTTGTCTAAGAAGCTGAACTTTAAAAAAAAAAAAAAAAAAGATGCCCTGAGCTTTAGAAAAATATGCCGTTTTAAAAGAAGGTCTGCTTCATAGACTAAAACAGATGCTGTCAGCTTCAAACAAATATGTCAGGTGTGAACACAGCCTAATTGTGAATGAGAGAAAAAAAGAAAGACAGTGTGTTTGTGTGTGCGAGAGAGAGAGAGAGAGAGAGAGAGAGAGAGAGAGAGAGAGAGCGAGAGGAGAGAGAGAGAGAGAGAAAGGGAATAAGTGTGTGTGCGCGCGTGTGGGCGTGCGTGCAAAAGAGCATGAGAAGAAATGAGCATTACCTGGAGAGACTTTCTCAGGTTCACAAGGTTTAAACAGTTTATTTTCCTCCTCATTCAGATCCTCAGGCACCTCCGTCCTCCTGCAAAAAGAAGAGATGACTCACTCTTCCAGCTCATTGTGTCTGAGATCACAGCCCATTCACCCAGACAGGAATACACAAACATGATGGATGTGTTGACAGCCTACAGTTGAAAATCCATGCGTCACACAAATGCACATAATATAGGCCACGCATGCACACACGCACGCACGCACGCAATATGTTGTGAACATGATTATGACAAAGTCCTATCTGAAATATAGAGAGAATAATTCAGCAGCCCCTGGTATGTGTGCGCGTGCGTGTGTGTGCGCATGTGTGTGTGGCCCAGGTACCTGAGCAGGGTGGTGAGGGTGGAGCCGGTTGACTCCAGCTCACGGTTGAGGCGAGAGTAGTCAATGGTGGAGTTGGCACCACCCTCCAGACGGGCGAAGAAGCGACGCCTCTCCTCCTCCTCTTCCTCCTCCAGAGTGTCCAGCCCCGAGTGGGACGCCACGTCCACGGGGCCTGACGCCATCACCGAGTCTGGGGCCGCAACACACACACACACACACACACACACACACACACACACACACACACACACACACACACACACACACACACACACGGAGAGGAATTAATACATAATTAACTAAAAGCAGATGAGAGAAGTATAAATGAATAGAAATTAATAAAAAAAAGTATTATGTAATATGTCATGAGTAATATGTAAGCACAAGCATGTTATTCCAACAATGCCATGAATATCAGAATTACAGCAATTGCAAAATTGAACAATAAAGTCAGAAGAGTGCTTGAGTGATGATCTTCAAATGGTACCGGGTATTTCTGAAAACACATTCTCAAAGTAAAGGCCAGGGGAACTAGCCTAGAAATCTAGACGCACCCTAGCGGCAGCAAATGTAATTAGGTAGTCTAGCAACTCTCCGTTGGCTTGCGAGCTGGAAAAATTAAACTTCGATAAGGCCAATCACATCGTGTATAGAGTCGGTAGGCGGGCTTAACATAGTCGCAACGGTTCGACGTGAATTCCCTGCTACTTGAAAACAAAGAAGATGGATGTTGCTGTTGGCGAACAGTGTGACACGAGTTAAGCTTTTTTAAGTTGGGAAAAGTTTGAACGAGCCAGCTAGCTCCGCTGGTGGGAAAACGCATGGGACTCATGAGTTGTAGTGCTATCCTATTGTGTGCAGAGGGAATTTGAAAGACAACCGATTATCCTGCCCCTCGGACTGAGCACTGCGAATGGTGAGTCCCCAGACCCTACATCTTGATGTTGGTCTGGCTCGTCAGGCTACAGGGGAACGCCATTTTGGTCTAAAATTCATATGAGTGCACACCTCTGCTAATGCCAAAGACAAACACCTCATTTCATAACCAAGCTGACATGCCAGTAGGAATCATTCTGAAATTGAATTGGCTTGTCCTTGGC
This sequence comes from Alosa pseudoharengus, assembly GCF_046254945.1. Classification (NCBI taxonomy): domain Eukaryota; kingdom Metazoa; phylum Chordata; class Actinopteri; order Clupeiformes; family Clupeidae; genus Alosa; species Alosa pseudoharengus. The sequence continues at coordinate 25,254,545 of NW_027468587.1, forward strand.
TACTTCCTCCAAGATTCACGAGAAATCGATTCACGAGAGACGGGTAGTGTTGGCATAATCCTGCACACAGACAGACAGACCATCTAAACCCTAAAAAATATCCTCTCTGGTGGAGGTGATGAAAAGCAAAGAAAGGATGTTTTTCACGGAACAGAAGAGAACAAATTTTCATGCATTCCGTTGAGAGCACACTCTTACAACACAGTGGTGCGCGGGCTTATCCCAATTAAGGTGCTTGCGGTGGCCTTTGGACAATATTTTAAATGATATTCGGGCCATTTACATAATGGCTTAAATCAACATCAACAATATTTTCTAAAATGTTGGGTTGAATAATAGGAGCAGGGAGAGTGCAGGTGGCCCCTGAATGGACCCATGCACGACTCTTACAATGGCCACGACTACACTGAGGGAACTACAATGGCCAGGAATACACTCAGAGGGAACTACAATGGCCAGGAATACACTCAGAGGGAACTCTAAATATACTGTATGAGGCAAATGGTGCACAAATCTAGCCATTGAGGTTGTCTGTGAAGGCCTGGAGTGAAAACATAATTTCACTTACAGCCCGCCAAAGGTACCTACTGCTTCCTAGTAAGTCATTTTTTGTTTGATTAAAGGCTTTCCTACAACCGAAAAATTATTCATTCAATGAGTGAAAAATAAAGTTTTGAGTTATTCTTTTTTCATTATGACTTCTACAAGATTTGCATGTTTAACCATAACTTGGCTCGGTAATGAGCAAACACAGGCAAACAAAATCTCTAATTTTGTCAAGTGGTGTAAACGTAATGAATTCCATGATTAAGAGCTGGCAGAATCAGACACCAATTCAGGTTTAGCGACAATTAAGATCAACCCAACATCATAATTTCTTTTTAGACTATGCCTTAATACACGTGTGCCAATTGGTGTATAAGCAGGACCACCTCCGAAGTGTGAGATATATTATGAGAGCATTGAACTCAGACTTTGCTTCACATTGTGGAGTTCTTAGCTCCCACTGCATCCTGTGTTACTTGTAATAACAGGACATTTGTCAGCGTCTTTCTATCCTGTACTTAACAGATGAAGATGGGATGGATGTGTGGATAATGAACGACCAGACAGATCTCTCACCATCAGGCTCCAGGCTGTCCCTGCTGAAAAAGCCAACTGCGGACCTCTCTGCCACTCCCAGTTCCCCCCCTTCATCTCCAGAAGCTCGTCTCAGAGGCTTCTCCTCATCCTCCTCCTGGATAGGCTGGGACTTCCTCAGAGACTTCCGGAATGTTCTACCAGGGCCCAGCAAACCTGTGAAAACAGAGAACACGGTCTCACCAGAACAGAGAACAACTCGGGGAACATCTTCCGTGTGGAGTGGAGTGAAGAGCTCGGATATGAAAACAAGGAGAGAGCTAGAGGGGAAAAAGAGAGAAAAGAGATAGAAAGAAAGAAGGAGAGATACAGAAATACCAAAGGAGAGAAACAAAGAGACTGTCTGAGCAGAGACTGTTGTTTCACATCAGTGAAAAACACACTGACTTGGAAGCCTGTGATTGGCAGAGCTGAACAACTTCAAAGACCAGAAAATGCTGACATAACATGGCCGACGGGGACAGAGGACAAAAACCAGTGGGAACTCTAAAGGTTTCTCATTTGAGGGCAAAAAACAAAACAAAACAAAGCATAACATAAAATGAACCAAGCAAGCTCCAGTGACAGCACAACTTTTTGTCTCAGAGGACCTCAGACCAGAGTTCTCAACGGGTCGGGTCGGCCCGACAAACCCGACGGGACCCGCAGGTTCGGGCTTGGTTCGGGTCGAAAATATAAGCAAATGACTCGGGTCGGGTCGGACCTCGGGCTTAACCTTTTCTGCTCAGTGAAAAAAAAAACATTTATTAATCATCGCAGCTGTTCACCGTAAAGAAAGTCTGCTGCTGCGTGCAACGTGCATCATGGAGAGGGGCAGGGGCATACGCTGCGTGCACGCCTTTAGCCTGGAGAAGATGGAGTTGGTGAAAAGTAGGCTAAACCGTCGCTACTGAGTGGGGAAATCAGAGGTCTGGAAAGTGTTTGGAGTGGTGCTGGATTCTGATGAATTCTACAGGTTATTTGCAATGCTCAAAATGCAAGGTGCTGATGAAATATGTGACCCTGCAAGGCGAAACCAGTCACTTTGGTAAAATTTACAAAATTAAGTTATTGTGCTCACATGAACGGCAATAAACTAAGCTTTCCAACGATATGTATATCGAGGGTAGGCATATTGCAAAAAGTATCGCTAAGATAACCGCATCCAAAGTTGGCATGGTTCTTCCGTCACGATACGCCAGAAGAGGAGAAAATCACCGTTAATGTGTTGAATCTTCACCTAAATAAAGTCAGGGTTTAACAGTCAAAAACGTAGCCTATGTTTTACGTCGGGCCGCGGGCCGGGTTCGGGCAGACAATTCATGTTGATGTGTCGGGTTACATCGGGTCCGGGCTTTAAAAGCCACGGGCTGGGTCGGGTCGGGTTCTAATTTTCAGGCCCGTTGAGAACTCTACCTCAGACTATCAAATGCTTGTCAACTGGAAGAAATGGTTCAGCCCCAGAGGAACATCTATGCCCAAAATTGCAACCATAAAAAGACATGGCATTACAAAACAAAAAACTCCAGACACTTAAAAAAAAATCTGAAAAGACTGCCTATCAAGCCAACCACAATAGAAATAAAGTAGGTTAACTAAACAACAACCACAATTAACTCACAACACTGTACACTAAACTACAACTTAACTAGATTCTTATCTGTGGATGCTACTAAACACAACTGTTCTACTGTGGTTTAGTTTTCATCCCTCACCATCACTGCCCTCACTACCATTGCTCTCCACAAGTGCATCATGGGAGGTGTCTGTGATGGGGGGCAGGGCCTCCTGTTCATATGCATTGTGAGAAGCGTAATGTCTGGGAGAACTGGTTGTTGATCCTGGCGTCCTGTCAGAGGAATCATGGGAAGCCAGGTGGCTTCTGCTTCTGGGTGCACTATAGGAGCTATTCTCAGAGGACACAGGTGATGCAGTTTGGGAACGGTGCTCCGAGGGCAGTGAACTCGCCAGTGCTGCTGATGCATTCTGGGAATTGTAGTGTGAGGCTGGCTGTGATGATCTAAGGGAGCCACTGGGAGACGCCACCGGTGCCTCCGGCCTGTCTGGACCTTCCTGGGAGGACTCAGGAGGAGGGCTGGGGGTTGCGACTGGAGGGCTGGGCCTCTGACGCATGGCTCTGGTGCGTGGTTTTGGGATAGGCTTAGTGAGCGCTTTCACATGGAGCATTAAGCAACGCAGGAGGAGGTAGAGAAACAGGGTGAGGAAAAACAGAGAGGACAGAGCGTTAGAAAGTGAGCATGCAGCAAGGACCTTTTAAAGAGACTGTGTGGGTGAGGGAGGAAAGAGCAGCAGCAACACCTCAGTAGAAGGGATGACAAAAATGTGGGTGAAATACCGGTACTACATTTGACTTCTGAGTAGGCTGCTTGCTCTGAAAGGGAAGGTTGTGGGTAATACTAATTACATAAGCAAAGCTGAAATGGTTCTAAACTACTACATGTAAACTTATTTCTTTACTTCTAAACTTATTTTTTGCACGGGCTACACCTAATACTACACATTAATGTTATATAGGAGGACTCAATAAGCAAATTAATTTACATAATCTACAATCTACATGAATTTATATCGGCCACCTTACAATAGCAAAAGTGAGAGTCAACCCAGTGTGCGGGAATGACTTCGCTTCACTGTGCAAAGGACATAAAAAGCACCGACCCATGGGTGGCCAATGGGTCATTCTTTGTGAGAGGCAGCACATTGCAGGGACTACGGTTCACACTAAACTACGTGCCAGAGGGGAGCGGTGGAGAGCATAGGGCGCATAGGTATAGTCTGTGGGAGTGGACAGGGCTGGTTCACTAGTGGGGAACAGCACGGCTGGTGGACGGGATACCCTCTGCTGGGTTCCTCTTGGGCTGACTCTCCTCCATGCTGGGCTTTTGAGCTTTCAGAAACGTGCGCTTCACAGGCTCCTCTGACACACGATGGGAGCCAGGGCGGACAGAGAGAGACACAATAGATGATAGCAGATTATGAACAACCGCAGAGAAAATGACACACACACACACACACACACATGAGAAAAAAATGCAAAGAAGAGAAAAAAAAAAGAAGAGATGGAATGTCCTGCGATGATAAAAAAAAAAAGGACAAGGAAGACTCAGGCCAAGATGACCGCTGCAGTAATTAAACTGCCTGTGATGCCACAGATCAGAGTCCTGCAACGGGCCGGGTACCTGACGGATACCCGCATAAAAGTTGCTCAAACTGGTGCATTGTGATTGTGTATTCCCCTTAAAGAGAGAGCCATGCCTGCAGCCCAGTCTTCCTCATTAGGAAAAGCTGCCACCAGACCCACTGTGGCGACTGTGACATCACAGCCAGTTTGATCACACGTCCCTAGCAAAACCAGCTGCTCTACCTAAGTGAAGTATATATGCATGTTTGTATGTGCGCAGTGCGGTCTTGATATTAAGCAGGCATCATCCAGGGTTGTCTCCACGGGAAATCAAACCTCACCACTCATTGTGAGTGTGTGAGTGTAGTGTATGTTTGCATCACTACAAATGGCAGATAGCATACTACTAAAGCTGACAAAGTTGAACACATTTCACAGAAATGGAAAGAGAAACAGAAAAAAAGGAAAACATTGCGGTTAATGTGTTATTGTTAATGTGTTATTGCCAGAATTCTCTCTCTCTCTCTCTCTCTCTCTCTGAGGATGGTGCCCTCAAGTGGATAAACACTCAAACTACACTACACTCCTGGGCACCACTGGGCAAAAACAAATATTATTTAGCACAAACATCAAGGCTTTTGAGGGCAGCAACAGGTGCACCATGGTTGCCATTGAGATAATATAGATGGGAGCAGGCTCAATGATTTATTAGTATAATGAAAGAACAGCTTAACATCCATCGGAGGCGCCCAATGTTGAGTTACTGTAGTCTAGATTGTTTAACGTTAATTACTCCTGAAATGATGTTTGCTCTTTGTTTGTGCCAGTGTAAATAAATGTATGGTGTAAGTCACTTCAGGAAAGAATAATCATGTGATGGAAATTAAAGACGGGGGCTCAAAATAATCGTACCCGTAGGTTGCAGACTGGCCTGCCCCTGTTTGTACCCATTAATTTATTAATGCTGATGTTAAGTCTCAACAGCAGCATACCACAATTCTCAATATATGAACCGATAAAACAACCTACCAACCATAGTATGAATAAATTGTAATGTGATCTAAATGTAGTATTTCAAGATTTGATATTCGGGGTGTCTATCCAAAATAAGGTTTCTAAGTTAACTCATGGTCAATCAAACAAAACCTCGTCAGTCAATCTGTAACTTATCTTTCAGTCCACAAAGCTTCAACTTACAATAGCCTGCTATAGTACTGGGTTAGAATGTAATATATACACATATCCTAAAACCCAGCGATAAAACAGTGCATATCAACTGATATCAAAGATGATTTTCTGCAGACATTTTAATGCATCTCCGATTTTGATTGCACCTTGAATAACATAGCACAGAGTTTTGAGTGGTCTATAAAAATACTCTGAGCAATAAAACTGAGAATTAGACCAGTCAACCCTTTAAAACCACAAAACAGTGCTTTCAATAAATAAACAATAAATGTACAGTGAAGAAAATAATGTTCATTTTTTTCAATCCAAGCATATTAAACTGATTAGCTGACATGCTCTACAACTGTGTTTATGGTGAGAATGCAAAGGATCATTTCCTGTTCAACACTCACCAAAATCATCATTGTCGTCATCCTGCCACCAAGGCCGAGCAGGAGTTGTCTTCTGCCTCTCTGCCCTTGGTGGTGGTGGTTTGCCCAGGCTGTCTAGCACGCTGGGGACCTTAGAGCCTAACTCCACAGAGTCATCAGACACAGACTGATATGGCAAAAGAAAACAGAAGACAGGTGTAAGACAGCTATGTCATTTCCTATCTGTAGGCGTCACAAACACAGGTACAGTATAACACTCAACATGTGATTACATAGGACAGGGTAAAACCTAATTAGTAATTTGTTAAAATGGTAATGTATTTTTTCACACAAACAGTTTGTATTCAAGGCTAAGTGACATCAATGCATCACCCTTACCTACAGAAAAAAAAGTGCACTTAAGGTTATTTGAAGACGTCTCTAAAATCAGCAGTGGATTCTGAAATCTAAAGGCTCTAAATCTAGTGCATCTGAATGTATTCAGCAGGACAACTGCTAGGTGAAGGTAACGTAAGGTGTGGTTTCAGTCAAGCCTTACCTCTTTCAGAAACTGTTCAAACTGAAGGTCCAACTCTTCTTTGGTCAGGCGACGAGACATGATGCTCTAAGTTAGTCACAGCCTGCCTGCCTGCCTATACCTAGTGGAAGTTATCAAACTGTTAATTAAAATGGTCAAGACATCAACTGGACTTCTTAACCTGCCCCAACCTACCAGTTGTTATGCAGCACAGATAGCAGGATAGCTTAGGTTAGCTACTGACTTGTACCCCCACCAACTGGGATGTATTAGGACCTTAGTTTAAACTGCCAGTGACACGCCATAGAAAATGGGATTAGACTAGCATTGACAGCTAGGTAGCTGGCCATCTGGGTATGGTTAGTTAGCACAAGCATAACGTTACTTAGCTAGAACTATGTAGCTAGATAATGCTATACCCGCCTGTCTGGTTGTTGTCATGGTGGTAGTCAAGGAAGCTAAGTGAAAAGGAGGAAGCTATCGATAACGTTACACTTCTTAAGGAATAAAACATTTTACTGTCTATATATAAAACTGAATGTGTTTAGGCAACTGGTAATGCTTAAATGCTAAAGATACACGCCACTTACATTAGCAGGTTGCACTTCTGTTCCTCAGTCTCGAGTAACATCGTCACCTAAGGTTAATGTTGTTGACACAACGTTAGCATGTTACTGATGCAAACTGTTGTAAACACATGTAACGAACGTTAATTTCACTGATTTTGCAGACTGGGTTCCAACAAATTGACGTTAACTAATTTAACGTTGACGCCTGTCAACTTTGGAAAACACTAACGTTAAGCTTCCTATCTCAAAATATTATGAACTTACTTTATAGAGAAACGAAAACGTACTGAAGAAAACGACTATCAATATATCTTAATCGCGATTTTCATGAAACCAGTCGATGTGAACCCTCTTTTATCAGTTTCTTACAATCACACAGCTAGCTAACGTTAACTGTCTGCACTTTCTTTCAGAACACTAGTTTCCCTTTCCCGCGACATAAAGCGGGACACAGCTGAATGTTTATTGGTTGAACTGCGTCAGAGAGAACAAGAAAGAGATTGGCTGTTGATGGATTGCAGAAGTCACAGCTGTGTCAGAGACGGTTAACTATAGAATCTTTGGCTGTGTTGTTGTTTACTCATGCAGCCTATGAGAGCACGGCAAAGTGTAGGCCAGTGTTTTTCAACTTTTTTGTGCCACGGCACACTTTTGACACTTAAAATGTCCCACGGCACACTAACATCCTGTGTGATGAAAAAAAAAAAATACCATAGCCTAAAATTTCAATTAATACACAGATATGGCCTTATTATGGCTTCTATGCAGGACCTGCTCAATAAAACAAGCGCCCCCTGTTTCATTTGTAGGTGACTATATCTAATTGAATTGTTGTTATGTGGATATGTGGTGATTCTGTGAATACTGGATATGGGGCCCCCGTTGTACAATGCCTGCATACCACAAATAGTGTATACAATCAATGAGAGCATGTGGTGATAAATTCTTTGATGCAACAGTTGCTATTCTGGACCAGTGAGTGACATTTTTGTAATTTTCTGCGGCACACCTGATGATCTCTCACGGCACACTAGTGTGCCCCGGCACAGTGGTTGAAAAACACTGGTGTAGGCTACCAGAGAATGTCTAGGCTACATAACATGGAAAGGATTCTGTTATGATTAAAAGGCCTTTTATACAGTCTATGTTAAAAGCACATTCATGCATAGCTGTTCCTCGGTTTTATGACTGTAGCTGAATCATGTCTGTTTGTCCTAAACTTTTCTTTCTCTGCCAGTTGTCGCTCAAAGTTTTAATGATGGAGTGGTGTGGTTATTTAGAGTGGTACAGAATTAGTGATGATAACGATAAAGATATCATAAAGAGGCCGGGAATAAAGTGTATAGCAGAAATGTAAGACCTGTGTCTCTCTGCACAAGTATCTATAGTTGTTAATAATAATTGTTTTAATCAGATTGTTATTATATTGTAATAACATTATACATTATTATTATTAGGCCTATTGATAGTAGTAGTGTAGGAGGAGGAGTAGGCCTAGTAGTAGTAGTAGTAGTGGTGGTAGTAGTAGTAGTAGTAGTAGTTGAATCTTTTGCTGATTTCCATTTAGGCCTACTCTAACAACAGACAACAACTGTTAAAAAAAAAAATCAAATTTGCAAACTATGCCTTCCCAATTTGACCAATCAAGACGTTTTTTCGTTACCTCTAAAAGTGCATGACACATTGTTGTCCATCACTTTTTTACAGCCATTGGGAGAAAATGACTTAAAGGCTGGGCACAAACATGTACTTTGGCGGTTTCAGCTCCAGAGCCACCGGCATAGATATATGGCCACCAGAGTTACCTCAGCCCTGGGGTCAAAGGTTAGAGGTCAGCCACAGCAGCTTAGGCTCTGTGGATCCCAACATGAAGGCACTGACAGAAGCAGCCGGTGTTACCCATTGGGTGGCAGAGGCAGGGGAGACTGAAAAAAAGCAATGCAATACCTTAAAAATTGCATAGCTGAAACCAGGTGGCAGCGTTGACAGCATTAATTCCGAGATGGCACAGGCATTTGTCTAACCTGACTAGAGTCAGGTTAGCATTTGTCAGCCAAGCAGATTAGTGTCTGACAAAAGTGTTATCACCCCTTTAGAAATTTTGTTTTTTAAGCAAAATACACACACTTTCGTAGTTTTTTGAGAAAACAAACAAACCAGGACAATTTCAATAGCTCTTTACGAATTCAACACAAAAAATCACCAAAATACTGCGGGAAGTGTACTATCAAACTGACACGGTCAAAAGTCTTGTCACCCTTCACAATAAGTGTATTTTGCACTGATAAAAGCACACTTTTCATTGTTAAAATCCAGTGCTAAGGTATTTCTGAGAAATATCAGTCCATTTCTAATGGACAACAGACTCAAGTTTACTCACTTTACATTTCTATTGGATTCTATGGACAGTATGATGTTTTTTCCAAGGATGTCCAAATATTTGAATGACTGTTCTACCCCTTTATATGCATCTGATTATCAGTGCCAGAGGAAGCAAAATAGGCCTACAGCATCATCTGGCCATGGCCATGCTTCACTTTAATGGTGCGCCTTTCAGGGTATTCTTCATTCTTCCTCATCCAAATACTGTTCTATAAGGATGAACAAAACAGAATACTGAACCAATAAAAATGATATAAATGAACCATATAAACCAGTGTTTTTCAACCACTGTGCCGGGGCACACTAGTGTGCCGTGAGAGATCATCAGGTGTGCCGCAGAAAATTACAAAAATGTCACTCACTGGTCCAGAAAAGCAACTGTTGCATCAAAGAATTTATAACCACATGCTCTCATTGATTGTATGATTACACTATTTGTGGTATGCAGGCATTGTACAACGGGGGCCCCATATCCAGTATTCACAGAATCATCACATATCCAGTTCATAACAACAATTCAATTAGATATAGTCACCTACAAATGAAACAGAGAGCGCTTGTTTTATTGGTCCTGCATAGAAGCCATAATAAGGCCATATCTGTGTATTAATTGAAATTTTAGGCTATGGTATGTTTATTTTTTCATCACACAGGATGTTTGTGTGCCGTGGGACATTTTAAGTGTCAAAAGTGTGCCGTGGCACAAAAAAAGATTGAAAAACACACAGATATAAACCATATAAATGACTGACAATAAGTTTGACAGCTAATTCTATGGAGCAACGGAACAAAACTACTTTTTGGGCCTCCTGACCAGTGGTTATGTCTGAAGGATGAAAAATACCCTGAAAGGTGTGCATATATATCTATCTATCTCTCTATATATATATAGTATTGTAACGTCGGCGCACAAGACAGTGTTGCAGGGCATCCTGGGATACGAGAGCGAACATTTGGGGGGTTTATGTCGTTAATTCTCCTTAGTTATGAGTGTAATGTTAGCGTCTTTATTGTGACATGTTTCCCTTTTAGTTCTCCCTCGTGTGTGATCCTTTTTGTGTGGGGGGCTGCGTCCTCCCCTGTATGTGTGTAGTGTGTGTGTACTTGACCTGCCCCGTGTGTATTGAGTTCTGTATCTGTGTCCCGGCTCTCGTTCTCAGTGAATAAACCTTTTGATTGGACAACTGTGTGGTTCGCTATCAAATCGTTACAGTATAAAGTATAAAGTTAGGAACAAAATGATTCATACCCCTGGCAAATATTGTTTTAATGTTGATGTTCTCTTTATCAATATGTTTGTTCTGATTGAAAATGACACTGTCACAAGCCAAAAGGTTGCAAGACAATGTTTATGAAAAATGGCATGTCCAAAATTATTCATACCCTTTTTAAACAATCAGTGGAAACATCTTTATTTGCATTCACAACTCTCAAATGGTTCATATAATACCTAGCCTCTCCATGTCTCCACAAGGATTCTAGACCACACATTTTTAACAGCAATCCAGGTTTTGAGTCAGGAACGATTATTTGCCATCACTCTGGCCTTGTACTCACTGTTTTGACGGATTGATGTCTGCACTCTGGCTCTGCCAAAAATGCCTGAACTTTTCTACCAAAAATCTTAATGTAGCCCCTTGTTTAGTGTTTACTGTTTACTTTGAGAAGTTCACCAGGTCCTATTGTCTAAAAAACACCCAAAACGAATTCATTTCTATAGCTATATTATCCACATTGGGGATGGTGTTTTGGTGATTGAAATTTTCACTCCATCCCAGAATGGATCACTGGTCATCTTGGATGGTGATCATGGATCACTCTTCTCCAAACATGCAACTCAGCTAAACCTTTATAAGGGCACACCTGGACTAAGAATTTAGCTTTCGTTTTTTTTCTTCTTTTTTCTTTTTGACCCAGGGACATGGCCTGAGATTAGCATATAAAAAAAACATTAAATCCCAATGGGGGTAACAAAGTAAACGGTAACACTAGCAAGAGGCTATCCTAAGATTCTGGAAAAAAAGATCAGGCAGTGTGCCGAGAGACCTGCCCATAACCATGCACCAAAACATACAGCCAAACAAGGTAAGAAATAAAAACAGCACTCACTGATGCACTTATTCTTACTGTACTCTAATGTTTTTTAAATTGTCCTAAAATGGTTGAGAATTGCTCTAAAACTTAAACTGTTTACCATGTTGTTAGTCGCTTTGGCGTCAGCCAAATGTAATGTAATGTAATGTAATGTAATGTAAAATGGTTAACAAAGAACAATGTCAACACTTTAGAGTCCCAGCCAGAGTCTCAATCCGTCAACAAAATGATCACTAAGGCCAGAGTGATGGCATTGTTCCTGCCTCAAAACCCGGATTGCTGCTAAAAAGGTGCGGTCTACAGACATAAAACCTTGAGACATGGAGGCTAGGCCTACAGAACCATTTTGAGAGCTTTGATGGCAAATAAAGATGTTTCGATTGATTATTTAAAAAGGGTAGGCCTATGAATAATTTGGACACGCAATTTTTCATAATTTAAAAAGATAAAAACGCTTATTTTTTTATTCCATGTTTCTACCACATTGTCTTAGGCTACGACATTTTGGCATGCAGTGTCATTTTCAGTCAGGAACAAACATAAATCAACAGGATATGCACCAAAGTGCAACCCAAAGTCCACACACAAGAGACATTTACATTGACACAGATGCCGGACGGAGCGGCGTATAGTCTCCAGCGCACCCGTGACAGCAGACGAATAAGACAGACAACAAACAAAACCAACAAACAACAAAACAAACAAATAATAATCTTTAAAAAAAAAAAACGATGATGGCGCACATTGTCCTACAACAGACCAACCCAGAGGACGCCACCGGCAGTCCGGTCCAGTTCACTGAGACCCTCTTTCATGACACCACCACCCATTCAACGTTAGTCAACGTGGGATAATCTAGTGCCTTGTTTTTGTTTTTCCCCCAACGTAGTTTTTGGTAAGTGGGTGTGACTCCAATGTGAGTGACGGCAAAGAGATGAGGCGATGGGCTAACACGGGTACATTTTCACAATGTTTCTGTTTCTTCCTGACATTAGTTTCGCTTCCTACAGGGAAAATTATTCTGACCCAACCGTGTTCAGACTGTTGGACCTTTTACTCGACTGAAGGTCTACTAAACGCTATCGTTATGGCTGAATTGGTGTGTTGCTGAATGTCTGCTTTGTTTCGGTGATTTTATGTGAGGTAAGTAGGCTAGCCGTTCTGCCTACATCGCTTAAAATATCAGCCTTTCCCTAATGCAAGTCGCGTTTGTTGCAGTGTGTTGGAGTTTGTTATGAAAGTTTTTCCTTAATTAAAATCGAATGTTATTACAAGTATTTGCCTACTTTAGTGGCCAGCGTGTATCTCCTTTATAAGGACAACTGCAACAGTCCACTTTCAAGTTTCTAAACCACAGATTGGTCAGGATAAAATGGCCAAAGACCTTTAAAAGAGCTAGCCTAACTTAACCCACTCGTTTCCCCCCCGACGTTTTAACCAGGGTAGGAATTTCACGGCGGCCATGGCCGTCGTAGCCCCTTGCATTGGCCGTGAGGCCCATTTGAAAATCAGAGGTTTACAGGCCACGGTGGCCTTGGTGCCCCCTTTTTTCAATATTCTGCTTTGCGTCCTACTAATAGCGATTTTTATTTAGCCTGTGGCCTGTCAAAATAATCTTAGCATTCACAGCGCAAATTAATTTAGTCTTTTATGCAGTGGAGAAAGTGACAGCGCAAGAAAGTGCGTCCAAATTCACCCATTCTTCTCAGTTGAACTACTCGCGAAGTAGCCTATTCATCACACAGACATCACAAGTATCGCATGAAAGAGCTTTTAAACGATGTTAGCCGATAATTTCTGTGTTGAACGGTTCAGGAGAAAAGTAAATAATATAATTCAATTTAATCATACATTCTACTGAAGGTTTTGCGTCCCATGATCTCCCTACCCATTCATCTTGGTGGAATACTTTACGAACCCTTCTTTTAACACATGACAAACCATATATCAGATTAAACAGGAGACCTTACCGAACACAAAGGTGTAAAGCAGTCCCCGGTACAGTTAGCCGTTCCAGAGTAATCCAGTTTTGAATTTGCAGTAAAGTTCGACATACATGGATGTCTCCAAATTTGGGCTTTAAGTTTTACAATGTGTTTACATTGTTCCACATGATTTCATAACGGGCCAAATACAAAATAAATGTTACAAATATCGCCTAGATATTGGTAAATCAGAGGACAGCTGACTAAGAGTTTGTGAAAGTAGCCTTAATGATCACAAAATGCTAAGCATGCATCTAGGCTATTTGAGTTTCTTAAAGCTGAGCTGTGCTTAAATTGTTCAATACATGATTTCATAACAGGCCAAATATAAAATAAATGTTATATATAGCCTAGATATCTGTAAATATTAGATGATCAGATGATTTACAGTTCTATGTAATGTCATGTTTCATGTTTTTGTAATGTTTCATACAGTGATGCAGGTCTACTGCAGTGAATAGGCTAAATACAACTTTGATAATTTTTATAGCCTACTACTGTATAGTTAACTTTGGCCTTGGTGCCCTGACATGTGGCCTTTGTGCCCCCCACCAAATATGCCCAACTGAAGGCCAAGTGGCCTTGCCCCCAGAATGGTGAAATTCCAAGCCTGGTTTTAACCAATGATTTATAAGTATTTCCTCAGTATACGCTAAACATCCATCACACAACTTGTAGCCTAGTACTGTAGGTCACATGCATGATTGAGTGGTATGGTATCTAAAAATCTATTTGTCTTTGAAATCGTACATCTACAGGTCGGGGAAGTAGCCTAAACGGGACATGTTAATAGGGCGGGCCTTCAATGATGGTGCTCCCATGGGACATAATGGACAGAAAATTTTGACTTTACACCGCGAGCTGCTCGTGGACCAGGTGAAAAACACCCAGTGTATCTTGGACAACCTTCTGTCTAGCGGGTTCGTTTGTAATGAGGATGTCGAAATCATACAGCGGTGCACCACAAAAACAGACCAGGTAGGCCCATATGAAGTGTGATCTAGCTGTCCTGAATATTTTGCAGTGTCTTACACTAAAATTACAATATAGTCTATATTCCACAGCCATTATAAAACTGAACCTGTTATTATGCTATGTTGAAAATAGCAAAGCTTAAAAGTGAGTTAGCATGCTGCATAGGATAAAAATGTCTTCTTTGTCTTATCTGACCCTATGGCACTACAGCATGCAAGCTAACTTCTATGATGTGCAGGTGCGCCAAATTTTGGAATTGGTACAGAGCAAAGGGGAGGAGGCCTCTTTATATTTCATCCACATTCTCCATGAAGCCTATGATGCATACATTGACCTCAGACCCTGGTTCAAGGACATCGAGTACAAACCTTCGGAATTTGTTCAGCAAATACCAGTGGTTAATACAGACCCGAGTAAGTTGAGAGGTTCCAGTATTATGTAAAAAACTCATAGACACTTATTAACCTGTGTGACTCTCAGCCTGAATATGCACTGCAATAACAGATATGTCTCATTTCAGTTAGCAAGTACTGTGAGAAGCTGAGGCATGACTTGGGCTGCGACACACGCTTCATCACCTCGTACTCCCAACGAGAGGAGACCCTGCTGGAGGAGCTCTACACGGACACCCAGATGGAGATCCTCAATGACCGCAACGAGAGCCTAGGATACCTGGACAGCCTGGATGAACTGTTAGGGGACAATGGCGTGTTGAACAAGGACGCAGAGACCATCTTTGTCACAGGAGATGCTGGTGTGGGCAAGTCCATGATGCTGCAGAAGCTCCAGAACCTCTGGTCCAAAAGGGAGCTGAACACCAGGGCAAAGTTCTTCTTCAAGTTCCGCTGCCGAATGTTCAGCGCTTTCAAGGAGACAGACGAGATCTCCCTTAAGGATCTCATTTTCAAGCACAACTGCTACCCAGACATGGACCACGATAATGAGGTTTTCCGTTACATCCTGAGATTCCCAGAGACCGTCATATTCACCTTTGATGGCTACGATGAGATCCACAGCGACTTTGACCTGTCAAACGTCCCAGAGGTGGTCTCGCCTGAGGAAGGAACCCACCCGCTGCTGGTCCTCATGAACCTATTGTGTGGCAAACTCCTCAAAGGCTCCCTGAAGGTGCTGACAGCCCGCACTGGCACAGAGGTGCAGAGCAAAGTTATCCGGAAGAGGGTCGTCCTCAGAGGCTTCTCTCCAGATCACCTGCAAAGGTACACAGCTCTGCACTTCCCTGACCGAGAGCACTTGGCCCTGGTCACCGTGCAGCTGGATGCCAGTCCCCATCTTGGCAGCCTCTGTTCAATCCCCCTGTTCTGCTGGATCATCTTCAAGAGCTTCAAGCACCTCCAGTCGGTGTATGACAACTTTGAGCTGCAGGGTTCCTGTGTGACCCTCACCAGTGTCTTTCTCCTTCTGTCGGAGGTCTTCCTCAGTCGCTCCTCACCTCCGGGCCTGCTGAAGAGGAGCACCAGGTGCACGGCTGATACTTTCCGGACGGGCAGCAGTATGTTGGCAGCCTTTGCCCGTCTGGCCCTCTTAGGCATGGTGGAGAACAGGTTTGTGTTCCAGCAGGAGGATGTGATGTCTTGCGGATTGGAGGAGGATGACTTGCAGATTGGGTACCTCAGGCCAATCAGCCATTACGATGCCTGTGGAAGTCTGACTACCTTCGAGTTTCTCCACGTCACCCTGCAGTCCTTCCTGGCTGCCTTTTCTTTGGTGCTGGACAAGGACACTGAGCCCACAGAGATTCTGAAGTTTTTCGCCCAGTGTGAGTACAGAAAGAGTTACCGTTTCCCCTGTGTGTCCTGTCTGGGCAAGTCTCGTCCGAGAGACAAGGATCCCTTCCAGAACAACGAGCATCTGCAGTTCATCAACCTGTTCCTGTGCGGCCTCCTGTCAAAGCGAAACGTGGCTCTGCTGGAGCATCTGGTCCCGCCGCTCTCCCTGAAGAAGAAGCGAGCCACGCTCAAGTCCTACCTGTCCAACAGTGTGAAGCTGCACCTCCGCAGCCTTCCCCGCTTCAAGTCAGAGAAGGAGGGAACTAAGGTTCACGGCATGTCCAACTTCCTGTGGATGGTGCGGTGCATCTTTGAGACAAACAGTGAGGACGTGGCTCGGCTGACTGCCAAGGGGATATCGGCAGACTACCTCAAGCTGGCCTTCTGTAACATCTACTCAGCCGACTGCAGCGCTCTCAACTTTGTGCTGCATCATCATCGCAAGTGCCTCGGAGTGGACATGGACAACAATAACATCAGTGACTATGGAGTGAAGCAGCTCAGGCCAAGCTTCAGAAAAATGACGGTAGTGCGGTGAGGAACTAGGACTGAACCATTTAGGGGAAATATCGGTAACACTGTACTTGAATAGTCTGCCCAAAGTCACTTAACAGACCATCTGTTAGGATTCAAGTTCAGTATGTCAAATTTTTGTTGAACAACAGATCCAACCAAACCAAATCTAAACCAACTCCTAATCTTTATGTTAACTATAAATTGAAGTCAACAGTGTCAATAGGTAGTTTGTTGATAATCTGAGCATCTGTAGATAGTCTGTGGGCGGACTATCCAAGTAAAGTGTGACCAGAATATCTCTGAATATCTATGATTTTTCTGTCTGATATCGCGATTGTGGTTGTTGATTAAGCGATACGACACAAGTGGAAGTGGTGTTGGTAAAGGATATCGCCACGGCTGTAATTTGGAAGTAATTACATAATACCTGATGAGATTAATTAAGATAACATAAATATGAACTGCTCTTTCTAGTAATCCAAAGATGAAAAAAATGAATTACTATGAATTATTTCAAACATAGATTTAAGATAGGCCATATGTGATTAGTTAGCATGCGGAGCACGGTACCTCTGATTGATGAGCATGACTGTCTGTCACATAAGGACAGCATGGATTTTAAAATATATATGTGACATGGTGGGCCATAGGGTCAGAGTCACTAACTACACAATTAATTGCAGCCTTTGTGATTTGCTAATTGCTAATTCCATTCATTCAAATTGTGATTTTGATTAATCTTTCAGCCCTAATGGGGACTTGTCATCAGTCTGATGTATAAATTGCACACCAAATGAGTTTTTTTTTTTAATGCTGCTTTATTTAAATGGGTGGGTTTCATGTTTTAATACATTGGTGGCAAACGTTTTACATGATATAGATGGTATGTTTTCTTTGCATGCATGGCTTATTCTAATCAGCACTCAATACCACCTCATACCACAGAAATCAGTTTTTGTTGTGCCTGCAACTTCAAGTACTTATGTTTTATCTTGCATTGGCTGGTAAATCTAAAAGGTGTAGCATAAAAAAATATTATTGCTTATTTTATTCAGCTGTACATGCTAATCATAATTATTTTAGAAGTGACTTTTGAACTTGTATTTTTTCCTTTTTAGATTGTGTGTCAATCAGATCACAGACAGCAGCATCGAGGTTCTTGCAGAGGAGCTGATTCGGTACAAAGTAGTTACAGTTCTGGGGTGAGACATCGTGAACGTACTATAGCCAGTCTAAAAAGTGTAACATAGAGGTCACTACATTGTTATGACCCAACACTTACATCAACACTGATTGTTTCCATTTGCTTTTCTTTATTGATAGGTTGTACAAAAACCAGATAACCGATGCAGGTGCCAAACTGGTTGCCCAGATCATTGAGGAGTGTCCTCGGCTCCATACACTAAAGTAGGTTCCTCAGTCATTTATACTTCATGACATGACCACTATATTGTAGCTCCTGATAATGCTATGGATTAGTCTTATTTTGTTGTGTTTTTTCATTGACTTGTTTAATCTTGTTTGTTATTTATTATACTCCCACATTTTAAAAATACATGGAAGTTTGATAGGATTAACCTGAATTATGACCTCTCAAAGGCTTGGCCTCAACAAAATCACTGGCGTCGGTGGAAAGTACCTTGCCTCTGCTATAAAAAAGAGCAAGTCTATATTTGACGTAGGGTAAGTCATCTTTGTCAATCACTGAATTATTTATATACCCATACTGCTCACACTGGAATAAGAATGGGGATGTTGTTTCTGGAATCCAGGGATGAGTGATTATGTTTTAGCTGTTTTATTTGTAAAATTTGATTATGGAGCATTTGAATAACTCATAGCATAATGTTGTAGGCATGTTTATGTAATCCTAACAATGTATGTCCAAATGCATGTCCATATACATTAATCAAGAGATTTGGTTTACTGAGTGTGTCCTGGTTTTCAGTATGTGGGGAAACACCATTGGGGATGAGGGAGCGGAGGCCTTCGCTGAGGCTTTGAAGAATCACACAAGCCTGACCAACCTCAGGTGAGTGCTGTCCCCTCACGTTCAGGGGACAGACTGTAAGCTATCATTCAACTTTTGAATGTCTCTGACCTACACTTCGTCAGTATACTTGCTATCATGCCCCTTTGAGTACTGCTAGATGTTTTAATGCCACTGTATTGATTGTATAGTGTATTCTAGGTAACTGATTGTATAGTGTCTACCCTGCTGAAAAAAAAACAGCCTGACCATCTTAAGGTGGTTTGCTGGTTGACCAGCTTGTTTGACCACCCTATGATGGTTGAACAGCTAGACCAGCAAAACTCTTGCGAAAACATACATTCAGCTGGTTTACCCAGCTTACAATGGTAATTTAACTGGTTTTGCTTGTCATACCACCTCAAGCTGGTAGTTTTAGCTGGTGTTGCTGCTCTTTCATTGATGGTCTAACTGGCCATTAAAGCTTATGTTGGTCATTCTAGTAAACCAGCATGACCATCTTACACCAATAATATCAAGCTTGCCAGGCTGGTCACCAGCATGACCATCTTACACCAGCTGTATCCCATGTGACAGGCTGGTCACACAGCTTTTTCAGATAGTCACGCCATCATGTGAACCTGGTGGCCCAACCAGCTACACAAAGACCAGCAAGAGCTGGAAGAAAACTAGCTGTAGCTCTAGCTGTTTTTCTTTCAGAAGGGTAGATTTAGTGTCTAGAGATCATGAATATGTGAGCCATAGTACTTGCACAAAGATTGCCCAAGAGCTACACAATGCCAGTGGGATAAAAGTTTAAGTTTATTTAGCAGTTGGTAACTGGAAACTGCTTTTGTACAGTGTTTAACATTAAATAAGAGGAAGATAAGGCAACCTTGTGCAAGATCACTGACAAATTGGGCTAAAACCACAAGTCTGGTGCCCAGTCAGATAAATGTGTTTCTTCCCCTTCGTAGCCTCTCTGCTAACGGGATCACTGGACAGGGAGGAAGGTACATAGCTAAAATGCTAAAAGAGAACTCAAGCCTTCACATCTTCTGGTAGGGGATTTCATTTTCATTTTCTGTGTGTATATGTAAAATAAATAAAATATAAATAATATAATATAAAATAATAAATAAAGTATATTCAGTCATATTCAGAGTTATGGAAATAAAATGGTATATTCATTTTTATATTCAGATAGCATTTTATTTGTGTGCCAAGTTTGACGTTGTTCGGATAAGAAATGCAAAAGATATCATTAAGTATATCGGTAAAAGAAGCACACATTGGCTTTTGCCGCTCTAGCCGCTGGCCACTCCCCCTCTCACACAGCACGGGGCAGGATCAGAGACAGGGAAGCAGAGTATACAGGTATAAAGTCAAGATGCAAGATGTTCGGATGATTATCATGTCTGACCTCAAACAATAAAGCCTCTGTGTGGTTTGCTTGCATAGTCTTTTTTTTAAATAACATTAATTGCGAAGGCAATATTAAAATGTTTTAGCCTGGCCTTTTTTGGGCTATGTATTGGCAGACAGCCCTGGTGAGTGGTGACTTAGCCTAACCTTGTCGTCGACACACCCGCTCGCTTGTCTATCAGTGCCACCACAAAGCGAAGTATGCCTATTTGACTGTCTCACATGCGTGTCAGAGATTCCCCCTTCGGTTTTAGCCAATCAAATGACATCGTTCCAACTGCAAGGTCCTGTCCCAAATTGAACGGGGCGATAATGGTCCCAAAGTGTGATGTCATAGGCTACCAGACATTGTTTTTGAGTCACATCATTGCATATGATGATGCATCATTCCACAAAATGGTTTGTCTTCTCTATTATCAAGTTATTCAATAGGCTAAACATAACCTTAACTCAAAACAGCTGTTTATGTCATTTTGATCTATAAAAAATATCAAATGCAGCCATGGCATGCTTAAATGTTGTTCACTGCACATTTATTATATTATAATATAATATTCAGTATTCATTATTGAATGCTTAGCTGGAATGATGTTTTCCCTATCATCCTACTTTTAAAGCAGGCATACCTGTGGCCATGTAAATGGGCTACAGGTTTTCAACAGGAATAGCATGTTGAACGAGCACCGCACCAGTATAACTAATAATTCCAATATTAAGGTGTACATTTTCAATATTTCACTGAATAATATCTTCTACAATGTGGATTTTCTGTTCTTTCCCATCAGTTCAGATCACTATGAGGATGTACAGTATGCAATGTGTGATTTCTGTTTCACACATAAATATTCTCTGTAGTATCCAGGTTGTTCTTGTGACCATGGAACTGAAAACACAAGAGCAAACTCATGAGTGCAGTTTCTCTGTCTCTTAGGCTGATTGGGAACAACATTTCGGATGAAGCAGCGTCTGATCTTTCAGAGGCCATCAAGATGAACAAAGGACTCACTCATGTCATGTAAGATCGCTCACAGCCCCCTACTCAAGGCTGCCTTTTCAATCATAGCCTACTAGTATCATAGTTATACAAATGTCAATATCTAACCCTCTAATATATAACATTAACCATACAAATACCATCAGTTGATGTAGTTCTATGCAATGTAATCATACTGTAATACCTCAATAATATAACAAAATGTATTCATAATAATAATCAATAAAAAGTATGCTACATATTTTAAATTCCACAGGTTGATTGATAACCAGTTCACTGTTAGTGGAGCCAGACTCTTGGCAGAGGGCCTGTCTCATAACACAACACTAAAGGAGATCAAGTGAGTATCTAACTGACACTTCAGTTACAGACTAAATGCACACCAGTCAGGTTTTGCTCCATTTTAAGACATAGTTTGTCCTTATGGTATTCCATAATGTGGTAGTTTATGTGTGTTATTGCCCCATTTTAAGACATAGTTTATCCTTATGGTATTCCATAATGTGGTAGTTTATGTGTGTTATTGCCCCATTTTAAGACATAGTTTGTCCTTATGGTATTCCATAATGTGGTAGTTTATGTGTGGTATCAGTGTTGTTATCTCTAATAAAATAACTGTAGAGCCTTTAAGAGCTACATGACATTGTCTACTCCTTCCTATTAATTTTATTGTTGTGTAATTAACCACTAATTAACTAACTACTGTAACTACACTCACTTGTTGAATTAGTCTGATTAGATTGTAGTCCTAGTGAATGATTGATGTTTTTTTTTCTCCAAGTGTGGAGGAAGACCACACAAACTTCTGTTGTAGATTTCTCCTCTTTCTGTTGGCATGCAATCAAAAGTGGACAGGAGATTAACTGTTGCATGTTACCTGTCAATCTCTTGCAGCCTAAAGGGAAACCTTGTCTCTGAGGAGGAAGAGAAACAGTTTGTCGCAGAACCAAGGCTTCGATTTAGCTGAGGACAACAGACCACATTAACACACAGAGCTAAACTAAAGGGGCAGGTCGGCTGACCACATCTCGCCCACAGTATCAGTTCACACTGTGAAGAAAACGATTTTATATACTCATAGGGCCGGTTTCCTGTACACGGATTAAGCCTAGTCCTAGAGTAGACTAAAGACGTATTTTCAATGGAGATCATTGCTGACATTCTCTTTTTGTCTAGGACTGTTGGTTAAATCAGAGTACAGGAGACGGGACCATGTTGTATTACGCTATTGGATACACAGTTGAAAAGCTTGACTAATTGGATGTGTAATCGAATCAAACATGGCTTCAGTGATGTGTTGCAGCTTGCATAATTATTTTGCACTTTTTTAACTTTATATCTTTCTGTCTTACTCTTACCGGTGAAGTATGTTTTTCCTGCTACGAAAATTATGTGAAATAATGTTAGTCATGAAAATAAACACACCCAAACATACATACATATATATATATATATATATATATATATACACATATATATATATATATATATACACACAGTATATTCTAAGGATTCAAAATTGTGCTTCAAAAGATTTTGCTCTTTTAATTTCATATATCTGTACATAATTTTATACACAAATGGAATGTTATGACAAAAAATCTGAATATTAAAAAAAAATAAACAAACAAACAAACAAACTGACAAATCATGATAATCTTGGCATGTCTCTGGAGTACCGTGGGGGTGGGTATGTGCATCCAGTAGAAACTTTGTTAATATCCACCTCTCTTACAGTACATTACAAACCACACTCTTAACACCCGAGTCTTTGCATGAGTAAAACACACCTGAACATAGCCTGAAACACTGCTAGGCCAAGGCCTGGCTCCAGTCTCACAAGCTTGACTACATCAAGTATCATCACACCTGAAGTTATGTGGGGAATTGCAATGATAACTGCACTGAACAGGTGGACTAAGTAGATAGTCATCAATCCAACTGGATTCAATTTGGGCTCAGGTCCAGCACAGTCTTCCACAGACAATCCGCGGGAGCATAAACATACACATGGAACAGTCATAAACACACACACACACACACAAAAGCAAGGTTTAATATGACTCCAGTCGCATTCAGTTCACATCTAGCACAAAGGTGCTCTCACCTGAACTCTGAGCTTAACAAGGCCATTGGGGTATGCTGGTCATGGGATGGGATGAATGGGGTACAGGGGAGGTTGGGGTACTGGTGAGGGGTAGGCTGTGTGGGATGGAATGGGGTACAGGCAAGGGGTAGGCTATGTGGGATGGAATAGGGTGCCGGCGGGGAGGTTGGGGTCACGGGGTCAGATAAGATGCTGTAAGGGAGGATTTGTGAATCATTTAATCTGATGCCATTGGAAGTGGGTATACCTGTAGAATAGCTTTAAGATAGTTTCGTTAAAACTTGTGGGTAGGATTTACATGCAAGTACTGAGGCTACTCCTTAAGCCCACTACATTTTATACTGTATGTCTGAAGGAGCAACAGTGTAAGATTTAAGACAAACAAATGGACATAAATGGTTACTCCTCAAACTTGGCACACATATTTGGTAAATCTGGGCCTAATTGAGCACCAGGGGGACTCGAAAGTGACAGAAGAGAACATTCATTTAAGGAGATCTCTGATTGTGCTTCTTTCTGCACAGTTCTCTGGCTCATCTCTCCATTGAGAAACCTATTTGCAGCTTTTATAGCTACTTTATTTTGGCAATAAAATGTTCTTATTAATTATCTGTATCTAAGGGCTGTAAAACACTTTGCCTAAGCTGAAATGGCTGTCGGTTACACCCGTCAGCAGTAGCCACTTGATCAGCTGATTATCAGCAATAAACCACATGAGCATTACTAGCCAGGGACATACTGTACACACTCAATAACAATCTCAAGAACAACAATCAAATGACAACATGCCTCTTATTACAAGCACAGGTTGATTGTGAGTGTCACATTCTATTAAAAGCTCTTGTTGGATTTCCTCAGTAGCTGGTTGGACCATTCATAGTTTGCCCTTGAATGCAACGGTTGTTAGCAGCGTATCTTCAGAAAGCTGTCATACCCTTTTGGAGGAAATGCACAAGCCCTTTTGCCTATGATTAAATTGCAGGAAAAGGGGCTGCATTATATCATATTCAAAACATTTATGAAAAATAATCAAAGTAGACATGGTCAATTATGTTCAGACACACAAAATGAGAGAAATTCAGGACTGAAAGCTGACATTACATATGACACAGCTTAGTTTGTGTGACAACATGGCAGATGACAAATTTACATTCTATTGACAGTTCAACTCAACTCCATTGTATTCAAAGGTCCAAAATGTGGTTTCCGTTGTCAGAAAAAAATCTAGACAATTGTTAGGACAGGATAGGTCACATGGTAAAACAGGATAGCTCACATGTTAGGACAGGATAGGTCACATTAGGACAGGATAGGTCACATGGTAAGGAAAGCACAGACTGACAGACAGGGCACCGGCCATGTCTCTACCTGTGGCTAATTGCGTAAAAGGCAGTATACTTGTCTGACATCAGAGAACACAAGTAGTTTAGAGCCTCTGTAGGGGCTAAAGGCTACAGTGTCCCTCTTGAAGGAAAACCTGTAGCATTGTTTTGTCACCTTCAATTTGAATTTATACAAGCAACCAAGAACTTGAACCAAACCCTAAAAGAGCTGGCCATCGTTTGCACTTGGCCACTGGGCCGACAGGCTGACCAAGCCAGCAGGCAAGTGACCTTTCTCTGGGAGCTGACCTATGCCGTTCTGCTGACACATACACACACTCTGTCCATGCACACTAGGTCCTGCTACCACAAATTCACATCACGTAGGGATAGTGTGTGGGGTATTAGGTTTAGTGGTTTCTTTCCGTTCCATTTGTTTTGTTTATGTTACAGACGAGGAGGGCTCTTAACTAAACTGTGAAAACCCCTTGGACAGCCATGGCTTCAACAACACAACAATGTCCTTATCTCGGCATGAACATGTGTATTCCAATGACCTTATTGAATCCTGGCGGTGTGATTCAGAGGGGTTCCCCAAGCACGTGATTTAGTGACTTGGACAAGGTGACTCAGCTGACCCACTAAACACATTAGCTAAATGAATGTAACCAAGGCTAAACTGTAAAGCTCCTAAAAGAAAAACCCTACGAGTTTTCCTTCCTCTGTTAGGGGGTTTATCACTTAATTGGAGTTCCTGGAATGCCCGCAGAACTAAAAACATAATAAACACATGTTCTATCTGAACTGTGACATAATTATTAAGTTGTTTATTCATTTATTGATTTAACCATTTCTTCCAAAACAAAATCTACATTCTGGCACTTGCTTTACATCTTCAGGCAGAAAGGCAACCCTTTGTCTTCTGTTTTTCTTATCTTCGGTTTGTTAAACCACTGCTTGGATAATGTCACTGCGGTCACTGAACCCGGGTGAAGCTGAGGCCATCACGTTCTGCGACCCACTCAAGCGAATCGTCCACATTCATTAGCCTCACAAGCTGCGTGTGCATATTGGCAACCTGGTGTACCGTGGCACGGACACAGTGTCTCCTAACGGTGACCTTACATCAATTGATCATGAATAAAGTCGGATAGTGCTCATTGCATCATCATTGCTTTAAATTTGAGCGCATTTTAATGGCAGAGACATATCACTGAACTTGTGCTGCAAGTGACCAGTGTGTGTATGGATTGATGGGTTGACTACTCAGTTTGTTTCTTGATTGAGTATGGTACCCTTTGATTCACTACAAGACTTTGTGTTTCAATACAATGGACAAAAATAACACACAGCTCAGCACGAATAAGACCCTTGTAACACAAAACATAAAGGAGGATTCTGAGATTAAATCAATAATTCTATGTTGAATTAAGGCCCAAATCAGCTCGACTTGTATAACAGATAGGTATAATTAATGTTATATATCTATATATATATAAAAACAAACACACACGCACACACGCTAGGTGATTGCATAACTCCTGGTAATCATGTCAGAGGGGTGAGTGACTGGAAAGAGAGAAGCCTGCCACAGACACAGACAGAGAGAGAGAGAGAGAGCAATTTTGCCATCCAACAGATATGGAAAGAGAGCAAAAGAAAGAGTGGAGGGGACAGTGGCTCCATAGGCCCACATTTCTTTAAGAGACAGTCTGTTCAGATCCCATGAGAACTTTTGGGCTGGAGGAAGACAGGAGAAAAGAGAAAGAGAGAGAGAGAGAGAGAGAGAGAGATGGCACCATCTGTCTTCTGTCTACTCACTTGTGAAAGTGAAGATGGGGCACTTATTAATCTTCACATGTCAGAGAAAGGGAAGGAAAGAGAGAGAGAGAGAGGGAGAGAGAGAGAGAGAGGGAGAGAGAGAGAGAGAGGGCTGTGATGGGTGGGCGAGTCCTGTGGGGGCGGCGGCTAACATTCAGCCATGACTCTGTCTCCTCTGACATCTGCGCAGAGGAAATGTGGGACAGAGGCTGACTCAAAGGCTGGGTTCAAGCATGTGCTGCAGCCTCCCAAGCGCTAGAATAGTTACCCCAGCCCTTGGTTAGGGGTCAAGGGTTAGAGGTCACCCACAGCAGCAGCAGCAGCTCAAGCCCTGTGGATGCCAACATGAAGGCACTGGCAGACACAGCTGGTGTCACCAAGGAGGAGGCGGAGGAGGAAGAGGAAGTGGAGACCGAGGAAGAAAAACCTCCCACCCGACTCCTTCAACCCTGCTGCACATCCCCCGCTCACCCCCTTCCCATCAACACCACACTCTTGAGTGACAGTCCTGGTGTACAATCAGGCGGGAGAAGTCTCAGATCTGCTGTCCAGCGGGAGAGGCAGAGCAGCCAATCACAGTGGCTCTGTCTATGAGGTGAAGTCAGTGATAGGCCCGCCTCTGACCGGCTGAGGGTGGCTCTTCAAAACAAAAACAAAATCAGATCTGTGGTGTGATGGTGGTGGTTGTCATGGTGGATGGGGGATTTGTTGAGTCCTCTTCTCAGATCAGCTGTTGTGCAGTAGAGATGTTTCATGTCACTCCAGTGGGGAGTGAGACATTAAGATGCCCAATCTGATCAGAGTTTGACCAGGCCTTATGATGTCATATCAGAAAGGATAGAGAGAGAGAGAGAGAGAGAGAGAGAGCAGGAGTCCAACAGCATAAACAGGTATGTGTGTTTGTTTCCCTGAAAATACGAGTTTTTTGGCACAAAGGAAGGTGGAAGGTTGTT